>NC_136501.1:85399731-85802231 GCF_053919585.1 Euprymna scolopes
CCTTGATAGAGTTCAAAATAGACTTCGTAGCCTCGTAGGAGATGTCCTTTTCTCCTCCTTGCAACCTCTATCTCACAGAAGAGATGTTGCGAGTTTGTCTCTGATGTATCGTTATTTTCATGGAAAGTGTTCAACTGAGCTTCAATCTATGGTCCCCCCTCGCCAAACTTTCACAAGAAACACTCGTCTAGCTGTAAACACTATCAATAATTTCCCCCACTCTTTATCTGTGCCTAAACCTAAACGTAGATTCCATGAACAAAGCTTCTTTCTTAGAACTGCACGCCTGTGGAATTGTCTTCCGTTTTCCTGCTTTCCGGCTGACTACAATATGGTTGTGTTCAAGTCTAAAGTAAATAAGTTCTTGATGAGCCGTTCCATATAAGTTATTAAATTTACCAAATTTTCATTACTAATGATTACTATATTGACCAATTTCTACTGTACACTCTTTAACCCTTATCCTTGAGTGGCGTTTGGGCCTTGATAATGTGGTGATGCCTTTGTAAAAAAAAAAAAAAAAAAAAAAAAAAGGATCCTGTATCTGGTTAATCATTATTTTTGGAAACGTTTGAGTGTGTCATAACCACAGTAGAGAAGCTTTTATGTGAAGAAACATTACTTTTTCAGAGGCTTCATCTCTCATCATAAACTCCCATTTAAAGAGACATTTTCCCAAGGAGAAATCAAATTCTGAGTGGTCAAAACCTCCAGATCAAAAATATTTCCCATTTCTAAACATGCATCCATCTAGTGAATGTTTACATTAGAAGAAAAGGTATTTTACCTACAATTAAATTTAATAAATGAATAGGCTAATCTTTCTAAAATAATGTTTCTCTAAAGTTGGACACAAAGAAATGTAGAAAATAAATTTTATCAATTTTGTAAGTGAATAGTTTTCTTTAGGTCTTGTACAAAAAATACTTCCAGACTAATAAACTTCCTGGCTGACCTAATTATTAACAGAAATAAACTTAAGGTGACTGAATTATAATCGAGTCAATAACAGTGGAAGAAAAAAATCAAGTGACTTTTAGCCTTAATTTTATTTATCTTTAAAATTTTACATAAAAAATTCAGTGTAGTCAATTTCATTACAAAATGAGATGTGGCACAAGGCCAAAATTGGGTGGCGTGGAATGTTGATCGTCTGTTGTCCTCTTGGTCTTTTCTCTGAACTAGTTTTAGTGAATAATATACTATATTCATTCTATGGGTAAGACTTACTTAATATTATCCCAATTTACAAAAATATATTTTCAAATTCATTGGTTTGAGGATGAAGGATGCTAAAAATAACAGAGATTGCTAAAAACTAAAATGCTAATTATGATGGTTAGTAGAACCCTCACAAATTTATCTAGATATGAGCTGCTCACTTTTTTCTGGGTTGTTTTTTAATATTAATAAATGGTGATTTATTAAAACACAAATAGTCTGTAAAATGGTCGTTTCTGTTTAACCCAAGGATGAGGCTTGACAGGTACTTGTCCTTTTAGTCGAGGTCAGAGTGAACCTGAGAGTAATAATTAAGGTATAACTCCTAAAATGGGTTTTACCAACAGATCCACTTTAAGATCAAACCCAGAATCTCATATACAGGTGTTAGTCAAAAGCTTGTAGCAGTCGAAAAATTGCTACAATCACAGACAGGAGCTAGATCTTGCGGCTCGAGATTTGAAATCCATTTTCTTCCTGGCTTATCCAACTGGAGATCAGCTCTCAATCACGTGACCGAGTACATAAAAGGCAAAATCGGTAACTCTTCCTCCTCTTTTTCTCCCTGCTGGCTGGCGGCAAACACCGCCTGGAGGCTTTGGCTATTGTCAAAACTTGCTCCCACGTGCGCACACATACTCTTTCCTACCAAGAGACATTTACCCTTTTGCCCTGTCTCTTGCTAATATCAGTGAAAAATGTTTTATGAAACATATTTTTGTTTTAAAAAAAAAAAAACATGATACAAGGGGGGGGGGCAACTCTAAGAAAAAAAGAGTTTTGTTATTGTGAAGTTACCTCTCTTGGGATGGGCATATGTCATGTTTTCTTTTTCTGTGATTTTGTAATTAGAGGCGTCCAAATGCAGCTTAGATCTATGCTGAGGTGACCAATGATGCTATTATTTTCTATCATATGTTTTGCTGCCTCTTTTAGTTTTCTGATCCACCATCTTTCTAATAATAATTAGTATAGATATCCCGAAAAATTGAGTGATAGGAAAATCTTTAACAAATATCTTAGTGACCCCTGATGATTGAAGCTTCATGATCTACAGACCCACCTTCAAACAAATGGTTTGAATTCTTGTAATGCAGAGCCAACCTTCTTTTTCCTTAGTAGGAAAAGAAGCATGTTCTCAATACCCAAAGAAGGTCGCAGGTTACAGCAACCGAAACGTTGTGCTAATAACACCCAAGATGAGAATCGATTGATGATTAATCGGACTATTGTTCAATTAATCAACATAACACAAGCATTCACATCTCATCTCAAAAATTCAGAATTGCAAGCTAAACATTAGTCAGCAAAGCAAAAATGAAGATTTTTTTTACAAATATTTTTTTTTACAAATATTTTTTTACAAATATTTTTTTTTTACAAATATTTTTTTACAAATATTTTTTTTACAAATATTATTTTTTTACAAATATTTTTTTTTTTACAAATATTTTTTTTTTTACAAATATTTTTTTTTTACAAATATTTTTTTTTACAAATATTTTTTTACAAATATTTTTTTACAAATATGGGCAAAATTAATGCATTTAAACTGAAAGTGAAAAACATGGAAAAGCAATGTAGAGAAGAGGTGTTTTTCTGATTTAGAATTATTTAACTAATTTATAAAATGTAGCTGCGAACAACAAACGTTGAACGTGAATATTTCTCAGTTATTAGACACCTTACTTCAATGCAAGAAAATTTTGATTCTCTTTGCCAGAGTGTGAGAATAACCACATGTGGATGATTAATGCCTTCACGAATGAAGGAACTGATCATTATGATGCTCATTTGGTGCTTCAAGCAGGTTATTCACAAAAGGCAGTTTTCAAAAAATTTAGCCATCCCATGGATTTCTGGATTACCCTGCTTGATATTCCAAAGTAAAAAATCTAACTGAGCATGCAATAGCCATATTTGTACAACTGACAGCATATTTGGGTGAACAAAGGTTCTTTAGTTTATATTTAATGAAGACAAAGAAAAGAAATACAATCTTGAGCTTGGATCTTCTCATGTGAGTTGCACTTAAAAAATCGTCTGACATCTTGAGTCAATCTAATAGCAAAGTGTAACAACAGCAAAGATTTTGAATTTTTTTAAAGGTAACTATGTTTTATTTATTGATACCATATGAAATATAGCAAATATTATATATTATTTAATTGGAATTCATTATTGAGATGAGTATTATTTATTAATTTATTTATTGCGGACTATGTTTTATGAAACTTAGCAAACATTGTGTGCAATTTTACTTTAGTGAAAAATAATGTTATCTTGTGGATTTTTAGCTCGAGATGAGGCATCTAAATATATGGGTGAATATGGAAAAGTTGAATAAAAAAGAAGAGAAACTGATTTTTTTGTTGTTTACATAGAAATTAGATCTGAAACAAATTTTAATGAGACTTTTTCACTGACAATGGACAACATTAGAAAAAGGGTGAAGACTACAACTGCTACAATTTATTTTCTTAATGCTTAATTTTGTCTGACAGTTTTGTAATATACTAACAGGCTGCCCAGCATTTCCCGGTCGTAAAATACACTTAAATATGATATTTTGATTAATGCAGATTTCGTATTTATTATATTGCACCCAATATATAGTAATGATTTATAAAGTTAAAAGGAAAAAAAATGACTCATGCGTCACCACCAAGAATCGAAACAAAAAACGTTCAGCTTACGATTTACTTTTTTCTTTGTCGTTAATGCCTGAGCATGTTTGTTGCAAGGCTAAAAATTCAAACATGAACCAATAGCTATTACGTTACATATGCATATTTTTCATTTCTTTTTAAATTTCACACTTTTTGCACTTTGGTTTGAATACCCTATATATTAACTTTCATGTCTGTAGATCAAAAAGAGGAGTTTGGTAGGCAAAATTTTTTAAAACAAATATATATATATATATATATATATATATATACACACACACACACATAAATATATACAGAAAGAGGTTTGTGTTTACTATAAACTTTTTATGCAAATATTACACAAGTACAAATCGTGTACAATATCTACATGAATATAATCTTCCCTTTGCGATCAAGGCCGCCAACTCCCAATATTTTCTCCTGTATCAGAAAACAGGCTATGTGATATACAAATATCTGTACGTGATGTTGCCAAGCTAATCAAAAACCTTGATTCCAGTAAAGCAACCGGCCCTGACGGTATTCCAATTATAGTTCTCAAAAAACTTCAACCAGAACTAGCGCCCATACTTACAAAACAATTTAAACGTTGTCTTAAGGAGAATTGCTTCCCATCACTCTGGAAAATTTCATCAGTATGCCCTGTATTTAAGAATTCAGGTGATCGCTCATCTCCCTCTCAGTACAGGCCAATAGGTCTCCTGTGCGTCATGAGTAAGTTGCAGGAATCTGTGTTAAATACAGAAGTAATCAACCATCTCAGCAAAAATAACCTTCTTAGTGACACGCAATATGATTTCCATTCTGCTAGATCTACAGTAGATGTGCTTACAGTTATATTTCATAGGATTAGCGAATCTCGACAGAGGCTACCTTTCTAGGGCAATTGCTCTTGACATATCAAAGGCCTTTGATAGGGCATGGCATAAAGGTTTACTTCACAAGATCTCCAGCTATGGTATAGCTGGAAATGTCTTCTCAATTATTAAATCATTTCTCTCTGATAGGTTCATAAGAGTAGTAGTTGATGGGCAAAAATCAGAAGCTCACAGTATTAATGCTGGAGTCCCTTAGGGGTCCATCCTGGGCCCAACTCTCTTCCTGATCTACATTAATGATCTTCCAAATCACATTCTTACATCATTCGTAGACATTTATGCTGATGATACTACTATCTATGGTAGCACATCTAAGACAGTAAACAACCAAGTTCTCTCCAATTCTCTCTCCTCTGATCTTGAGCAAGTGGTACAATGGGGAAAGAGGTGACTTGTTACTTTTAACGCATCTAAAACCAAGCTTTTTATCTTTACATCATCAACGTTCTGATCCCCATCTGGCATCAATTCTTGGGGAGGCCTCAAGTTTTGACAAGCTTCTGGGCTGAAATGGAACACATACGTTAAATCTGTTGCCAAGGCCGCTGGAAAAATGGTGGGATCCTTTTATCGATCCAGAAGATATCTTGCTGCTGATGCAATTCTCTATCTATATAAGAACCAGGTATGTCGAAGGATGGAGTACTGTTACCATATTTGGGCAAGAGCTGCTAGAAAGGACTTATCCTGCCTTGATAGAGTTCAAAATAGACTTTGTAGCCTTGTAGGGGATGTCCTTTTCTCTTTCCTGCAACCTCTTTCTCACAGAAGAGATGTTGCGAGTTTGTCTTTGCTTTATCGTTATTTTCATGGCAAGTGCTCGACTGAGCTCCAATCTTGCCAAACTTTCACAAGAAACACTCGTTTAGCTGAAAACACTATCAATAATTTCCCCCACTCTTTAGCTGTGCCTAAACCTAAACGTAGATTCCATAAACAAAGCTTCTTTCTTTGAACTGCACGCCTATGGAATTGTCCTCTGTTACCCTGCTTTCCAGCTGACTACAATATGGTATGTGTAACATAAACAATTTTTTGATGAGCCATTCCATTCAAGTTAACAAATTTACCGAATTTCCATTAATAACGATTACTTTATTGTCCAATTGTCTACTGTACACTTTTAACCCTTATCCTCGAGTGGCCTCTTGGCCTTGATAAGTGGGGATGCCTTTGTAAAAAAAAAAAAAAAAAAAAAAAAAAAATTACACATAAAGATGATCATCCCATAAGAAAATCAAAAAAACTAATAGGGAATTAATTAAAATGAATGTTTAAAAGGATATGCAAATTAGCTAGATCTTTTACATATGAATGTAATTCCACGACATATATAAAAAAAGTTGTATTTCCTTTTAGAATAGAAAAAAGGTTTAATATGAATATCAATACACAAAAAACACAAATTCATAGGAGAAATTCTTAAATAATTACATAAAACATTTAAATAAGAAAATCAAGTAAGGGGAATAACTCTTTTAGTATGAGTTATTGTTCTTTATTCGCTTTAAGTTTTCATTCCAAGTTTACTAATAATTACATTTTCTCATTCTTTTAATAATTGAGGCACTAGCGGATTCATTGACCTATTGGGAAGCGATTTGATCAAATAGTTAACAACACAGACTGACGACCTGAGTGACCCAAGTTCGAATTCAGTTCGTCCCACAAACTCACTTTTACTTCTAATAGTATTAGATGTTTTTCAAGAAAGAATTCTAACTAGAAAATTATTAGGGAAACCAATGCCAACAATAGAATCTTTGGATTCATATGGTATGATTGATCTATTGGTAATTCCTTGTTTTACCTCTTGCTTTTTTTTTTTTAAATTATTTTTTTATTAAAATAAAACCAGATTCACTTTTAGCTTAACTAGTGAACATGAAACAAAAACACAAGTGAAACATGCATAGTCCCCCGTGAGTGCACAGTGAACGAGGTATAAAAAAAATGACTACATTTAGCCCCCGCTCCCCATTTAGCTCCAAAAGTCACCAGGGGACGTCAAATCCAGGTGAAAATGAACAAACAGAAATGACTAGTCCATCATTTGCACCCCCCTCCATTTAGCCCCAAGAGTCCCCAAGGCCTTAACATATTTAAACTTGAGTTCAGCACCATGCAAAACTGCTAAATAAACATACACAGAAAATTTTGGACAAATATGATAAAATAGTCCCCCCAAAAAATAGAATGTTTTTAATTAGCCCTAAAAGAGCCCCTGGGGCATACCCAAGAGTTATCACGAAGTATAGACAAACAAAATTATATCGAAATCAGTTAGTTACAACTTTTCAGAAAGTTTTATAAAAATTCCAAGGCATCAATTGTTTTTAATAAGCACAAAAGTGTCAATTTTAGTCATTTAAACCCAAAAGGCATCCCTAGGGGGGCAACCGGAGCTTTCCCCTGAATATCTGTTCTGTTACTTTTTTACTCATATCATGTTTAATGTTTGTGCAAAATTGAAAAAAATTTCAAGGCGTAGTTATTGAGAAAATTGCGTGCAAACGAGCGGACAAGGGTGAATTTACAGGTCCACCCTCCTTTTGTCGAGGGACCAAAAATATTTATAAAATAACTTTTAACATAATGGATGTTGGGCAATGCCAGGTTGGTTTTTCATGGCACACATCTGGTTTTGCAGTACAGTATACTTTTACCAAGTTAACATCAACATGGTAAATTTTTGTCAATACAAAGTTTATAACCCTAAATTGAACAATTACCATAAGCAAATATTTTTTATAACCTTGTTTTGATAAGTTCCTAGGACTGACAGATCTAAAACAGAAGACTTATACTTAATCTGATGCTAAAGTTGCTAGAAAAATGATGGGATCATTCTACCGCCCCAGAAAGTACCTGACTTTTGATGTAATACTTTACCTATGAATCAGATCCATCCTAAAAGGGTGTATATCTGCTACATTTTCTATATATTTTAATAGCACGAAATACATGCTAAAATATTTGTGTAGGAGCCCTAATACATTTCCAAGATACAGTACTCTCAATGATATCATCTGATTGGCTCTAGACATCGCTGGCTTCCTGTTGATCCTTGGCCTCAACAGAGGGGATAGCAAACAGCTCGATGGCCTGACATCATTTCCCTTTATGACACCAAACGCTGTGTGCCGTGGCTTTGTTCTGCATCATTGTCTTTTTATGGGCATCCATGTTAGGAGAGTAGACAAGTACAAAAATAAAATAAACAGAGAAACAAGAAAAACAGTCGGTAGGACTCAGGATGTGTGTGTGTGTTTACATGCTAAAGTTCACATCTACGTCCTGTCGAGACTGTGTTCGTCCGTTGCCATCAGTTCATCTCAATCTTTCAAAGCTTTTCCGACTTGACCCAAGTTACAATCTGTCTCCAATTGTAGTCAAAGTCTAACTGGCCACCTCAGAGTTTAGGCCTCAATTAACTAAGCGTCCGACTAACATAAGCAAATATCCTATTAAGTGTAATTCCTATTATTCCCATGACTCACAGTAACCCCCCCCCCCCAAATACCTGCAAGTGCATTGTTCAATCCTTAGTTCATTGTTCTCTACCTATTGGTCATTCAATCACTAGTCACACCCTGAATTTAAACTTCACTTGACTCCTTTCTCCAACTCACCGTCCATTGTTTAAAAAAATGTTTTTTTATTTGTCACCCACCTTTTGTCATTTCCTACCCCCTCCCCCTCAGCACTCAACAATCTCAGTCGAACATAGTGTCACATCTTTACAAAAGTTGCTTATATGAGATGCGACTGATGTTGACACTTTTGCACCCTTTTTACTAACAAAAATGACAATAAATTCTGGACAAGCAGCAACATCAGCAGATGTTACAATGGGTATTTTTATGGTAATCTGACCCCCCCTCCCAAAAAAAACAAACAAAAAAAAAAAAAACACTATAGTTAAATATTTAGATTTAATCATATCAGAATCCGGGGAAAAAATATTGGAATTATCTCATCACTAATAGATATACACAATATTGTGCAGACTAAATTTGAAAAACATCAACAGTTTTTCACATGGCCTGGTATAAAAATATTAATGACATGAGAAAAAAAAAAAATGTACATTTCTAAAAAGAAAAGGTTAAATTTTATTTTATTTATAACCAGAATTTTATCAAAATAACTCCCCCCAAAACAAACAAGATATTGCAAGTTGAAATTAAAGGAATTTCACTATATTTACTGATTTTCACATTCTAAACTTGGTTAGTTCATGGTACTTAAATTAACTGGTTTTACAAACTCACTTTTTCTGATTCAAACAATTTAATTGTGACCCAATGGGTTACATGTTTTTTTTCTAGTGAAATGAAAAAGTGAAATGAAAAAAAAAAGAAACCCAAGGAGTTTTGTTTGTAAATTAATGGTTTATTTTAATTTATTTGTAGCATAATTAGTTTCATTACCGTCCGCTTCATTATTTGGCAATAACACTAAACAAAATCAAAAAGCCATTCTATGAACTGAAGAGGTTAATGGTGGCCCGGATCTTTAGGGGGTTGGTACATCGCTTGAAGTTGTTCTACTGCAATGGTAACCACCATAGCAGCAACTGCATATTTGAAGCCTCGAAATACAGATTTTCGCATATTTGTCATTCTTGAAGAATATTCTTTGGGGTGAAAGCGCCACACTTCATTTCTGAAAAAGATTTTTAAAAAAACAATATCAACAGGTAAATTTTGAAAGCAGTAAAATAATGAAATTTTTTCAATAAATAAAAAATAAGCAAGAAAAGGGAAAAAGCAGGAAAGGTGGGAAAAAGAAAAGGAGGGGAAAAAGAAAAGGAGGGGAGAAAGGGGCAAAAGAAAAAAAAAACAAAGGGAGGAAAAGAAAAACATAAGGGGGAGAAAAAACAAAGAGTGGGAAGAGATGGAAAAAACAAGGAGTGATACAGAAAAAACAAACAAGGGGGGGGGAATAGAAAACAAACAAGGGGGGGGGAATAGAAAACAAACACAGGGGGAGGGATTGAAAACCAAACAGGGGGGGGGAATAGAAAACAAACAAGGGGGGGGGAAATAGAAAACAAACAGGGGGGGAATAGAAAACAAACAAGGGGGGGAATAGAAAACAAACAAGGGGGGGGAATAGACAACAAACAAGGGGGGGGAATAGACAACAAACAAGGGGGGGGAATAGACAAACAAGGGGGGGGAATAGACAAACAAGGGGGGGGGAATAGACAAACAAGGGGGGGGAATAGACAACAAACAGGGGGGGGGAATAGACAACAAACAGGGGGGGAATAGACAACAAACAAGGGGGGGAATAGACAACAAACAAGGGGGGGAATAGACAACAAACAAGGGGGGAAATAGAAAACAAACCAGGGGGGGGAGGAAATAAAAAACAAACCAGGGGTGGGGGAGGAAATAGAAAAAAAACAGGGGGGAGGAAATAGAAAACAAACAAGGGGGGGAAATAGAAAACAAACAAGGGGGGAATAGAAAACAAACAAGAGCGGGAATAGAAAACAAACAAGAGCGGGAATAGAAAACAAACGAGGGGGGAATAGAAAACAAACAAGGGGGGAAACAAACAAGGGGAGGGAAATAGAAAACAAACAAAGGGGGAAAGGGGGAAAATAGAAAAAACAAAGGGGGGGGAAATAGAAAAAACAAGGGGGGGGAAATAGAAAAAACAAGGGGGGGGGAAATAGAAAAAACAAGGGGGGGGGGAAATAGAAAAAACAAGGGGGGGAAATAGAAAAAACAAGGGGGGGAAATAGAAAAAAAAAGGGGGGGAAATAGAAAAAAAAGGGGGGGGGAAATAGAAAAAAAAGGGGGGGGGAAATAGAAAAAACAAGGGGGGGGGAAATAGAAAAAACAAGGGGGGGAAATAGAAAAAACAAAGAGGGGGAAATAGAATAAACAAAGGGGGGAAATAGAAAAAACAAAGGGGAAAATAGAAAAAACAAAGGGGGGAAATAGAAAAAACAAAGGGGGGAAATAGAAAAAACAAAGGGGGGAAATAGAAAAAACAAAGGGGGGAAATAGAAAAAACAAAGGGGGGAAATAGAAAAAACAAAGGGGGGGTTAATATAAATAAAACGGGGGGGTTAATATAGATAAAACGGGGGGGTTAATATAGATAAAACGGGGGGGTTAATATAGATAAAACAGGGGGGGTTAATATAAATAAAGCAGGGGGGGTTAATATAAATAAAGCAGGGGGGGTTAATATAAATAAAGCAGGGGGGGTTAATATAAATAAAACAGGGGGGGTTAATATAAATAAAACAGGGGGGGTTAATATAAATAAAGCAGGGGGGGTTAATATAAATAAAGCAGGGGGGGTTAATATAAATAAAACAGGGGGGGTTAATACAAATAAAAAGGAGGGGTTAATACAAATAAAAAGGAGGAGTTAATACAAATAAAAAGGGGGTTAATATAAATAAAAAGGGGGTTAATATAAATAAAAAAGGGTGTTAATATAAATGAAAAAGGGGGGTTAATATAAATAAAACAGGGGGGGTTAATACAAATAAAACAGGGGGGGTTAATACAAATAAAAAGGAGGGGTTAATACAAATAAAAAGGAGGGGTTATTATAAATAAAAAAGGGGGGTTAATATAAATGAAAAAGGGGGGTTAATATAAATGAAAAAGGGGGGTTAATATGAATAAAAAAGAGGGGGGTTAATATGAATGAAAAAGAGGGGGGTTAATATAAATGAAAAAGGGGGGGTAATATAAATAAAAAAGGGGGGGTAATATAAATAAAAAAGGGGGGTTAATATAAATAAAAAAGGGGGGTTAATATAAATAAAAAGGGGGGTTATTATAAATAAAAAAGGGGGGTTAATATAAATGAAAAAGGGGGGTTAATATAAATAAAAAAGGGGGGGTTAACACAAATAAAAAAGGGGGGGTTAATATAAAGGGGGGGTTAACATATAAATAAAAAAGGGGGGGGTTAATATAAATAAAAAAAAGGGGGGGTTAACATAAATAAAAAAGGGGGGTTAACATAAATAAAAAAGGGGGGTTAATATAAATAAAAAAGGGGGGGTTAATATAAATAAAAAAGGGGGTTAATATGAATAAAAAAAGGGGGGTTAATATGAATAAAAAAAGGGGGGTTAATATGAATAAAAAAGAGGGGGGTTAATATAAATGAAAAGGGGGGTTAATATAAATGAAAAAGGGGGGTGAATATAAATAAAAAAAGGGGGGTTAATACAAATAAAAAAGGGGGGTTAACATCCATGAAAAAGGGGGGTTAACATAAATAAAAAAGGGGGGGTTAACATAAATAAAAAAGGGGGGGTTAACATAAATAAAAGGGGGGGTTAACATAAATAAAAGGGGGGGGTTAACATAAATAAAAAAGGGGGGGGTTAACATAAATAAAAAAGGGGGGGTTAATATAAATAAAAAAGTGGGGGGGTTAATATAAATAAAAAAGTGGGGGGGTTAATATAAATAAAAAAAGGGTGGTTAACATAAATAAAAAAGGGGGTTAATATAAATAAAAAAGGGGGGTTAATATAAATAAAAAGGGGGGGGTTAATATAAATAAAAAAGGGGGGTTAATATAAATAAAAAAGGGGGGGGGTTAATATAAATAAAAAAGGGGGGGTTAATATAAATAAAAAAGGGGGGTTAATATAAATAAAAAAGAGGGGTTAATATAAATAAAAAAGAGGGGTTAATATAAATAAAAAAGGGGGGTTAATATAAATAAAAAAGGGGGGTTATTATAAATAAAAAAGGGGGGTTAATATAAATGAAAAAGGGGGGTTAATATAAATAAAAAGGGGGGTTAATATAAATAAAAAGGGGGGTTAATATAAATAAAAAGGGGGGGGGGGTTAATATAAATAAAAAGGGGGGTTAATATAAATAAAAAAGGGGGGTTAATATAAATAAAAAAGGGGGGGTTAATATAAATAAAAAGGGGGGGGGTTAATATAAATAAAAAAGGGGGGGTTAATATAAATTAAGAAGGGGGGTTAACATAAATGAAAAAGAGGGGGTTAATATAAATAAAAAGGGGGGGTTGATATAAATAAAAAGGGGGGGTTAATATAAATAAAAAAGGGGGGGTTAATATAAATAAAAAAGGGGGGTTAATATAAATAAAAAAGGGGGGTTAATATAAATAAAAAAAGGGGGTTAATATAAATAAAAAAGGGGGGGGTTAATATAAATAAAAAAGGGGGGGGGTTAATATAAATAAAAAAGGGGGGTTAATATAAATAAAAAAGGGGGGTTAATATAAATAAAAAGGGGGGTTAATATAAATAAAAAGGGGGGTTAATATAAATAAAAAGGGGGGTTATTATAAATAAAAAAGGGGGGTTAATATAAATGAAAAAGGGGGGTTAATATAAATAAAAAGGGGGGTTAATATAAATAAAAAAGGGGGGTTAATATAAATAAAAAAGGGGGGGTTAATATAAATTAAGAAGAGGGTTAATATAAATAAAAAAGGGGGTTAATATAAATAAAAAAGGGGGGTTAATATAAATAAAAAGGGGGGGTTAATATAAATAAAAAGGGGGGGTTAATATAAATAAAAAAGGGGTTAATATAAATAAAAAAGGGGGGTTAACATAAATGAAAAAGGGGGGTTAACATAAATAAAAAAGGGGGGTGAATATAAATAAAAAGGGGGTGAATATAAATAAAAAAGGGGGGTTAATATAAATAAAAAAGGGGGGTTAATATAAATAAAAAAGGGGGGTTATTATAAATGAAAAAGGGGGGGTTAACATAAATAAAAAGGGGGGGTTGATATAAATAAAAAAGGGGGGTTAATATAAATAAAAAAGGGGGGGTTAATATAAATAAAAAAGGGGGGTTAATATAAATAAAAAAGGGGGGTTAATATAAATAAAAAAGGGGGGTTAATATAAATAAAAAAGGGGGGGTTAATATAAATAAAAAAGGGGGGGTTAATATAAATAAAAAAGGGGGGTTAATATAAATAAAAAAGGGGGGTTAATATAAATAAAAAAGGGGGGTTAATATAAATAAAAAAGGGGGGTTATTATAAATAAAAAAGGGGGGTTAATATAAATGAAAAAGGGGGGTTAATATAAATAAAAAGGGGGGTTAATATAAATAAAAAGGGGGGTTAATATAAATAAAAAGGGGGGTTAATATAAATAAAAAAGGGGGGGTTAATATAAATTAAGAAGGGGGTTAATATAAATAAAAAAGGGGGGTTAACATAAATGAAAAAGGGGGGGTTAATATAAATAAAAAGGGGGGTTGATATAAATAAAAAAGGGGGATTAATATAAATAAAGAAGGGGGATTAATATAAATGAAAAAGGGGGGTGAATATAAATAAAAAAATGGGGGGTTAATATAAATAAAAAAAGGGGGTCAATATAAATAAAAAGAGAGGGGGGTAATTATGAATAAAAAAGGGGGGGGTAATTATGAATAAAAAAGGGGGGGTGAATATAAATAAAAAAGGGGGATGAATATAAATAAAAAAGGGGGTTAATATAAATGAAAAAGGGGGTTAATATAAATGAAAAAGGGGGTTAATATAAATGAAAAAGGGGGTTAATATATATAAAAAAGGGGGTTAATATATATAAAAAAGGGGGGTGAATATAAATAAAAAGGGGGGTGAATATAAATAAAAAGGGGGGTGAATATAAATAAAAAGGGGGGTGAATATAAATAAAAAGGGGGGTGAATATAAATAAAAAGGGGTGGTGAATATAAATAAAAAAGGGGGTGAATATAAATAAAAAAGGGGGTGAATATAAATAAAAAAGGGGGTGAATATAAATAAAAAGGGGGGGTGAATATAAATAAAAAAGGGGGGTGAATATGAATAAAAAAGGGGGGGTGAATATAAATAAAAAAGGGGGGGTGAACATACATAAAAAAGGGGGGTGAATATGAATAAAAAGGGGGTGAATATGAATAAAAAGGGGGGTGAATATAAATAAAAAAGGGGGGTTAATATAAATGAAAAAGGGGGGGGGTGAATATAAATAAAAAAGGGGGGTTAATATAAAAAAAGGGGGTTAATATAAAAAAGGGGGGGTGAATGTAAAAAAAAAGGGGGTGAATATAAATAAAAAAGGGGGGTTAATATAAATAAAAAAGGGGGGCGTTAATATAAATAAAAAAGGGGGTGAATATGAATAAAAAGGGGGGGTTAATATAAATAAAAAGGGGGGTGAATATAAATAACAAAGAGGGGTGAATATAAATTAAAAGGGGGTGAATATAAATAAAAAAAGGGGGTGAATATAAATAAAAAAAGGGGGTGAATATAAATAAAAAAGGGGGTGAATATAAATAAAAAAGGGGGTTAATATAAATAAAAAAGGGGGTGAATATAATTTATATATTCACCCCCCTTTTAAAAATTGAAAAAAAAAAACAAAAGATGGAAAATAGAAAAAAATAAATAAATAAAAGGGGGAAAACTGAAAAAAAAATAAAACAGGGAAAATTGAAAAAAAAAATAAAAGGGGGAAAATTGAAAAAAAAAATAAAAGGGGGAAAATTGAAAAAAAAAATAAAAGGGGGAAAATTGAAAAAAAACAGGGGGGGAATTGAAAAAAACAAAAAAACAAAAGGGGGAAAATTGAAAAAAACAAAAAAACAAAAGGGGGAAAATTGAAAAAAAAAAAACAAAGGGGGAAAATTGAAAAAAAAAAAACAAAGGGGGAAAATTGAAAAAAAAAAAACAAAGGGGGAAAATTGAAAAAAAAAAAACAAAGGGGGAAAATTGAAAAAAAAAAATAAAAGGGGGAAAATTGAAAAAAAAAAATAAAAGGGGGAAAATTGAAAAAAAAAAATAAAAGGGGGAAAATTGAAAAAAAAAAATAAAAGGGGGAAAATTGAAAAAAAAAAATAAAAGGGGGAAAATTGAAAAAAAAAATAAAAGGGGGAAAATTGAAAAAAAAAATAAAAGGGGGAAAATTGAAAAAAAAAAATAAAAGGGGGAAAATTGAAAAAAAAAAATAAAAGGGGGAAAATTGAAAAAAAAAAATAAAAGGGGGAAAATTGAAAAAAAAAAATAAAAGGGGGAAAATTGAAAAAAAAAAATAAAAGGGGGAAAATTGAAAAAAAAAAATAAAAGGGGGAAAATTGAAAAAAAAAAATAAAAGGGGGAAAATTGAAAAAAAAAAATAAAAGGGGGAAAATTGAAAAAAAAAAATAAAAGGGGGAAAATTGAAAAAAAAATAAAAGGGGGAAAATTGAAAAAAAAAAATAAAAGGGGGAAAATAAAAAAAAAAATAAAAGGGGGAAAATTAAAAAAAAAAAAATAAAAGGGGGAAAATTGAAAAAAAAAAATAAAAGGGGGAAAATTGAAAAAAAAAAATAAAAGGGGGGAAATTGAAAAAAAAAACAAAAGGGGGGAAATTGAAAAAAAACAAAAACAAAAGGGGGGAAATTGAAAAAAGACCAAATAGGTCACAAAGATAACTTAGGGTTTAATTTGTTAAGAAGCAAATACTATATTGACATGGAGTAAAACGACACACAGTCACGACATATATGAACGCCACCTCACAACATAAAAATACTTATTTGAGGAAACTTGAAATGCGATATTCGTTTTCAGCATACCCGAAACCTATAGAAAAGTTGGTTTAAGGTAGGTTTTATTTTGGTCTATCAGGCCACAATTACCAAATAACCACCCCTAAAAAAAAATAAATAAATAAAAGGCGCCCCCTCCCTTCCACCACAAAAAAAGGTAGCTATAAAGTGGGTGTCTATTTTGAGTTAAATTAATAAAGAAAAGGAATATAACTTTATGTCCAAAAATTTCTGATGTTATATTTCTCCTCTTTGGTGTTCATACATAAAGTAAATTTCAGTGTATAAGGATTATTTGATACTGGAGATATTCATAATCGTACGCTATTTCCAAAAGAGGGGAGATATAATATATGAGAAATATTTGGAATCAAGTCTCTCCTTGCTGTTATTTCAGATCATTTGAAACCATATCAGCAAGTTTTGATCTCCCCTCCATCAATGCCAGAGATTTGGGAGGGAAGGAGAGAGATACATACATACATACATATACACTCTTTGAAATGCTCATATCTTTGGTTCTATGGGACAAAACTCCATGAAAATTTGCAGGGTTTTTTTAAGATTATAATACTATTCTATGGTTAACATTTTAGGGCAAATGGTATATTTGTAAACCAATGATGAAATATGCCCAAATTTTATATAGTGTCCTGGCAGGCTAGCTTCAGTTTTGCTGCTTCGGATAAATTTTGCTTAAAATTTTTCTTTGCTTGATTGTCTCCTCTGTAGCTTTGTGAGGCTACTTTAATATATATATATATATATATATATATATATATATATATATATATATATATATATATATATATATATATATGTTTATTTATACAACATTATAAGCTACATATGTGCATAAATGTTTCTGCAGTACCTCTTTTCTGAGAGACTTAAAAAAAAAAAAATCATTTTCTAGACCAAATTCAAGACATTCTTTTTACATACATACACACGTGTGTATGTATGTATGTATACTTAGTGCCTCCATTGATTCTCATTTATATACATACATTTATTTTCTCACTTGCTTTTGTCAAAGACAAAACTAAGGAGAGAACACATGATACACAAAGAGGGGAAACACATCAACAGGCATAATTTCTATGTAAAAGTCTGTATTATAAATACCTAAACACAACCGGAAATGCTTCAGGTTGCAATATAAAATGAGACTACTTTGTATAGAGGAGGTACCATGCTGAAATGGCTAGGTGTCTTGAGGTCCCATTTCAACTGTCCAAAAACTAAATCTGACAAAATGTCAATGGTGTTTTAACTCACAAAAATGGAGAACTGATCCAGAGACATTTGGTCAGCCTATAACCTAATGCTGGAAAGAAACCATGCCATGATTTCCAATATGGCATTATGCATGTAATAGTCTTTTCCATACTTCAAAACTTGTTGCCAGGGGAGATAACTTGAAACTGATTCAAGGGATATAACTTATAGTACTGAACTAACAGTTACATTAAGCTCGACCTTCAGTTACATTGTGGCAAAAGTAATTTATTGGACTTAAGAAATAGGAGTCGGATAAAAAATTCCAACTCTAACTCCTAGTACTCTTAGAAATCCGATTCCGACTCCAACTCCGCAAGTTATGAGATGCTGTGGGACTGGCCAAGTCGAGTTTACAGTAGGTAATCTGCACTCTTTGCAACTGGAGGTCTTAGTTGTTGAAAGAAAACTGTTTGGCTTTGACCTTTTGCAGGGATTTAATGCTCTCGAGAAGTTGGGTGGAGTGCATTTGACTGAATCTGGTGAGGTTCACTTTCTCATGGGAAACGTAGCTAAGTGTGCTGCGATTAACATTGCTGAGCCAGACTTCAGTGCTGTATTTGACCAACAAAAGAAAGAATGGACTGCCGCATGGAAATGGACGGGTGGACAAACACTGGGGCAATTGAAGAATACCAGAGTATCCCATAACCAAGCATATAGTGGTCGAATATGAAAAAGAACTTGATCTATGGCTGAAAAATGGATGGTTGATGCCATATCCAGAAGAACTAAGACCTTAATTCCGTTAATGGCGATAATGCAGATGAATAAAATAAAGTGAGATCCGTGATGGACTACAGAGAGCTCAATGACTTTGTCGACGCATTTACAACAAATGCAGATGGATGTGCACAGAAGTTGCGGGAATGGCGGCGTGAAGACTCTGATGTTGCCATATTGGACCTAAAGAAGGCCTATCTTGAAGTGCACATACACAAATCACTGTGGGCCTTTCAGACAGTGATGTTAAAGAGGCAAAGATATTAGGCAATATCTTATTGGGGAGCTGGATAAGATAGACACACAACTTGAGTTTGGCCTAAACTTTGCACCAATAATGTGATCAATTATGAATGCAGTAATTTCATAGGATATGTCGATACAACAACCCACATCATCATACATTGACAACGTTTTCATCGATTTGCATCTCACATCTGCAGATCAAGAGAAGAAACATTTAGAAAAATTTGAACTGGCCTGCAAATCTCCTAAGCGACTTCAAGAAGGAGTAAGAGTGCTCAGATTGCGCGTTCGCAACGATGGTAGTAGGCTACGATGGATACGAGAAGGAGATGCACCAGAATCTCCGTCAGTCATGATGAGGCGAACAGTTTTTTCAATATATGGAAAACCGATTGGGCATTTTCTTGTTTGCGGATGACTGTGTGTAGCTACAGTACACATAAAACATTGCATCAACAAAGTTACCGTTGGCTGAGATGATGACGTGCATAACCTCTCTCTCAGGACTATGTTGATGGAAATGCCGAGTAGGATACATCAGGGTGATCCTGTGCAAGGTGATTGCTGCATGAATAGAAACGAGGTTATGGTTTAGGTGGACGTAAGCTCACTTGCCACTAGGGTTGTGCTAAAGGCCAATGGATCAGTCATTGAAAATGCAAACAGGTTGTGCCTAGTGAATAATGTGCAACACATTAACTTGGTAGAACTGGACAAAAATGTTAAAAGGCGTTAAGTTGGCGCTCCAGTAGCAGGCGAAGACAGATTCAGCTTGTGTTTACTGACAGGGAAGTCACAACTCAACCAGCCAACAAAATGCTGCTACAAAGATGACTCAGCACGCTCATGGACTTGGTTATTGAGTATGGGCTCACATTAGATGTAGCATTAGTAAAAATCAGGTGACAATAAAGCCAATCAATTGACAAGAGTATCACAGCGGTGGCTCAGTAAAGTAAAAACTGAGGTTGAACCCATTCAACATACCTACGCTGCCACTACACATCAATTGAACATTAAGCAAATCGCACACATTCATCATCAGAGTGGACACCACAGCATAAAATGCACATTTTACTTTGCCAAACTGAAGGATCCAATTGTGTTGAAAGATGATGTACGGATGGTGATTAAAACGTGAGGCACGTTCGTATATCAATCCTGCGCCTGTACACTGGTGCAAAGAAATTCTTTTAATATAAACAAAGGAAAATAACTTAGCAGTGCCATATTTTGAGGAGAGTTTCTCTACAGTATAGCTATTCAGTCTGTCAGCATCGGTTGTGAATTTAGTAGACTTTGCAGCTTGTTACTTGATTTCCGTGATCCACTTGTGCTAAGTTTAGCAGAGAATTGTTAGACTCAAGAGGAGGAATTTATACATAAGAATCATCTTTTTGACCTGGAAAAGATTGAAGTAATTATATATATCTATATACACATACACACACACACCTTTACTATTTTTCAAATATTAACTATTGTTATACCTACAAACATTAGTGTGTCATGCATATACAATCATCAGTGAAGGAAGTGATAATTACTGCTGCTCATGAGATTTGAATCCAGTCACAAAGCCATTCTTAACTTTGTAGGCAAACATCTTTCCTTTAGGCTACTAGCAATTAACACATGAATGGAAAGTAATTAAGGACCTGTGTTCACAGTAAATAGAGATCATTCATTGACCAGAAGTCAGAATATTGTGTTTACATTCAAGTGCTTTATTCTTAAAGGAGCTTCCTAACAATAATAGTGTTTAAATAAATATCATTTTAAACCTACTGACACTAGAGTTTCATGCTTACACAATCATCAGCATAGAAAGTGATAATTATTGCTGGTTAAGAAATTCGAACCCAGTCACAAAGCTACCCTTTATTTTGTAATCACTTGAATAGACAGAAGGAAAGCAAAACTTTAATCCAAAATCTGTCAAGCTGGTAAAAATATGTCTTTGTAAACCTTCGGACAAAACCACTTTCAAATGGTGAAGGGTAAAAGAATAGTGAGAACAAGGCAAATAACAAGTGGGAGAATCACACACAGACTCCTACTCCCTCGTTTCTTTAAATAAATTACAAAAGAGATGAAAGTAGTAACCGTCAAATTTATGGAGTATTTTTGATTTTCGTAAGAGTGTCTTTAAAAATCTACCAAAAAATCAGGTAATTATCTAATCAATACAAAATTTTCACCAATTAATAAGTAAAGAATGCACTTTATATGTGTGTAACTTTATTTCGTATTCATTGCATAAATATATTTTTTTGAAACTTCATAACACCCCCTTCCTCATTTGTCCCTTGTTTGACTCCTTAAAGTCCAAGCGATCCATTAAGCACATACTCATTTTGTGGTAGGAGGGTGAATGAGTGTAGAAAAAAAAAAAAAAAAAAATTCACAGGGTGCCTTCGATATTGAAGATTGAAATCCGAAATTTAAATGAGTTTAATTTTTTTATCTTTTGTGTTTTGATGTGTGAGATTCATTGAATATGTTACCAATAATTATTATCTTTCAGAATGAGGATAAAAATTTTTTTTTTTTTTTTTTTACGAAAATGCTAAAATATGCATACTTTTAAATCTTTAAAAATAAATTAAAAATTTAATTTTAGAATGTGTAAACTTTTCATGTACCAGTACATAAAGAATGCCTTAAAGGATCGATACCAAAAAAATAAAAAAATAGGGAGTGAAAATTATAAGTATTAATTATATCTGCAAGTGTCGTTTTATGTGAGATTTTTTCAAGATACGGTAGCTCGTTACGGTTTAAAAAAAGTAGTTATCTCCCCTTTTGGAAATTAACTATGAAGACATGGATTTCCGTAGATAGATTAAGGGCCACCAATAAAGAATTGGGGAAAATACAGTATGATCTAGTTAATGAAAAAAGTGTGTGGCTCATTGGTTATTATTAATTAGAAAATAAAGGAAAAATGATTTTAATCATGAAATTAAAAACTGACTAAAAGTGATATTAAAACTAAGAAATATAATGCCAAAAATTTATGTTTGATGTAAAAAAAGAAAAAAAGCAGTTTTTATTTACTTTTAACAAATATTAGAAAAAATTTAAAGCTTGGTTGATCAATTATTATGAAGGAAAAAAATTATAAAGCTAAAAATAACATTTTACCATAAATGGCGTTTGTAATTATAATTTAATCCAATTATTTAAAAAAAAAATGTATTTGTCTGTCTAGTTACATTAAAAGACATGAAAATCCTTAAATAAATATTTAGACACGACTGGGTTCCCATACCTAAAATCCAAGATGGAGGCGGTAGGTAAAATGTAGGAGTTCATGATAAAAAATGGAATTATTTGAATTTATTAAAATATAACAATTATATTCTAATATTTTTGCATATTCTTATAGCCAATCATAGTAAATTATATTTAGACATAAAAAAGTTAGTTTAATTGATTCAAAAACTTTAAAAAAAAAAAAAAAGAAAAAAAGAAAAAAAAAAGGGTCTCATTTACATTCTGCGAAAACTGGGTTAAACCACGGCTAGAGAGAGTAGGTCGGTGAACATGACAGTGTGACGTCATTACCAGATCAACATGTAGGTAAAAGTGCCTAAAGTTTCCAGTGTTCAACCACGTGGCCATAAAAAATATTTTTCGTTGCCTTAGATTGTGGCTGTGGTAATTTTATGAAGGTAGTCCAAACGTGCATGTTTTTTATTCTCCTAAAGAGAAAATAATTCTACATTTGGATAATTATATAAATTGCGCATTGGGATAATTTTAATCTAACAAAATATAACAGTAACTGAACTTGTTTTTGAACTTTTATTTCTATCGAAGGAAGTCGACTATCTTCTTTTTTTTTTTTTTTTAAACTGCAAAAAAAATTTATATGAGAATATTTTTCAGTCCGTTCTTTTACTAATAAATAAAACTTTCCATTGAGTATTTCCAAATATTTTAAAGTTAGAAGCATTTTTCACAACAGTTTTTTTTAAACTAAAACGATCGATGAATTCAATATTTTAGCACCAGGTGTAATTTATTTTTTTGAAAATATATTTAAACCTTAAAAGTTTTTGTTTGCTTGTTTTATAACATTTTATCTGTAAATAATTTACATGACTGAAATGGGAAATGAAATAGGAAATTCTCTATTCTTTCCCAAGACATACGAACACAAATTCAGCTTAAAAATTCATTAACTAATCAGCTTTTATTTTGATATGAACTAAAAATAAAGAGTACATTAAATTTTAGTAAACATATTTTCTTGTCTTTTATCTTATAAATAAATATTGTTTGGTATTTGTGCTGTGTACGTACCGTGCTTAAATAATGTTATTTAGAAAGCCATTCTTAACCGGGAGGGGGGGGTCTAGCTATTCTGCACTTTCACCTAACAATTTAATAAAAAAAAAAAAAATAAAAAAAAAGATACCATAAAATTTAATTTAACTTGAAAATCCTATCTAAAATATAGCACGGTGCATGCACTGCACAAGCACCATTATTATTATAACAACAACAATAATAAAAAAAAGGTACTTCACAGGGAACGTGGACCCTACATAAACAGGTTTTAATTTTGCTCCCTAAAAAGCACATAAGGAAAAGGTTTTCATAGGTTTATTTAATCACAAAAACTTTTTTGAAGGTACTATTTGAGGTAAAAAAGGCCAAAAGTATTATTTGAATTTGCATGAAAAAAATAAATGTAAAAAAAAAAAATAAAAATATTAGTGTGGAAAATATAATATAATAAAAATAAAAATGAAAATAAAATAAAATCAAGCATGAAATAAAAGTATGAATCAAATTTAATTAAAGAAATGAAAAAAAAATGAAAAAAAAAAAAATGCTCGATTACAAAAATGTGTACGAGATATATGTGAAGAAAGTGAAAGAAAACCTCAGGGAGCAGCCATTAAAACCCATTTATGAAAGGTCCACGTTCCCCATGACGTGTCAAAAAAAACTGTAGATAGGCACCACACCAACTAGTTGTGAAGGGTCAGGGAGGATGGAAAGTCAGAGATAGGAGAGTACTAACCAGATCTCCACTGGAAATGTGCAGTTCAAATCTTGGGGAGGCATTTTGTCACCCAAACCCCAGGAAACACCAATGGCCGATGCCAACAAGAAATTAATGGCAAACGGCTGTTGCGATAACATGCAATCATCTACATGAGTGGTCAAGAGGTGGAGAACATTGGAAATCTGGGGAGACTTGTCACTCAGTCTCCAGCAAATACCACAGGTTACTGCCAGTGAGCGATCACTGATGATGGCCTGTGAGACAACTCCTAGTGAGTGAAATAATAATAATAAAGTCTCCTCCCAAATTCACTACCATCCTGATTTTAATATCATAGATGTTTACTACATTTTCTTGGTTTTAACCAATGTTCACATTATAGTATGATTGTCTTTTAGTAATCATGTGAACTTCATCTCTGCATTCATGTATTCTGCACTGATATGAAAATGAAGACTACAGCGAAGTATAGGATTCCTAACCATGTAACTGATGCAAATATGCTACACATTTTGATGCAAAACATGGGGGAAAAAATGGACATAGAAGAACAGAAAACCAAAACTTTAAATATAATTTCTGCATCAAAAATAATACTTATTTAAATATTTCAACATATAATCTTGTGGGGAAAATCCAGATTCCCAATAAAGGGCACTCTGGATAGAAACAAAAATAAAAATTGTCTCAGTCATAAAGGATTTCTTCTCCACCGGCCGAGGACAGAAAAGGTGAACTGTAGCATCAGAAGAGATACTACTACACTGTGATTTTGTCCCGAAGGCCAAGAATTATTCGTTTTATGTTTCTTTAATTGTTTGTTCCCTAAATTCATAATTCAGTTTTGTCAGTATTAGCTTGTATATTGCTTTAAAATTACGTAATCTTACATAGATAATATTTATATTCTACTAGCAAAAGTACCTGTCGTTGACTGGGTTCAAAAACAGCCTACAGAAAATGGACTGATTTATGAAAGTATGATAGGTTATGAAAAGGAAGGGTTGTAAATTTGGGTTGAATTTGGGGGTATCAAAACCAAAGCAAAATATGATGAAAGTAAAAATAAAATAGATAAACCCCATAATTTATTATACCATACCCATTCACACTGAAACACAACAATATTCTGTGGATCGATATTAAAAAACTTTGTTAAACTTTGTGACATATTTCCATTCTATGGAGGTCAGGTGCGAACGAACACCCCATAATTTTATTATACCATATTTCTTCAAACTGAAACATAATTATCAAAGTATACTTATGCAGATAGATATGAAAAGTCTTTATTAAAGTTTGTGCCTATTTGCATTCTATGGAGGCTAGGCGCGAACGCAGACCCCACAATTTTATTATACCATCCCTATTTAAGTTAAAACATACTTATCAAAATATTCTCATGTACATCTATATGAAAAACACTTGTAAAGGTTTTTTTAATTTTTTATTTTCATACTTTGTGGACCAGGCGCGAACGCAGACCCCACAATTTTAATGAACCACCGTTCTGCCAGATCAAACATACCCATTCCTGTGTCTCGATACATCTATCATTATATGTAATCAGTTTTTTAAAATAGTCAACCATATAGGAGCCTATTCGTGACCACACACACATTCAGCTTTATATTATAGATATTGAATAAAGTTCAATTTCATTATTAATCAAATTGAGTTCCTTTCTTTTAACATATTTTAATGCTCTTTTAAAAAATGCCATCATATGGTATCGACATTATCAGTTCGCCAAATCTTACCTATATTGCCTGCAGGCATTTTTCAGTTAACAGGCCTTCTATATCTTAGTGGCCGTGATTAAACGTGTTTTGTTTTTTTGTTTTTTTAATTTAAAACTTAAAATTATATTAAAAATTATAGAAAAGATTTTATATTATTCTGCTTTTTACATAATAAACTTCAGGGTTTTATCTTTCTGATAAAACCAAAAGTTGTTAAGAAATAACGAATTTTCATAGATTTTAATAATCTTTAGAAAAAGCAGTTTTCAATCAATTGGAAGTCACTAGACAAAAGAAATAATTATCAAACAGTACTTGTAATACATAGAATCTCAGTACTTACGGTGTAGGTCCTTAGTATAGACAGAGAATTCCTACCCGGCCCTGGAAATAGCTGAATCAACTTATGACTTACGAGCTTCCTTTGTTTTCTTTTTTTGGTCAATTTGTGATTTATTTCCTACTGAACAATCATCTTTAAATTGACAAATTTTATAGGTTGTCGGGTCTGTTGAAAATGAACATTGCATTTAAAACTGGAGCAGACAAATAGTTTTCTTGATATTAAGACATTAATTAATGGTTTACATAGGTCGCCATTTTGTTTTACTTGAGTTGAAGAAAAAAACAAACATATGCGAATTATTCATTTTATCGTCTGTAGTTTAAAAATCATGGCGACGACTGTAGATCATAACTATATTGGAAAAACCAATATCTTAATATCAGGAAAACTATGTGTCAGCACCAATTTTATTCGTTTTCAGCAGACTCGAAAACCTATAAAAGTCGTCAATTTAAAAGCGATTGTGCACTTAGAAACTTCAAATTAACCCTTTTTTTTTTATTCTAACCTAATCCTTCGAAGTTGGTTAGTTTTTTTACATTTTTATTTTCGCGATTTTCAAAAAGTAAACTATTTTAATCATTTTTGGGACTGACTTCATATTATCCGCCTATACTAAGGACTGACTGAGACTTATTAATTATCCACATATACATTAATTATTAATGTATTAATTAATACATATCCATTCATAAAAAAAAATAACCAAAAAACAAACTTAATGAATGTTGATTCAAAAAAGTCTTTCGATCATTTAGACTAATATCCTCACTTTGGTTGTTCTTTTAACAACGTTTCGGCCGATGTAACCTTCGACGTTCTCCATGTACATATTTTACAAACTGGTAATCTATGTCAAATTCGAGAACCCATATGAATTCACAAAGGTAGATTGTTCTCTTTTCGTCAGCCGTGCGTGGCCGTTTAAAAGCGCCGTTATTTATTGTTATTCTTAGTTGTTATCGCTTGTGTTAAGAACATAACTTTCAAACATTTTTATCCTTTACATCAAGCACCTAACGGATTCAGGTCGAAATTCCGTATAGGTTCCCAAGTTCGAAATAAAGATTCCCAGATTCGAAAAGAAGGTCGGAAGTTACATCGGCAACATCGTTGTGAAAATAACTACGGTTCGATAATCTTTTTAAACCGGAGATGTTCTATATTTTTAATTAAGAACGTTTGTTATTTTTTGTTTGTTTTTCTATGGTTTTTGTTTTTTGGGTTTACTTATTTAGCAATTTGTCTTTGGTTTCTAATCACATATTAAATAACAAAATATAAATTAATTTGTAAAAGTTATTTTACTTTAAACAAAAACAAAATGTTCTTTCATTCTTGAAATGTGACTTTGAAGAAATTGAAAAAAAAAAAGACAAAAGATTTAAAAAATAGAAGGAAAAAGAAGTTTTACCGAATCCAAGGATCTTTCAAGTTATGTGTAGCAAGCAAACGCTGCAATCTTTCCAACTCTGGAACTCCTTCGACTTTGTATTGTCTCCAGTCAGGAACTTCAAACTTCGGGCCACCCATCTCGTCCTCTTCGTCTGACCTTCGCCAGGGAAACTCGCTTCTCCAGTTAACTATAAATTTCTTAAGCCATATTTTCGTAATTTTCATCAACCATTAAAATATTTTATATAAAAAATGAACGAGATTGTTGTTAATAAAATACATTAATTAAGATAAACTCGATTTTTTTTTTTCCGAAAAATATTTTCTTTTATTAATAATAATGCTATAGCCATATTTTCGTATTTTTCATTTTGTAAATATTTTTAATGAAGAGTATATAAAAATATAACATTTTTATTTCTATTTATTTTGATAAATAATCTAAATGGTCTAAATAAACGTCTTCTTTTATTTTCATACAAGATATTTATAAAATAAAAAATATAGATAAAAAATGTTTTTCTTATGGAATTTGATACAAAATGTTTCAGTTGCTATATTTTCGTATTTTTATTGCACATAACATGTTTTACGAAAAACAGATTCCAGACTTTTTTTTTTTTTTTCTATTATTTGAAATAAATACTTATTTTCCAGTTTTCTAGAAAGTAAAATATTTTTTGGTTAAAAATAAAATACAAAAATGTAATTGCAACCATATTTTTGTATTTTTCTGTGCTTATAGAGTTCGAGGTTTATTCAAGGGGAATAACTAGCATCGATTAAGCAAAAGTAAGCATTTTTTGTAAGGTATAAATCCATTGAACATGTACGAGCCCTTTCTAGTCTCCCACAAAAACACGCGTTCACATCTCAAGCCATATTTCTTGTCATATACATACGCGCACACAAACATACGCGCACACGTACACACACGTAGATATATTCACGTTCGCGTACATACACTCACATTCATGTGCATACACACACACACACACACTAACGCACACATGGGCAACGTCACTTCCCCTTTGAAGGAAATCCACACATGCGCAAAAGACCACCGGAAACAACTATAAAAGCAAGAGACAAGCTGTTTCCTTCCTTTTTCGACTCGCTTTCCGAGCTGAATGGTCAACGGACCACCGGCCCCTTTCGGGGCGAGCGCGCCTCACGCCACTTGCTACTATGCGTGGGACAAGAGTCAACAGACAGTACGTACACCTTACACGTTTTCTCTCTCCATGAACTGGATTGACTTTCTCACTCTTTTTCCCCCTTTTACTTTGGTGCATCAACCAGACAAGTTTGCGTCCACAGCTAGTGGCCTGAAGACATTTCCACGTGGACAAGTACCAACACGTGCGCACAGCTTTACTGATGTCAACCCTCTATCTTTTTCTTTGTCTACACACTGGACTGCCATTTCTCGTTCCACTACATTACTCACTCTTCTTTCCACATGCGGACATGAACACGAGTTACACCTAAAACATTCATTTTTCAACAGAAAATAAACGACATGTTTATTTTATTCAACAATTGAGCTTTGTTTCCTTCTTTCCATTCGTTTCATTATTTTCTTTTGTAGCGAGTTAGGATATTTATATCCTGGCCCACAACAAACAATGAAACAATTTTAAGTAAAAAAAGACCTCGTCTCCAAATTGCCGAGGCAGTTTACAAAAAGAAAACAGGTTAAAAAAAAATACACTCAGTAAAAAATCGTAACCTTTCGAAATTGAGGGTATATAGGAGCTGATCTTGACAAAAATAGTAAAAACAAATTCTAAAAAAATTGTTGTCAAATGAAAGAAAAACAAGGCCCTTCTATAAACAACAAAGAATATATTTAAGTAAACAACCATGTTGGGTGTAGGTTGCCAGAAATTTAAAATCGTGCAAGGAATAGTAACAATACACGTCAGCTGCTGAAAGAGTTTTTTTGCAGAGCAGTATATCTTCAAATGAAGATAGCCTTGCTGGATGTCATGTTGTACAGGGTAAGAGAGAGGACGTTTTCAGAATTAATATGCACAGAAGTCAGATTTTGTTACCAAATAACTTTGTAGTAAGACCTAAACGATTTCACTGAACTTGTTAAATGCAAATAACTCGATTAGTTTACCCTCCTTTTTATTTTGATTCATTTGGATTCACTTTTGCAGTTTGATATGCATTGATTTGCACTTCGATGAAGCTTCTTCCCCTCCCCCAAGGAAACGTTATAAAAAGAATAGAGTCAGGAGGTCAAGCGAGTCAAGTTTTTGGAGCTGAAATGAACAGGTTGGAATGTAGAAAGTCATATGAATGCTGGCAACAATCCTTTTTTTTTTTTTTTTTTTTTTTTACACGCTTATTCCGGCATGAAATATGACGTTCATGCAACTCAGACAAAAGTGGGATTGTGAAAATTGAAAGTGTTGAGAAATGAAAATGTCAAACGATTCGCGTCAAACTTTGAAAATTGAAAGAAATGGAAAGGTTTAAATGTTATTCGAGTCTGACTTTTTTCTAATCATCGTCATATAAGGAAGAATTATGACTCGACTGATGTTTTTTGTGTTTGAGAAGATAGTAGTCTAGCATTGTTTGAGAGGCTAGTAGTGTCTAGCGCTGTTTGAAATTGATGTGATTGCCAATCTGGGCACAGAGTTATGCGATGATCTTTAAGGATCATGAGAGGATGTAGTTTGATATGCATTGATTTGCATATCAATGAAGTTTTGCTTCATCCCAAGAAAACGTTATAAAAAGAATAAAGTCAGAAGGGCAAGAGAGTCAAGTTTTTTCGAACTGAACTGAACAGGTTGGAATTTTTTTTTTTTAATTACTTTTTTGTCACAAAAAAGTTTTCATGGAAACATGTTACCTCAAAGTATTTTCAACCAATGAAAATCGTTTCATACCCCAAAAGTAACACGTCTATGTAAAAGTTATTACTTTTACATGCTTCAAGATATTTAGTAATATGTTTCGTTTTCATCACATTCTCCCCCACCAAATGAAACAGAGTAAGAAAGAAGGTAAGTTATTCGAGACATTTGCATTTTACCATTCACTGAAATCGTTTCCCAGTCTTACTAAAAGGTTATTTAGTCAAACAATCAGATTTCTGAGAAAACATAAAAATGTCTATAAGACTTAGTCGATAAAATCAGCTTTACTAACTGGTGACTCATCTATTCTCTCAATTTTTCATTTATTTCCATTTTTATATGCATGCCAATATATATATATATACCTTGAGAGAACTTAAATACCTACTAGATACTATCCTCGAGAGTCTAAAGTCTGAACAGAAGTTTATCTTGACAACCTGGCATGAGGATACTTTTACCTACAAATACACCTTGACTAAATTTTCAAAATCACATAGTATTTGCCGCCCAAATCTCCTCAGTATAGCTAACCCACTCTGGCTTTTATGAGGAATGGTGCACCTTCTCCAAGTGATGTTACCTCAAGTAACAACAGGAAGCTAGAAGAATTATTGTCCTGAAATCCAGAGACCATAAGGAAGGTATCCCATAACATGTTTAAATGGTCAATTTGGGAAAGGAAAATTATGTTCGCAATTTCTTTACTAAAGCAGTGTCTGAGAAGTAAGGGAAAACTTTGATATAATGTTTCACTAAAACATAACTTTTGTTCACGATTCACATTAAATATTAATATGGTTCTTGCTTATAGCAAAAGACGCTATCATCATCCAAAATGGCTTCTATCAGGGCCAGGAATCACGTTACAACCTCACTAAGGTTGCTCTTTCATAGAGGAAATAGACGTTTATGACTGCTACATGTTAAACTGAAAAAGACAAGTTAGAACATATACCCCTGACGTTAGAGGAGAGATGATAAAAGAAAAAGTTCAAAGCTGATAATTTTCAGATAAATATTGAGGACTTTGCCAAATTCTAGTAGAGTTTCCAAAATTCAGTATCTTTTGAATATTTCATCTAGCAATCATCCAAATGTGGAGAAGTAAAAAGTAAATTCTTGATGGCAGAGGTTTTGATAGTGTAGCATAGGAGGAGACTGGAGAGGAACATCCAATGCCTGTTGGTTCTTCAGTGTAAAATCAATTCTTATATGTAACCTGTTGGTTTTATCACCCAACAAAAATATATGATAGAGGTTTATATTAGCTCCCATATAAATAACACTTCAAGAGAACAAATTTAGCTTTTGATAACTATGTAGGTATGAACTTACCAATAGCTGATTTCTTTGGAAGTTAAAGAGATATTTGTAGGGAATGCAATTAGTGGAAATGGAAAACAATGGCATATACACTGACACACATAAACAAACAACTTCACGAGCCGACCACTTCCCTAGATGAGTTCATAATCAAAAGATACTCTAACTTAACATCTAAATCTGACCCCCAAGATCGCCATGGGCATGGAATATGTGCCTACATAAAAGATGCTTTCCATGTGATAGGGATATCTTCAGAGAAGACCCTAATTTACCTTATATGTGCTTCTGGGTTGCACTTGCTTACACCACCGTTTTTATATTTGCCTTCTATCGCCCCCACAACAGCGGGGTTACTATCTTTAATAGTATATCTGAGAAAATTGACCACATCCTGTCTGCTAATCCATCGGCTAACATTCACATTTGCGGTGACTTCAATATCCATAATGTGGAATGGCTGACCCACTCAAATAAGACAGATGATGAGGGGAAGTTCTGTCATGATTTTGCCATTGCCTATGACCTCACTCAGATTGTTCAGGAACCCACCCATGTGCCCGATACTACCGGTCAGTATACAAGCCTTCTAGACCTTTTTCTCACAACTTGCCCTGAGCTATGTTCATGTTCCATTCCATCTCCTCTGGGATCCTCCGACCACGCCGTTGTATCAGTTAAGATAAAAATGAAATCTAATAAGTCTTCAGACGTACCCCTCCATCGTACTGTGTATCGATACCCTATGGCTGACTGGGAGAGCTTCCGTACATTCATATCTGATCTACCTCTGCATTCCATGTTTAAAAAAGATGTGTCCTCTATAGTATCAGACTTGACCGAATGGTTAATTGTAGGTATAGACCGATTCATACCATCCAAAAAATTCCAACAAAAACCTAACAGCCAGCCATGGTTCTCCCCAGAATGTGCTGCTGCCATTGCACACAGAAATCACTTTTTCCATAGCTACCAACGTAATAGATGTACTGAGACTAAAGCTGCTTTCAATACTGCCAGCAACCACTGTAAAAGAGTAATAAAAATGCAAGAGAGCTATATGTTCAGTCCGTTAAATCCAAAGTAGCTGAGCAATGTCTTGGTTCCCACCAATTTTGGCAAATAGTAAATAGGATCCTGAACAGAAGCGTGCATTCTATCCCATCAATGGACCAGAAGTCATCTTGTCAGCATCAGACAAGGCCAAACTATTTGCCAATAACTTTGCAGCTAATTCTACCCTATGCAACAAAAGCCATCAACTCCCCATATTTCCTCCTATAACAGACAACACGCTATGCAACATACAAATATCTGTGCGTGAGGTCGCCAAGCTAATCAAGAACCTTGATTCTAGTAAAGCAACTGGCCCTGACAGCATTGCAATTATAGTGTTGAAAAAGCTTCAACCAGAACTTGCCTCCATACTTACAAAACTGTTTAAGTGTTCCAAAACCTTGGAAAACCTCATCAGTATGCCCTGTTTTTAAGAATTCAGGTGATAAGTCATCTCCCTCTCAGTACAGACCAATGTCTCCTGTGTGTCATGAGTAAGCTGCTGGAATCCATATTAAATAAAGAAGTAGTCAACCACCTCAGCAGAAATAAACTTCTTAGTGACACGCAATATGGTTTCCGTTCTGCTAGATCTACAGCATACGTGCTAAGTTATATCTCATAGGATTATTGAATCTCTCGACAAAGGCTTCCTTTCTAGGATAATTGCTCTTGACATATCAAAGGCCTTCGATAAGGTATGGCATAAAGCTACGACATAACTGGAAATATTTTCTCAATTATTAAATCGTTTCTCTCTGATAGGCTCATAAGAGTAGTGGTTGACAGGCAGAAATCAGAGGCCCACAGTATTAATGCTGGAGTTCCTCAGGGGTCCAACTCTCTTCCTGATCTACATTAATGATCTTCCAAAACACATACTTAAATCATTTGAAGACACAACCATCTATAGCAACACATCAAAGGCCGTAAATGACAAAGTTCTCTCTCCTCTGATCTTGAGCACATGGTACAATGGGGAAAGAGGTGGCTGGTTACTTTTAATGCACCTAAAACAAAGCTCCTATCTTTACATCGTCGACGCTCTGATCCCTATCTGGCATCAATTGAAATGGATGGCTCTCGTCTTGGGGAGGCTCCATGTTTTGACAAGCTTCTGGGTTTGACCTTTACTACTAATCTGAAGTGGAACACTTACATCAAGTCTGTTGCCAAAGTCGCCAGGAAAATGGTGGGGAAGATATCTCACAACTGATGCAATTCTCTATCTTTATAAAAGCCAAGTACGTCCAAGAATGGAGTACTGCTGCCACATGTGGGCAGGAGCTGCTAAAAACAGTTTATCCTGCCTTGACAGAGTACAAAATAGACTTTGTGGTTTAGTGGGGGATGCCCTATTCTCTTCCCTGCAACCTCTCCCCCACAGGAGATGTTGCGAGCCTGTCATTGTTTTATCGTTATTTCCATGGCAAGTGCTCGTCTGAGCTACAATCTCTACCCCGCCCCTGCTAATCTTTCATGATAAACACCTGTCTAGCTGAAACCACTGTCAATAATTTTCCCCACTCTTTATCTGTGCCTAAATCAAAACAAATTCCATGAACAAAGTTTCTTTCTTAGAAGTGCATGCCTGTTTCCCACCTGCCTACAACTGGGATGTCTTCAAGTCCAACATAAACAAATTCCTGATGAACCGTCCCCTTAAGTAAGACACTTTTTTTTTTTTTTTTTTTATCAAATCTCCAATACTGTATTGTATGGATTACTGTACACACAATAACCCTTATCACCAAGTGGCTTCCGGGCAATGAATGAAATGACGCACACATCCACAGTTTTAACTATTGGACTTGTATTTTTTCTGGTATTCATAAACAATCTACATGATAAAATTATGTCAGAAATAAGCATAGTTGCTGATGACACCATGCTCTATAATAGATACAAGAGAAAACAAATGTATACATATCTAAGGCATTGGCAGAAACCTTAGAAATCGACCTCCAATCCATAATGGAATGAAACTGAATGGATGGTAATAGCAAATGCTACTAAGACTAAGCTTCTTTCCTATAACAATTAAAAAAAAAAAAAAAAAAACCCTTCTCAACCACCAGTAACCATGACTACTTGAGAGCTCATCGTTCAAACTCGTCAGCTTAACATTCACAGATAAGATGAAGAAATACATTGTCAATGCTGCTGTAAAGAAGGTGGCTTCCCTCTACCATGCTAGAAAATTACTCATGGAGAATTGTTGCTACATACTGGTGCATTCACCATTAGTCTTTCCTCTTTAGACAAGGTCCAAAAGGTCCTCCACTATCCATCAAGCTAATCTAACCCATGTTGCATGTTTTACAAGTACTTTAATGGAATGTGCTGATGGACATGATACATGTACCCCACTCAACAACCCTTTTACTAGCAGAAAAATCCCAACCCTTCATTGGAAAGCCTTTCAGTAATGTTTTTTTTTCCCTGGGATTATTAAACTTTGAAATTGCCTTGCTGTATTAACACGCAGAAGGTTAAGTGTAATATGAACAGATACTTCACCATCTCCTCAAATATAGACAGTTCAAATATAGACAGTCCCAAATGATAGACTCTTACATCCAAGTGGCAATATGCTTTGCTTGGAGTGAACTAAAGTAGAAAAAAAAAAAAAAAATTACATCCAATCCTTAGTTTTTTCATCTCTGAATGTTTCTAAAGACATTCATATAGAAAATTCCAGAGTGCAGAAGATACTTTTTCTTAGACAAATACATGCATACAAATAACAGTTTAATTTTTTTTAGGTTTATTCATCAAACTTATGTCAGTTTCTAGTCATGAATGGTTCTGTAAATTTCACTTGATTAACCTGCCTTTGGTTTAGCCAGCAGATCACAGATCTTCGTATCTTTCTGGAGATTTCAGGTGAAGCAGTCTTCCTGCTACTATTGCAAGGTGCTGATTTTTGCTACCATGCATATGGCCTACCTGATTGATCTCGGGTTTGACTACCTAGCTCAGAATGTGGATGTAGCCATTAGTGTTCAATTTGAAGTTTAATGTTGATTATCTCTTGAATTTCAGTGTCCCGATTGCGTCAGATAGTAATCTATGCATTTTGCATTCTCATAATTGTTTAATGTGGTTCACCATTGCAATGCATGCAAACAAGCTTGTAGTGGTAGAAATAAGAGTAGATAGATCATCCAAGAAATAGGTTAACCTTTGAAATCTTAGATACAAGGTTCCATGTTGTGTTTGTAGACCACTTAAGTCTTGAAAAAAATTAATATTACTCTAGATACAAGACCTTGTAGGTAGTAAGTAATTTGATGTCCATAGATAACCTGGCCCATGATTTTCAAGTCAATGACCAATCTACCAGAAATGACATACACACACACATATATATATATTCCAGTAGGATGGAAAGAGGAGGTTAGCTGTGTTTCTGTGGGCCTCAAAGACAGATGGACCATTGAACTCTAAGCTGATTAATGGTTTTAATTTGGTCAGGCTAGAGTTCTAATTCTAAGTCTGTAATTTGCTAATGTACAAGTTACAACCTTGAAAAACAAAACTTTGTTATTCGTTTTAAACTAGGGTTGGAGCTCTGGAGGGAAAATTCTCTTGTTACAGCAATTATCAAAACTACGACAAACTGTGACAGGTGTCAGCAGAATCACGCATTGAACAACTGTGGCTTGTGCAGTGAACACATACGAAAACAGCATTACAACAAGTTTAATAATATCTATAATAAATTAGTTTGGGGGAGGGGTCAGTTTTAATGAAGATAAGATTAACAATAAAAGTAAAGAAAACAAAAACAAAAACATTTTACAAATTTTTTTAATAAATATTTCTGTTCAATACTTTTTATATTGATTTTTTTTATATACAAGTGAACAGTGTAGCATTTTAAATTTATATTTTTGCTTAATTTTTTTCAGGCAACCAATGAAGACAGAAATTTTATTAGTACAAAAACAAAAAAAACAGAACTCATTGAGCAGCAGAAGCCAATGAAGCAGAATTGTGCGGATTGCAAGTAATTGCATGGATGGAGAAAAAGGAAAGGCAAAGAAAAAGGGAAAAGGAAAGACAAAACAATTAGAAAAGAGAAAAAAGACAAAAAAATAAAGAAATATATTGAGCACTATTTAAGTACAGAGAAGAATGGAAAGGTTTGACCAAATGAGCAGAATTTAGGACAAGATCAAGTATGATCTAAAAGAAACAATGATCTAATGAGGCAGAGAGAACATTCTTTATAAAGCAGAAAAAAGAAAAATGGCAATCTTCATATAGTTTCCGCAAGATATAACACAAAAATGGCAAGAGTATATAAAACAAAACTTGTAACTCTAAGCCGCTGCCTCTAATATTGGTTGTGTCGCCTGTTCACTTGGCGTACACGTATCTACCAGATCAACAGGTTTATGGTTTGTCTCTCTTTCTTCTTTTTCTGACGGAGGAGGAGAAGCTTCTTTGCTTATCATTGCAGCACTAGCAGCGGTTGAAGTAGACGAAGCACAGGAGGTGCCACCATCAGCATCCGCACTGGTTGGACGATTAAAAGACACGTTTTCCTTCTGATTGATACATTCAGCAGAGGCAGCTGATTCGACAACATTTTCACTGGATGCAATACTCGTCTCTTCTTTAATTTTGTCCTGACTGTTGTCATGGCTACAACTACTCGACTCTGTATCATTGGCACTTGTGGTTTCTTTTGTCTTCACATCCTGCAAAAAGAAACAAAAATATAAAAGAACATATATGAAATGAACTCATGACTTGTTGGGTCACAATTGCTATTATTTTACTAATAATTTCATTAAAAAATTCATAAACATTAACATTATATATTTATTTGTATTGGAATCCTTTGAGTGAGAGGATGAGTTGGCCAAAACAACTATGAAGATGAGAATAATAATCCGCAAATAAATAAATTGACATAGCTGTTAAAAAATTCTTACATAACTAGAAGTCTCTTTCTATATCATCATTAGAACAATTAAAACTAATTTTATTTCAAGCATTACATTCCCAGAACCAAAGTACATTTTAGTACTAGCATGGAGACCTGACGTTGTCTGGGAGTGAATATCAATGAATGTTTAACATTTCCAATACTTTTACTCTCATACAAACTGAAATCGCCCATTTTTAAAAATTCAATCAATTCATTGCCTGCTCTAGTCAGGATCCATCATGAGGAAGTTTCACATGCATCTCTGCAGTGACAGTCCGCAATACATCGTAATCTGTTATATCAAAGAACCTACTGTTGATTTTTATATGCCAGGCCTTTCTGTTTGTGCAGAAGCTTTAGCTTCTTAAATGCATTTATAATGTTTTGGTCAAAATTAGACTGTTCCTTCTTTAATTGGATTTTTTCAATTATTGAGTTTTGGAGGCATTTTGATATTTGACCTATCTAAGAACACTTAGACACATGAAGTAAATTTGTATGAAATTTAAAAAAAAAAAAAAAAAAAATTAGCCCAGTTTTGGCGTTCACACACAGACAAAGTGAATTTTATATACAAATAGAGATATATTTTGTATTAGAAAAGTATATAGGAAAAAAGTCTTATGGAAACAAACATTGATCAGGTTCAATTTAGTGCGATAATAGATTTGTATTGTTTGTGATGATGTGCTGTGGGGGAGGAGGGACTTTGATCGAGGAAGGGTTACAAAACAATTGGGTGTGATTAAACATATTGTATATTTGAGGCAATATATCAATTCACAGGAGTTAAGGGAGGATTTGGGAAATTATAACGCTATAACTTTATCTGTTATAAATGTTTATCTAGTACATTTTGTGTGCAAAAATCGATTAACTAGTGAAGGTTATATAGGCAAACGTCTGTATTTTTTTGGCATCCATCTTAAAAATGATGAACATCTTGGATTCATGAAACAACCGATCTTGCAGGTGTGAAGAGTTGTAAGTAGAGAGTATCAATGTCAGTTTTCTTGCAGGTGTCAACATTTGAAATATTTATTTCCATTTACGCTTGAATCATCTAAAATGTCAGTGACATACCTTTTCTGCTTGAGAAGTAGTTGTACTAAGATAATTCACACATACATTACATATATATAGCTGGAGGTAGTTGCCTGTCTAGCCACACTGATGAACTGTGAAACAGCGAAACAGTACTGCATGTGGATGACTATAATGCTCCTCATCTTGAGTTGAGCATATCGAGAAGTGATACACGAATTACCATTAGCGTATAAGCGATGCTCTTTGTGTAAACAAATCGAGCTTAGGTATTTCGGACAATATCAAAACATTGATAAACTCACGACTCACTCAGTAGCCGCCGAAAGCGTAGTGGTTAGGAACCTTGACTGTTGTACAGACAGTCGGGTTTCAATCCTGGCTTGAGGTAGTTGCCTGTCTAGCTGCACTGATGAGCTATGAAACAGCGAAACAGTACTGTATGTGGATGACTAATATATATATATATATATATATATATATATATATATATATATATATATATATATATATATATGTGAATAGGCAAAACCACTGAAGGCAGAAACTACAGCTGCAGAGGATAGCTATGACAACAATATCTAGCTGGAGTACGCAGTATATATATGAACATTTGAATGAAATCCAAACTCAGGCTGGAGGGAGCTAACAGCCAATTAAAATGCACATTTACCATGAGGAAAAAACTGGGTGGAGCCACATAACCCTGCTTATTTATAAAACACTTGTGCAGAGCAAATTAGTCTTCCAAGTTTGTTAACAGCCGAGCTGTGAAGTACCCCCGCTTCCTCATCATCATACACACATCATATATATAATATATATGAATAGGCAAAACTATTGAAATAGAAGCCTGTTCATGTTGACAAAACACACTGAAGTTGGAAAAGGGAGGCGAGTTAATTGAAGGCTTACACTCACAATCCAGAAAACCCAAAAACATTAATTATTATTCAAGTTTCTTGTAAATATTGGAATATATTTTTTACAGAAATACAAGAGACAAGAACTTTGTGTTTGCTGACTGTAGATTTCATGTTAAGTTTTTTTGTTTTTTTTCACCTTGTTCAGCTAGAGAAACACTTCATAACTAGAAAAATCACAGCATGGGGGTAGAGTGTGATTCTGCTGACGAAGACGAAGAATATTGATTTACCATCCTTGTTACCACAAATGACACAGTGGCAAGGATAAGGTGGTATGATTGAAAACAAAGCTCTTTATACAAATATTTTACAAGAAATCCAATGGATAAAATGATGGAAGACTTACAACAAAATATATTAAAAAATTGTGATTTTATCGGCCACAGCTTAAACTCACCTGAACCAGTGTTGAATATATCTAGTTTCGACAAGGATTAGAAGATGTATTCTTGCAATGAAAATTTATGTTAGGTGAGAAGGAAGAGAATTTAGCTGAATAAGAAATTGACATTTTAGAATCACTTACCTGAGGGTTAATAATGGGGATGGCAGATTTTTGTCTACGAACTGGGGATCGGCTAGGACTGGGCTGTTGTAAGTCTGTGGAGTAATAAGTCGTACCGCCTCGGTAAAGTTCTTGTAGGCCAGATGTCTTCAGAAAATAAATAAAAAATAAATAAAAAATACAATCAATTTATTCATTTCGATAAAAAAAGTTTGAAAAAATTAAAAAGGCTTTCTTTTTTTTTTTTTTTTTAAAGTTGAGCAGAGTTACTTAAAATTGCTAATTTGTGAACAAAATTTAGTAGTCTTTGAACTACCAAATTTTATAAATAGGTAAAAGTGTAAACAGTCTATTTGATAACAGCTTCTGATTTTGAAATCCAAAATAAACCAGCAGTGTTTATAAAAAATGAATGCAATAAAACCTTTAATTCTGAACACAGAATGAAATAGAATAGCTTTGAATTTGACAAATGGAATTGAAAAATCATGTTCACAAATGTTCAAATTGATGACCATTATTGTCCAAACAATATTGATAACAATTAAAGTACGAGTACACTTTAATGTGAGATAGAATGCTGTTTTAGAGGGGAAGTGGGGGATTAATAATTTGTCTTTATTTTTTTTTTTTTAAATAAAAGACATAAGAAAATCAAACTAGTTTTTATAAATTAATTTTTTTTTTTATTACAAATAATAAAAAAATCTTTATAATTGGAACGTTTTTTGTTCAAAATAACTTTAAATAGTTAATATTTAACAAAATTATAAAATTTAAGTGGTGAAAACCGAGGAGGGACTTTTTTCTTTTAATAATCACCACTTGTCAATTTAGATGTCAAAAGTAGAATAAACTTTTTTTTTTTTTTTACCTCTAAATAGTTTCATTAAATCCAGAGAAACACTGATGTATCGGGGGAAGGGAGGGGGCGATGATGAAATTTATCTCAATGTCATTTTACTGATACACCTCCACCCAATCAATCAGTGCAGATGTTATGAAGAATATAATTACAAATTGCCTAACACTTCTGGGTAAAAATCATAAGAATGAGAACCAGTTACCCTTGTAGATTAAATAAAAGGTTCATTTAAAATTCAATACAGATTCCAGAGTTCATCAATCTACACTAATAGGTCAGAGGTTACATTGTGAGAATAACATCCAAGCTGAGAACAGTAGTTCAAATACAAATTATCAATCTGTTGAAACATATCAAGTCTGTTTTACTGCTGTTAAGGGATACTTTGGCAATTGTCTCATCAGTAGGATGTGTGAAACCGAATAGAATTAACACTCATTGAATCATCAGTCTTTTATTGCAATAGCCAACAGAACCCTTCAACATGACAAACATTTTGAAAAGATATATACGCCAACTAATAAAAAATCGACCTCATTACTCTTTTTATTAAAATTATAACTATACATTTATTTTATCTTAGTTGTAATTTTTGATTACTTTAGTTGAAATTTATTTTTCCATTTATTGTTGATTAAACAGGATAATTGTAGTATTAATAGTATCAGTAAATAATTGTAGTATTAACAATAATAGTATCAGTTAAATAATTGTAGTATTAACAATTGTATCAGTAAATAATTGTAGTATTAACTATTAACAATAATAGTATCAGTAAATAATTGTAGTATTAACAATAATAGTATCAGTAAATAATTGTAGTATCTATATATTAATATGATAGCATGTGTGTTATTGTCGGTGTCACGCTTACATCTGGATCATTTACTGGTTATGTACTTCCATTTGTTGTAACAAATAATTTTATAAGAATTCTCAATAATTTTGGTTTCAGTTTCGATTACAGCTAATGGCACTCCAATCTATTTTTTAAAAATAATTTTATAAAGAATTCTTCATAAGTCTTGGTTTTAGCTGATGACACCTTAGTAATCTATTTTTTCATAATTTTATTAATTCTTCATAGGTTTTGGTTTCGATTATAGCTGAAGGAAGTAAAGTTTATATATAAGTTTTGGATTCGGTTTCGATTCACGCTAATGAACCCAAGTCATACAGATATTTTTTTTATTTTTGAAATCGCAACTGTATAACATATAAAAATCGATAGAACATTAATTCTATAATAATATATACAACACCTGCAAGAATTAAAATATCATATTTAAGCATATATTACGACCTGCCTATGCTTAGATCAATACTATTGCAGTATTAACAAAATAGTTACAATAATATCAGAGTATCTCCATTTACACTAAATATCTACAGAATGCCAACATCAATATATTATATATGAATCAGTCTGGGATTTCCAAAGGGGCTGCTGGATAACAATAATAGTATCAATAAATAATTGTATTGACAATAATAGTACCAATAAATAATTGTATTGACAATAATAGTACCAATAAATAATTGTATTAACAATAATAGTACCAATAAATAATTGTATTGACAATAATAGTACCAATAAATAATTGTATTGACAATTATAGAACCAATAATTGTATTAACAATAATAGTATCAATAAATAATTGTATTAACAATAAATAATTGTATTAACAATAATAGTACCAATAAATAATTGTATTGACAATAATAGTACCAATAAATAATTGTATTGACAATAATAGTATCAATAAATAATTGTATTGACAATAATAGTATCAATAAATAATTGTATTCACAATAATAGTACCAATAAATAATTTATTAACAATAATAGTACCAATAAATAATTGTATTGATAATAATAGTACCAATAAATAATTGTATTAACAATAATAGTACCAATAAATAATTGTATTAACAGTAATAGTATCAATAAATAATTGTATTAACAATAAATAATTGTATTAACAATAATAGTACCAATAAATAATTGTATTGACAATAATAGTACCAATAAATAATTGTATTGACAATAATAGTACCAATAAATAATTGTATTGACAATAATAGTATCAATAAATAATTGTATTCACAATAATAGTACCAATAAATAATTTATTAACAATAATAGTACCAATAAATAATTGTATTAACAATAATAGTACCAATAAATAATTGTATTGATAATAATAGTACCAATAAATAATTGTATTGATAATAATAGTACCAATAAATAATTGTATTGACAATAATAGTACCAATAAATAATTGTATTGACAATAATAGTATCAGTAAATAATTGTATTCACAATAATAGTACCAATAAATAATTTATTAACAATAATAGTACCAATCAATAATTGTATTGATAATAATAGTATCAGTAAATAATTGTATTAACAACAATAGTACCAATAAATAATTTATTAACAATAATAGTACCAATAAATAATTGTATTGACAATAATAGTATCAATAAATAATTGTATTCACAATAATAGTACCAATAAATAATTTATTAACAATAATAGTACCAATCAATAATTGTATTGATAATAATAGTACCAATAAAGAATTGTATTAACAATAATAGTACCAATAAATAATTGTATTCACAATAATAGTACCAATAAATAATTGTATTCACAATAATAGTACCAATAAATAATTGTATTGATAATAATAGTACCAATAAAGAATTGTATTAACAATAATAGTACCAATAAATAATTGTATTCACAATAATAGTACCAATAAATAATTGTATTGACAATAATAGTACCAATAAATAATTGTATTGACAATAATAGTATCAATAAATAATTGTATTGACAATAATAGTATCAATAAATAATTGTATTCACAATAATAGTACCAATAAATAATTTATTAACAATAATAGTACCAATAAATAATTGTATTGATAATAATAGTACCAATAAATAATTGTATTGACAATAATAGTACCAATAAATAATTGTATTGACAATAATAGTACCAATAAATAATTGTATTAACAATAATAGTACCAATAAATAATTGTATTGATAATAATAGTACCAATAAATAATTGTATTCACAATAATAGTATCAATAAATAATTGTATTCACAATAATAGTATCAATAAATAATTGTATTGATAATAATAGTATCAATAAATAATTGTATTCACAATAATAGTATCAATAAATAATTGTATTCACAATAATAGTATCAATAAATAATTGTATTGATAATAATAGTATCAATAAATAATTGTATTCACAATAATAGTATCAATAAATAATTGTATTGATAATAATAGTATCAATAAATAATTGTATTCACAATAATAGTATCAATAAATAATTGTATTCACAATAATAGTACCAATAAATAATTGTATTGACAATAATAGTACCAATAAATAATTGTATTCACAATAATAGTATCAATAAATAATTGTATTCACAATAATAGTACCAATAAATAATTTATTAACAATAATAGTACCAATAAATAATTGTATTGACAATAATAGTATCAATAAATAATTGTATTCACAATAATAGTACCAATAAATAATTGTATTGACAATAATAGTACCAATAAATAATTGTATTAACAATAATAGTACCAATAAATAATTTATTAACAATAATAGTACCAATAAATAATTGTATTGATAATAATAGTACCAATAAATAATTGTATTGACAATAATAGTATCAATAAATAATTGTATTCACAATAATAGTACCAATAAATAATTTATTAACAATAATAGTACCAATAAATAATTGTATTGACAATAATAGTACCAATAAATAATTGTATTAACAATAATAGTACCAATAAATAATTGTATTCACAATAATAGTATCAATAAATACTTGTATTTACAATAATAGTATCAATAAATACTTGTATTCACAATAGTATCAATAAATACTTGTATTCACAATAATAGTATCAATATTGTATTAACAATAATAGTACCAATAAATAATTGTATTAACAATAATAGTACAAATAAATAATTGTATTGACAATAATAGTACCAATAAATAATTGTATTAACAATAATAGTACCAATAAATAATTGTATTAACAATTAAAGTACCAATAAAGAATTGTATTAACAATCTTAGTACCAATAAATAATTGTATTGACAATAATAGTACCAATAAATAATTGTATTAACAATAATAGTACCAATAAATAATTGTATTAACAATAATAGTACCAATAAATAATTGTATTAACAATAATAGTACCAATAAATAATTGTATTGACAATAATAGTACCAATAAATAATTGTATTGACAATAATAGTATCAGTAAATAATTGTATTGACAATAATAGTATCAGTAAATAATTGTATTGACAATAATAGTATCAGTAAATAATTGTATTGACAATAATAGTATCAGTAAATAATTGTATTGACAATAATAGTATCAGTAAATAATTGTATTGACAATAATAGTACCAATAAATAATTGTATTAACAATAATAGCACCAATAAAGAATTGTATTAACAATAATAGTACCAATAAATAATTGTATTGACAATAATAGTATCAGTAAATAATTGTATTGACAATAATAGTACCAATAAATAATTGTATTGACAATAATAGTACCAATAAATAATTGTATTAACAATAATAGCACCAATAAAGAATTGTATTAACAATAATAGTACCAATAAATAATTGTATTGACAATAATAGTATCAGTAAATAATTGTATTAACAATAATAGCACCAATAAATAATTGTATTAACAATAATAGTACCAATAAATAATTGTATTGACAATAATAGTATCAGTAAATAATTGTATTGACAATAATAGTATCAGTAAATAATTGTATTGACAATAATAGTATCAGTAAATAATTGTATTGACAATAATAGTATCAGTAAATAATTGTATTGACAATAATAGTATCAGTAAATAATTGTATTGACAATAATAGTATCAGTAAATAATTGTATTGACAATAATAGTACCAATAAATAATTGTATTAACAATAATAGCACCAATAAAGAATTGTATTAACAATAATAGTACCAATAAATAATTGTATTGACAATAATAGTACCAATACATAATTGTATTAACAACAATAGTACCAATAAATAATTGTATTAACAATAATAGTACCAATAAATAATTGTATTAACAACAATAGTACCAATAAATAATTGTATTAACAACAATAGTACCAATAAAGAATTGTATTAACAACAATAGTACCAATAAAGAATTGTATTAACAACAATAGTACCAATAAATAATTGTATTAACAACAATAGTACCAATAAATAATTGTATTAACAACAATAGTACCAATAAATAATTGTATTAACAACAATAGTACCAATAAAGAATTGTATTAACAATAATAGTACCAATAAAGAATTGTATTGACAATAATAGTATCAATAAATAATTGTATTAACAATAAATAATTGTATTGACAACAATAGTACCAATAAATAATTGTATTAACAACAATAGTACCAATAAAGAATTGTATTAACAATAATAGTATCAGTAAAGAATTGTATTAACAATAATAGTATCAGTAAATAATTGTAGTCAGTTGTAAGTAACAGCTGTAAACAAAAAGTCAGTTGATAACTAAAGAATCTTAATAATTACAGGTTGCTGTGGCGGAGGTGGCGATTGATATCCTGATATTACAGGGACCTGGTATGGCCCCGGTGGTGGAGCTCCATATATCACACCGGCACCAAGATATTGAGGAGGCAACATAGCAGCAGCGGCGGCAGGAGAGGGAGCAGTAGCAATGCTCACTGGCACTGGTGGTGGACCAAACATGCGTGGCGGTGAAGGAAGACCTGGCGTGGAAACTGAAAGAAAAAAGAAAAAAAAAACATTATGTATAGCAAATTAAAACATAAAATAATTTTTATTTTATCAACACATGGTATAATAAAGCCCCCACACCCTCTAAAAAGGAGAAACAACCATAAAGTTTTAATATATACATTTTCAGCAGATTTTGTTATAACAAAAGAAATATAAATAAAAGCAGGAAATTTAGCACAATTAATTCAAACGTAAGTCATGCAATTGTTGAAAATAAAAAACTGAGAAGAAAAAATAAAAGCGTTTGATAAAATGTCCAGTGTGGTCCTTCCAATGAGAAGCTGTAAAATTATGTAGATGATCTCCTAAACTAATTAATCCGTCATTATGAATTTTGGAACACACATGTAAGCTGTATTTCGTATTTATGCAAAATTGATAAAAAGGAGGTGGAAGCCATTCATGAAAATTCAAAAACATCCAATTTAAGTGGCATAAATAAGTATTAGATATCAATAAATATTCCTTGAATTTCAGTTTCTTTGAAATGTTTTAACCTGATTTTAGATGGGGTTAATATGGATAGAACCTGCCATTTAAAATTAAAATATTTCACATTTGCATTAAATTTGATTCATCATCATTAGACACCAATTAAGGTTCACTGAATTTTAATTTAAGACTTGTATAAAAGATTTTGATAACTTCATTGTGAGAGTTTAATCTACATTTTTCATAAGCGCCGTTTTTTTTTACCTTAATTAGTTATTATAATCTATAAACTTTAGCTTTGCTGATACTTTAAAATCAATGTTTCTCCTTTTATCATTAGTAACAAGCAATGGAAAATAAAGTTATAAATAATAAAATAACTTCACTGCATCCTAAGCGACACCAATACAGGTAATAATACTATATCAAAACCTGTAAGGTCCTACAAATAGGACACCAAATTATTTCTTTTTAAAATCTATAAAAAAAACATAATAGTACTGCTGACTGCATAATTACTCTGAAGAAAGGATTAAATTCATTTATATTCATCAAATTATCTCAGAGGATCAAGGGAACCCTCTTAAAAATTGTGAAATTTGCTAAAATTCTATTTGTCAGATGGTGTACAAACTTATAAGTCTTGCAATAGTAAGCCACTAACTTATTGCCAAAAGTGTAACTTTCTTGTGAACTGCTTTGCTCCTTACTATAATGTGCAAATCTTATCTTGAATGTATAGCCTCTAGATTTCTAAAATATCAAATATGTTCGCAGTTGTATTTATAGGAGTCGATAATTCACTTTCTAAATAAAATAAGTTTTTGCTTTCAATTTATGTAATCTAACCCATTTTTAGTTATTACACAAAGTTTCAACTTAATAGTAAAATATTTAGATACCCTGGGGCTTAATGGGTTAAATTTGTTATCATAATGGATGCAGGATAGCACAAATCTGGGAGTTGGAAAATTAAATGTGATGACAAGTGATCAACAAAGTAATGAGTATTGAATTTTTGAGACGAGGATTGATTATTCATTATTATTCTTCGGACTACTATACTCATCTTGTGTTATTGCCCATAAAAACCCATGGCATAATGGATAAATTACTTGGTAAAATACAGTTGTACTGAAGAGTTCCATTCAAACTTCTGTGCAGATATCAGAGTTCAACAGAAATATTCAGAGTTCAATAAAACACACCTGAAGAAGGTTTGTTACATCAACCAAAACATTAAAAAAAAAACAAAAAAAAAAAAAAAACTGTAGTTTGAAGAATGCAAATAATACAGAATGCCTCATATTATTTACCTCCTGGTCAGCTAGCCCAGAAAATAAACCAGAGTAGCCTTGTCAATATTTCAAGGTAGGAGTAGCTCAGGCAATTATTCTGAAATTAACCCATTCTCAGAAAGAAGGTAAAGTCTGGTAGGATGGATCTTCTAGAACCAAACAGAACCATGCTTCAGCCAATTCTTCATCATCATGTACAAAATATCTAAGTTTTATGTTATCCAGATTTTTTAAATTACATTTAAGTTGCCAGATGAAACTGGTTTTATCTACCCAATTTTTATTTGTTATTGTTATACTATGTTATTTGCACTAAAGTAATGACCTTTGCTACAATTTATTTAAAAAAATTAAAAAATAAAATAATCTGGTCTGAGAGCCAAGTAATATGTAGGCATTCTTAAATAAACATCTAAAAAGAAAAATCAAAAATAGAGAATAATGTTAACTAAGTGTTATTTCCATTGATTGCATTCAATATTCATGGATTATTCACAATTACATTTTCTCATTTTTTTTTTCTTTTATAAATAAACTAGCGGGGGTGCCCGATGTTGCCTGGGTGTTTGGAGGTGTGTGTGTTTTTTTTTGAGGGAGGGGGAGAGATTTAAAAAAAAAAACAGCGAACATGACTGGCATCAACCGTGTGGTAAAAGAAAGAAAAGTTAGGTAGGTAGGATCAAACCCAGAACCTTGAGACGGAGGTGAAAAAAATCCTGACATGTTACCCGCTCGCCCACAATGGCAGAGTAACAGAAATGTGTTTTAATTTAACAATAAAAACTTAATTGACAGGTGCGTGAATTTAATGATAATGAGGTCAAACATATCCCAGTCAACTTTTGCTGCGAGGTAGTTTTTGTTTTCTTTCCAACTTTGGCTGTTTGTTTCCCCAAGATGTTGGGGAAGAGGGAGTGTATATATGTATAAATAACCTTTGCCGGACATACACAAAAAATGCATAAACTAACACATTTTGCCCTTTTATTTTATTTTTTTTTTTTTAAATAAATAAATGGTTGAATTCATACTTTTTAAATCTTGCTTCATTCTTACTAAAATCAAAGCCAAGTACACTTAAGCTAAGATATAGAACATAGCAAAAAAAAGTGTAGAATAGGAACATTTACAAAAATTTGAACTTAATGAATCGCGAACAACGCCAGATTGGTAAAGCTTGTTTAGAATTAAAAAAAAACAAAAAAAAAAAAAAAAAAAACATGCAAGAACTTATGCAAAAATAGAATACAATAAAACATTTTTTCAAAATTACTATCAATTTAAGACAAACACTGAAAAGAAAAAGAAAACATTTTTATTTTGAAAATACAAGTCATAATAAAAAAGAAAAGCTTTTAAACAAATGATTTCTGAAACTATGTTAACCAGGAGGTTCACCCTCCCAAGCTTTACCTTCTCTCAGAGAAGGGATTAGTTTATTGTTAATTGTTTTAGATGCCTTTACTGGAGAATGCCGCTGGTACTGCTCAATCCACACAACCTTGTAATTAACCTCCGACGGAGGCGATAAATACTCATATTTCATTTTGATCAAATGAAATATTGTTTAGAGCTTTGTGTCACACTTGAAATTCATACAAAGAAAATGCATTTCACTATATTTTATTTATAACATAAAAAATATTAAAATAAAAATAAAAAACTAAGTTGTACAGAGTTTTGTGCAGGAATACACATAGTTCTTCATTGACATTGAGAAAACAGTTGATGTGCCTTGATGAAGTTAAAAACTATGAAATTACCAAAATTTATTTCAATGTTGCTTTACTTATACCAGACTACCATTTATTGTTTTGGGCTCAAATCAAATTAAAAAGTTTGATCTATGTCCAAGTAACCTACATCTAAAATTTCAAGTGTTTAGACCCAAAACTGGTGGAGGAGTTTGGTAGAGTTTTCAAAGGTGAACTTTGACCCCTTGATACCTAAATTTCTTATCGAAAACCGATTAAAAAGATTCTCAAATCTCAATACCCCTTATGCCAAATCTTGAGTCTGTAGATGTATAATTGACAGAGTAGTTTGGTAGGGAAATGTACAGACACACACAGACAATTTCACTTTTATAGATATATAGATTTATGGGCTGAAGGATGTATTTAGCATGGATTGTGTGGGAGTCACACTAAATAAGGTTTTCCTCTGGTTATTTTGAATTCTTTACTTTTTGTTTTTATTTTAATCAATATATGATTTCAGAATTATAGGCCATTGAAATGAATAGTGATTAGCATTGTTTTTAAATAACCAACCCAACATCAACAACATAAGAAAAAAAAATTACATAAAATAAAAAAAATCATGAGACGAGAAGTACCAAGAATCATAATCGGCAGGGTCTCTTCTGATAGCTAACATGGGGGATTCAATGAGCATCTTGTAAATGTTAAGTTATTTAAGATAACAGCCTAAAAAAAAAATAAAATAAAAAATAAATATGGTCAGCACAAACAAAACGCAGCAAAAAATAATCAATTTATATATATAAAAGCGAAAATGTATGTATGTGTGTCTGTTTGTGTGTCTGTGGGGGGGTTTTAACAAAAACGGTCTTCTCGTGATGACGAGCGGTTCTACGCATGCGCCAGATGACATCATGACCCGATTTACTTTAAATAGTTGAAAAACTGAACAAATTTCATGTACGTCACGTTAGGTCAGTTGATTAGCATGTTGGTTCATTATCTAAACGTTTTGGGTTCGAATCGTGGTGTGAGATTTCTTTATTTATTTTTTTTTTTTTCGATTTTTTAAATTTAAATATTGAATCAGTGTTATTTAAGCCATTTTTCACGTAACATTCGTTTTTCTGTTTTTTTTTTTTTACTTCGCTTATCCACCCCCGACCACACACCCAAAAACACCCGGGTACCCACCGATTTTTAAATTTTAATATTGAAACAGGCTTATTTAAGCTATTTTTCACGTGTTCGTTTTTCTGTTTTCATCGTTCGTTTGCCTTACGTTAGTTTTTTTCTTCGATGTTTTGATTACATAATTCCAAAGTTATGCCATCAATTTTCCAGTGTTATTTTTTGGAAATATTGAGATTAAGATTGATAATTTGGACCACCGTTCTTATCTTGGACGTTATTCTTATATTTCAGCTGATGTAACCTTTGACCTTATCAAGCTTGGTAAGCTGTACAGAATTTTGAAATTTCATAAAGATACCCAAGTTTGATAAGATACCCTTGAAGATCACATCGATAGAAGCACAAGAATAACAATAAAATGAAAACAGTAATCGGAATAATTCATATTAATGATTTGACTGCATTCTCAAACAAGGGTCATATTTAAATTAAATATTGCTAATTGAATCCAAAATAGATTTTCTCATTCACAACTTAAAAAAAAAAAAAAAAATAAGATTTTAGTTTCTTTGAATACAAAAAAAAAAAGCAAAGAGTTGAGAAATGATACCCAATATTTTGTAGAAAGTAGAAACTATGAAGTCAATTTTGTCTACAATTGGATTATAGAAAGCAACTCCTATTAAGTGATTATAATTTATTACTGAAATATAATTCTTACGAGAAATGAATATAAGTGGTTGGTTCAGGTCCTTCCTGGAAATCTTGATGGAAGCTTCTCCAAGTGAACTGTATTTGACAAAAGATCCTCTCAGAGATGCACTTCAGAATTTGGGGAATTATTGATAAAAGCATTTAAAAATATTTTCTTTGAAAAAATAAAAAAAATTATCCTGAACACATTTTATATGCATTATATATCCTATATATAAAGTAAAGTTGGAATTTCCTCTATTTCTTTGATCAGTATAGATTTATAAGTATATTCAGCTTCATATGTATTTTAGTTGCTAATTGACGCATACTTCTATTTTTGATTCATTGGAACGCCCATGTCTCGCAATTGAACACAAGAAAAGTATTAATCGTCTCGCACTGTTTTTGATCTCCATGCGTCTTAAAAAAAAATCAAAAAAAAAATAAATAAAAATCAAAAAAAAGATGTCTAATATACATTTAGAAATCAACAAATGGAACAGACTGCCTTCACCAGTTGTTGGCTGCCTAGACGCTGCATCCTTTATAAAGTCATGCTTCTCAAGATTTACCAAAACTATATTGATGCCCCCCCCCCATGCATATCACAACTCGCATGCTGATTATTTCCTCGTCAATCGTGCGTTATTCTGTGAACTACACATACACTTCTGATAGACCCTGTGCACAAATTCATTACTATTTGTGGCTTGATATGCATTAATGTCTATAGACATTTTTCAGCCGATTCATTGCTTTAAAATTTATTCAGGTATTTAGAGAATTCCTTACACAACAAAAAATAAAATAAATTCTATAGAACATTGGATGAAGAAAAATATTAGTACTTTGTTTTGAGTTCGTCAAAAATATTCAACCAAGATGAGTATAATAATTTGAATAATCCAAAATATAAAAATCTACCAAAGTTACAAAACGAGAAGATTAAACAAAATATTTATATCAGTAAAAGAATTTGCCCCCCCCCCGCCAAACATTTAATTTCTTAAGTTGTATATAAAAAAATAGATTACTAACATTTTCTTCACCAATTATATAAAATATTATTCTATAATTATTTCTTAAAGTTCTAAAAAGAAAATCTTTAGGTGAGCAAAATAAATGAGTGATGCAACTGACCAATTTTTATCCATTCAGTTGTTATGAAGATGGGCCTCATGGAATTGTTAAAATTCACAATCCTTTCTGCATTTTAACCATATTTGGGAAAAATAAACTTCAGTCTTTGCCTGATTTGTTGATGTGGTCTTGAATAGGTTTCACACTCACCAGACTTTTATCTACAGGGTGGTCAAAAAGTCAGGTAACATTTTAAAGAAAAACGATATTAGCAATACACGTATATTTAAGTACCATACATTGAAATATAAAATGAAACAAACATGAAATATGTTTATTTTGTTAATTGTCGTCCATTTCTCTCTATCAATCGCTGGAAGCGATTAACCACTGATTGTGTAACACGTGTAATCATGTCAGCTGATATCCGCGCAATCTTCTCTTCAATAAATAACTTTAAAGACGCTATTGTATCAGGCTTCTTGCCATAAACGCTATCCTTTACATAGCCCCAAAGCCAGAAATCAGGAGGGGTAGTTTATATATTACACTCAAATATTTAAACAAATAATATTAAACGAATAGAGATTATAATGGATCATATTGTTTTTTCTACCTTTAACATGTTACCTGACTTTTTGACCACCCTGTATGCAGTTCTCAAATTTAATGTCTATAAGAACAATCCTCAAACTATTCATGAACTAAAAAGTTCATCACAGCACAAATAGGACCAGGGTGTCAGACTTATTTGGTTTTGCATTGCATATTCAAATATGTTGATCACTGAATTGCGATAAAACAAAAGATTGTTGGACATTCATGACAAGTAAATTATAGACAGAAGTTTATTTGTACAAAGTAAGGTTGAATGACAGAAAGAGTTGTGGATTTTATTAACAAATCCATGAATGGAAGATTAAAAATTTTTTTTTTTTTTTTTTTTTTTTTTATTACTTAAAACTGTTTGATAAGCATGTCTACAACCTTCTCAGTAAGTCCGACAAACTCCTCTCGACATTGTTCCCGTTTGGACAATAATGCTCCATCAGGGATATTTTGATAGTTTCAAGATAATTCTATAGATAAAAAATCTGGGGAGGGTGGTAATGGTCCAGTGAGTGTGAAGTACATTAGAATCATATCTATTAATAAAACAAGCCTCAAAATGAGCTTGCGTGCAATTGAACGGTGCTAAAACAAAGACCGTTGAATATTCATGAATGAAACTTATTGGACAAGTCGAGCGGAGTAAAGTTTATTTGTGGTTGAATTGCAAGAAAGATTCTGAATTTTGTTAACGACTCCATGAATGGCATTTTTTTTAGGGTGCGTCTGTGGGAGGGCACTATATATCTAGGATGTTTCAATGGGTCAGCTGACTTTTTTATGATTTTGGTTGCAATAAGAAAATTGTATAGACAAAGGCAAGTAGGAATTGACAACAACTATTGCACAACGATGACGACAACTAACAAACCACTGACACAGTAGCTATTTTCTAATCTCCTACCTGGCAGTGTGTAAGGGATAGGGGTATGGGCCTGTAACATGGTCGGCTGGAACGCTGCTCCTTCCTGATGTGTAGGTGGAACTTGATCGGGATGGAACACGTGTTGTGGGCCTTGTGTAAAATCTGGAACACAAACAGGTCATAAAAGGAACAACCAATATTGGTATTGAAATGTGGAAGGCAGATCCCAGGTGAACGAGAACCAAATGTTAGAAAGATTGCATTCAGATAGATTTGAACAGTCGACAAGCAGTTTTACTCGAATTAGCAACTGCAAAAACCAATACTTGATAAATGCGACTAATAAAATAGAAAAGGTACACATGCTATGAATACCCCCTCCCCACCCACAAGAAATTCTAATGGCAAGCAATATGCAAATAACAAAATTCACAAGGCAAAAAAGAAGTAAAATTATCAACAAATTAAGAGTTGAAAAAAAAAAAAAAAAAAAAAGAGGACATGAATAAGAGGAATGAAAATAATTCAGAACTTCTGATCATCACAAATCCTATATTATTTCAATGATTCAGACAGCTATCCTCATCTTGGTTGTTATTTTCACAATATTTTTAACACATTAACTTCTGACATTCTTCAGATATGCATATTTTTCAAGGGGGGGGGGGCGGGCAGATTATTTTTAATCAATTAAGTTATTCTTAGTTATCGCTTGTAGCAATACAAGTAATAACTAAGAATAACTTCTAACACTTCAACCTTATGACTGATGAAATTATAGTGGGGGTCTCCCTCCATGAGCAAAAAAATTTACTTTCACCATGACTAATGTTTGTGCAAAATTTTAAAAAAAGCAAGGCATGGTTATTGAGAAAATGCAAACAAACGAATGGATGAACGATTTTGAGGCAATTTTACCCTTATAATGGCTTCTAGGGGAACAACCAGAATTATCCTGCAAAATTTGTTCTGGCAAAAATTTACTTTCAATAATAATTATTAATAATAATTAATAATTGTGCAAATTTTTTTTAAAAATCTAAGTCCTTATTGAGAAAAGTGTAAACAAACGAACAGGAGTGAATTAGTTGGTTGAATCCCTTTGTCGGGTGACCAACAATCCACACTTAGTGTAATTTATTCATGTAAATTTAAGAACAAAATATGCAGTTTGAAATTCTGTATAGGTTCATAATTTCAAAAGGAAGCACCTGAAACAAATATGTGCTATTGATTGAAATGTGAAAATAACATGAAAGATGAGAATAATTGTCTGAATAATTTACATAATATAGTAAACGAAGAATTGAGAAAAAAATAAAAATAAAAAAAATAAGAATCCTATTTCTGTCTAATGTAGACTTCAGAGATTCCGATAATCACAAATCAATCCGCAGAAATGATTTGTGAATATCATTTTAATAGAAATAAGATACTTTCTTTTTGTGAAAAGAAAAAAAAAAGGACCTTGTATCCTGTAAATAATAAATTACAGCATAGAAACATTTGTAGGCAGAAAGAATACTAGTTTCAAAATTTAAAAAAAAATTACTGAATTCCCTTAAATTGATTTATGATTTAAAGTAATTTTTTCATATAATGGTGTCAATTTTGAAAACAATTTTGGAAATTTAAAATCTCATAAATTTTAGAACTAAGAATATTTGCATAAGTCAAAAAGTTTTAAATTCTAATTGAAGTTTTAAAAAAATAATGCAATGTGAGCAATAACTTTATAAAAAAAAAAATTAAAAAAAAAAAAAAAAAATCTATCCTATCATTTTCTGTTTTTCTTGGCCTTCCCCTGCTACCCATATGGTTCTAAACCCAAACACTCATCCATTCTTTCCATGTGACCAAACCAACAAAGTCTCACAATTTGCACAAACTCTCTATACTTTCTAAATTTTATTTTTATTCCAAGTCCCTAGATTATTAAGAATCATTTCTCTCCATACAACACATATCTTCATCCCTCCATGGCCCGGTTTCACTTCCATACTTAAGACTGCAGACTTACGCTTGAGAGACTCTTCCACTTAATAATGCTCTGCTGATTCGTAAAGACAAAAGTTCTCTAAACCACTCCCAATTCTATCATAACAGTACTAGATCCTCCATATGCTCTAATAGTACCACCAAAGTAACTTCTCTCAACAATCTCAATAGCCAGCCAGTGGCTGGTTGAACCGACGCCCCCACTGGAGGAAGAAGTGTCTAGGGAATATCAAATCCACAAGCAGCCCCCAGTCGTGTGTATATCCTGGTTAGGGGAGATGACAACGTTAGGTTTTTGCAGTTCTTGCAAAGAGGTGTCAATGCCCTTCTACATACAGTGCCTGGTATTCCCAAATAGTCACCCATCTGGTACTGACCAGGCTCCACGCTGCTTAACTTCAGTGATCTAACAAGAATCAGGGTATCGATGTAATTATAGCATAATCAGCTAAATAGATTTTCACCACATTAGACATTTTATCCATCTTCATTGACTTACACTTCTTGCGTGCAAAATGATTACCATCTCCAACCTTACTGGTAACTGATTTAGTGCTTGCCTTTGAAATAATGGATAGACTACTTATTAAAGTTAAATACTTGGAGGAAATCTGTACAAAATAAAGGTATGAAAGTAAACATTATCAAGACTAAAAGTTGGAAAGTTAATTAAATTTTTATAAACTATTTAGTTAAAATTAATAATATTTAGTTAAAATTAATAATCTAATATTCATAAATAACAGGACAGAAAAGTTTCTTTTTGAAGATTTAAAAAATGAAAAACAAAATTCCAGGAATCAGTATTTTTTTTTTAAATATGCATTTAAAGCAGGCATGTCAAACATGCAGCTTGTGGCTGCATGGAGTCCTTTGTAAGCACACTTGCGGTCCATAAATAATTGCAATTTTTATAATTTGGATGAATGTGTATTGTTAATTAGAAAGCAACATGCATTTATTTGTTCAGAATATTTTTTTTTTATGCTTAAAACCATATATATATATTTTTTATGCTTAAAACCATATATATATTTTTTTTATTGCTTAAAACCATATATATATTTTTTTTTATTGCTTAAAAACATATATATATTTTTTTTATTGCTTAAAACCATATATTTTTTTATTGCTTAAAACCATATATATATTTTTTTTATTGCTTAAAACCATATATTTTTTTTTATTGCTTAAAACCATATATATATTTTTTTTATTGCTTAAAACCATATATTTTTTTATTGCTTAAAACCATATATATATTTTTTTTATTGCTTAAAACCATATATTTTTTTTTATTGCTTAAAACCATATATATATTTTTTTTTATTGCTTAAAACCATATATATATATTTTTTTTATTGCTTAAAACCATATATATATTTTTTTTATTGCTTAAAACCATATATTTTTTTTTATTGCTTAAAACTATATATATATTTTTTTTATTGCTTTCAAAAACAGAAAAGGCACAAATCCATCTGTAGGGAAAGTGAGGCTAAAATTTCCCATTTTTCTAACCCCACCACAAATGAAAATTTCACATTTTTCTAACCCCACCACAAATTAAAATTTCACATTTATCTAACCCCCCACAAATTAAAGTTTCAGAAAACCTCAAATTTAAATAAAACTTAGCATAATTTTTTTATTGCATTATCAAAAGGAATGGTTCTGTACATATCGTTTGTTTCTAAGAAAAATATTCTGCAATAATTTTATAGTTTTGTATGAATTGTATGCAGCACCAATGTCAACACAAATTGATGCTCTGCTGATAGCGTTAAATGACTGCTCTTTTGGAAGGTGTATTTGAAACGATACTTCATATCTACACAATGGAAGAATGGTCAAATTCAGTCAAAATTTTCTTTCAAGTATTTTCATTAAGCACAGAGTTTTGTTTAAATTCATTAAAACGGCATTTAAATTCAACCAATGTTATTTGTCCTTTAAGATCAGTGCATTGTGTAATTAAAATCATTTCATTGTGATATTATAATCACTTTTAACCCGAGTCTTAAATGCCAAGGAATGAAACGATAACTAAAAAGATGACTTTCCACTTTTAATTTTTAATAAATGAAAAGAAAAATTCTCATAAATTCATTATAATTAATGTACATGAAAAAAACAAAAAAAAACAAATGGATTTGAAACCATTTTTCGATCGTGTAGGTTTTCTAACGTCCCAAATTCACCTTTCAAAAGATCAGCAACTGGATACTGTGCTTTTACCACTGACTCCCCCTCCCAACACCTCTTAGATATGACTACCATGATCTACAGTTTTTTCTCATTTGACTTGCATATCAAAATAAATCTGGTAAAAAGGAATTAAATCCAAAATCCTAAAGGAAAGGCTCTAAAAAACAAATAAATTTTTTGTTGTATCTTTGTGTTGACCCCTTTGTAATGATTTATTATTTTACTAAATGTTACGTAATAAACATTTGTCGGTACTTGTGCAGTACAAGATTTCAAGAAATGTATTTTAGTAAAAACTCTGCTATGTACTTGCATGTCATGTGGAAATTAGTAAAAAATTAAAAAAGCAGTTAATAGCAGTCGATTTCCTATTTTGAAATGGCAGAGTACAATTATTTTTACCAAATCAGACTGCAGTTATCTCCCTTTGATCTTGTCTTCAAAATTAACAAATATAAAACTATTATTCAATAAATTCTATTTTTACTTGTAAATTATCATTTTTTGTAAGTTATAATTTTGACATGACAAGTATATAAGTGTTTTTACCTAAAATGCATTTATTTAAAATTCCATCGTACAGCACAAGTACTCATGCCCCAGCCATTTTCCCTTTAGTTTTAAATCACATGCTAAATATTCCCTAATTCTCAGATTCAATTATATTAAAAAAAAAAAAATAAACAAACTTCATTTAATTCTTCTAATTATTGTAATTTGCAAACTACTCACCATGTTTCTAATTAACAAAAATATTCTGCAATAGTTTTATTAAAAGAAATCAATTATTCATGTGCGTCCCTCATGACCATACAAATTAACTCTCAGAGGATCCAGAGTTTGACATGTTTGACTTAAAGTAAAGAACTAAAACAAACGCCATGCTTAAACAGGTTGAAAGCAAAAAAAGAAATGCAATGAATACTATGCAGAAATGAAAATAATTATTAGCAAGATCAGCAAATTTTACTCAAACAATAACTTACTTTGACTGTAATAAGTGGTTCCATCAACAGGAATTTGATCAGGATAATTTACTTCCGGCAAATTCCTCTGTCGTTGAGTAGAATATCTTTTAGGGCGAGTTACATGTTCAACCTTTGACGGACCGGTATCTAAAAGAAAAGAAATTGCTATCATCATCTAACAATTATCTTGTGGATTTTTCAAAATCAGATCCAAATAGCAATCTGTCTGACAGATATTTGTCAAATTAAGCTATTTATTTTTTTTTTTTGTTCTTTATTGTCAGGAACATCCATTTTTTTCCCCAGCAATTTCTTTCTGAAATTTGTTAGTTTTATCAAAGCAAAAGCAGGTTCACTTTTAGTACAAAACCCAACAAAAAGTCTGGTTATAAAAACAAATATTCACAAAACCTACTTGCCTATAATGGATCTTAGGTAACGCAAAGTTAGTACAGGTAATTAATCGTATCCACATGTGAATTTTATTTCAATCCTAAATTTAGATTTAAAGCTGAAAAAACGTGGAAGTTTTTTTGTTTTTTTTAGAAGGAAATCCCCATTTATCAAGGCCCGAAGGCCACTCGAGGATAAGGGTTAATGAATGTAAGGTAGTAGTGTAGTAATCATTAATGGTGTAGATTGGGTAGAATTGGATTATTTAAGTCTGAGAATTATTAAAATGCAATTTCATGTTAGGACTTTGGTTATGATGCGATGTAATTCAATGGACAATGGTCAATTTACAAAATTAAATGCCACCATAATGTGTATGAGTTTATTTGTAAACCTGTCAGCAATTTCATAGTTTTTGTTGCATTACAAATTAAAATCAAACTCCTTCCTTTTCATCGTAAAGAAGTTATGCAGCAAAGTAAACAGGAAAATGAGAACCTCTATCGTCACACTTTCTACAAATATTCTTTCCGATCAATTTCATTTTCATGGGTTGAAATTCTTGATTTTCTCACTTTCCAGTAGCGGGACACATATATTCTTTCCAATCAATTCCAGTTGCAGGACACGGTTGCCAATCTATTATATATATAAATCCGTAATCCTGTCTGTTTGTTTGTTCACAATTTGATTAATATATACAAAAGTTTCCTTACTTTACTCTTTCATTTATTTCTATATATAGCTTCATTCTAGGAAACTAGATACAATAAAAAGATTATTTCATTTGCATATGACATTAAGAAAAATCGATTTTATTAAATAGCAGTATCTTAATTAATGTTTCTAGTGAGAGAATTGTTTTCAGTGTTTTATTTAAAATTGTTTTTAATACATTTTAAACAATAATTATATTGATAACATATTTATTTTTTTGGGAATTATTATTTCAACATCGAATTTTTAAAAAACTTTTAGAGTTATTTGCCCCTTAGAATCTTCTGATCATTTCATTTATTTGTTGTTATTCTTTAAACAGCTATACAGAAATCGCAAATTTTACGATGTGACCCATCGTTGTTTAATACCTAAAAAAATAGGATCTACTGCCCCCCTCTGAATTCCACAATTTACACTTTTTCTTTTTTTTTTTCACGTTAATCTCATCGATTACAAACTTTAATTTCTAATTAAAAAAAAGGTAAATTTTTACGTGACTCAACGTCTTTTAACCCCTAAAAAAATTAGGACCTACTTTTTTTGGGCCCTAATACGTTTAAACAATCTTTATAAATAATATGAAAGAAGTAATTTCGAAAAAAAGAAAATTAACATTTTAAAGTGGGGGATCACTTTTCTATATAAATTTAACGTAAAAATGAACACCCATTTTTGGCCACAAAGCATTCAACGAGATATATCATCTCTAGCATTTTTTTTTTTTTTTTCAAATTTAGCGATTGAGATAGATGGGGCAAAACATGACAAATACAGTTTTTTTTTGTTTGGTGGGCGTGGGAATTACATTTGAAATATCTGGTGGAGAGGGTATCAGGTACTTCTTCATTTAAGGAACGATTAAATTTACATGTTTTTATCCGTTCTTTTATTTATGGAATTGTTGTGAGGGTATCCATGTTACCCATGATGAAAATGATTAGTGTAGCAGGTGTGTTCCAAACGGAACTTCATGTCAACCCAGGCAACGCTTGGTACCCATGCTAATATAGTATAAAAGGGACAGGATTAAGTTTAAAATATTTGTTAACACATTTCCTGTTGAAATAAGCAGTGACTCTTAAAAAAAAAAAAAAAAAAAAAATATATATATATATATATATATATATGAATTTTTTAGGCGGGGGGAGGGATAATATAACAATATTTAATGTGCAATAAGTAGGTTATGCAAAATAATATTAACAAATGGAATGAAAGATTTAATCACATTTGGGATTCAAGGCTGAGTGTTTTTGACAGTTTGTGATGCAAGAAATTTGGTAGGTCATTATCAATCATCATCATATTTGGTTTACATCTATTTTACATGCTGCCGTGTTGCACAGCTTTAAGAAATTGACTTCAAAACTAACCTATCTTTGGCCAGGTCCTTATCCATCAAGTCTATTTTTATCACCCTCCTCAGTTTTCCTTGGCCTTCCCCTGTGAACGGAACCTGCTACCTTAACTGTTCTACATCTACTCACTTAAGAACTTTCAAGGTGTACACTTCAAATATCAGATACTTTCCAAATTTGATATCCGTCTGAGGTCATCAGAACTACTATTCTCATATTTCTTTCCATGCAATGCATGTCTTCAACCCTCACTATCCAGGTTTCATTTCTATACATCACACTGTACACATGCCTGATAAACTCTTCCCTTGGTTGACAGTAACGATGGTGAATTAGCAAAATAAGCATTTGCGTTTTGACTAAAAGAATGTGTAAAAATAAAAACAAATTTTGATAAATATGGTAATCGGATCAGAAAATAAAGCAGAGGCTTGTTTGCTTTTGATAAGAAAGTCTTGTGCTTTATTCCCCTTGCTGATCAAAAATAATGGCTATGTACCACATCTTCGGGCTGGGATCAAAGTGTAGTATCAGCCTTGTTTTCAGTTCAAAGCAAACCAGAAAACATTGGGTGGGCTATTATTTAGAAAGGGTCGGGAGGGTCTTACAAAGATTTTTATCCTTTATTTTCCTCCCACTCCATGATTCTTCCCAATAAAATTTTTATATATAGACATGTTTCTTTTCATGAACAATTTTTTTTATTAACCATTTAGGAAATTTTAAGTCGGATGGCACCTGGTATAAATATGGTAGGATAGTGATTGATGATTGCAGTTGTATTTAAAGATGACTAACACCCATTTTACCAACACTTTTGAATGGACCTTATACCTTATTTGTTTCATATAAATTTATATTTTTTGAAAATAAATACTTCAAAGTGTAGTATCTGTTCTGTCCTCGATCAGACTTTTTGACTGGCATTTTTTTTTCTCTCCTCTCTCCATCGAGAGTGCTTCTCAGTATATCTCTAATCTATATATCTATAAAAGTGAACGTGTCTGTCTGTCTGTGTACATTTCCCTACGCAATAACTCTGTCAATTTTTACTCTATAGACTCGAAATTTGAAATACCGGGTACTGAGATTTGGGAAAATCGATGTGATGGGTGTCAGCCAGAAATTTGGCTGTTAAGGGGTCAAATTTCAACGATTTGACCTTTAAGAACTCTACCAAACTCCTCCGACAATTTTGGGTCTAGACACTTGAAATTTTAGATATAGGTTCCTTGAACATGGATCTAACTTAATAAAGTGATTTGAGCCCGAAACAATAAATTTTAAGGGGTCATAATAGGGGTCAAAGTTTTAAAAAATTAACCATTTTTTTTGTTTTTTTGCACAGCATACACCTCCAAACACCCGAGCAACGCCGGGCACCCCTGCTAGTATAAAATAAACTAATCACATGTCTTAATTTGCCCTTATGAGTGAGGCAAATAAATCGAGACAGGTCTCGATAAGAAGCAAATTGAAAGATTCGGATCGGCATTACGCTATGAAAGTTGAAGGTACATTATATGACAAACTTATGTGTAACATGATCCAACTGATCTGTTCTGATGCTATATCAATCATAGAAAAATTTGTTGTTTTGAAAAAGAAAATGTTTTTGCATGAATAAAATTTTTTTTTTTTTTTTTTTTTTTAAGTAAATTGAATCAAAATACATTTTTTTGTTAAGACTAATGAGCAACAAAAAATAAAACACCAAAATCAAATATTTTGTAGGAAAAATACTATGAATCATGAAAGAGACTTCTTTTATCTCATTATATAGAAAATATAGAACACGTAACCTGTTGGATTACTCGTGTTAAATTGTTTGAATGGGGGGGGGGGAAATGACAATTTGTAAAGCCAGTTAAATATAAAAATCTAAGACAAAATCAGAAATTAGTTATTTCCTTCTCGCTATATATGCCTCTAGTTACAAATTAACGAGTATTAGTATTGTGGTGATATTCTCTTTTAAAATTAGCTATTCCAATTTTTTAATTCTTTCTTTACTACCTTTGTTAATAAATAAAGAGAGAGAGAAATAGTGATAAGCATTAAACAAAATAAGAGTGGGGGGGCAACAAGATACAATAAGAGAATAAGACTAATAGATACTTTGTAAGAGATGGGTCACTTTGTGAGATATGGCAATTAGAACTATTAAAAGCGATTTTTTTTAAACATAACTCAATATTAAGGAATATTGAACATGTATTTTACAGATCCAATGATATATTTCTGAACAGAGACCTACTACAAATATTGATTGTGAACGACAAATATCCACACTTGAATGTATGTATGCATCAACTCAAGCTGTGTCAAGTACAACCAAGTCTCTTGAGAGGAAAGCTTATTCTGAAGATAGACTTATCATTAAATCTGAAAACCTTGGGAGTGATATCAAATTCAGAGAAAATAATATTATCTTGCCTCGGCTGATTAGGATCCTCTGGTAGTGGTCTGCATTATTAATAATAAGGATGTCTCTTTACTTCTTTCATGTCTGTGTACAACAGATATAATTTATTTTAGCTGACTTGGACAAAGGGTCTTTCCCACCATTTTGAAAAGAAACTCAAGAACAAAGGGAGATAACTCAATTCCAACCTGAAAGATTTGTTTTTATGCTTATGAATTCCGATTAATCACTTAAAAATTAACTTCTTTATAAAAATAGAATTATTCATCAATTTACATAACCTTGAGAATATGATACTTTTGTTTTGTCATGGGTACGTACATTATAGATTTTTATTTCTGTTTTTGGTACTTGTATAGTTTAATGAAGACATTAAAAAATGAAAATATCGAAAAAGGGTTATATTGTAGATATCCGTTTTGAACTGAAGAGCTCTGAAAAAAAATTTCACTTAATTTGATTGAGTATTTTTTTTTTTTTTTTTACAGCGGAAAAACGTTTTTATGAAAGCGCATTGAAGGCAAACATCTTAGATTTAAAAAAAAATTTTGTTTGAATTTTATAAATGCCACTGGGGGTGGGGGATGAGAGAGAGATATAACTATGTAAAGCGCCGACACTCCCTCCTCATCTTTAATACTAACTTTTCTCCCTAAAAATTGAACCTTTTGCTCGGTATCATAAATTGTTTTTTTTTTGCCGTGAAAAAAACTTGATGAAATTAAGTGAAATTTTTTTATGGAGAACTTCATTCCATAACGGATACGTATAATTTAAAGGTTTTTTTTCCTCGATATTTTCATTTTTTAATGTCTTGATTAAACTGTACAAGTACCCTGTTTTTTAATATAGAGAAAATTCTGGACAAGACACATCAACAATATTTTTATACATGATAAGTATAATTAAGAAATGCTAAAAATTATTTGTTTAATGATTAGTGTTACTTACTTATTTCAAGTTTTCCATCCTGCTGTATGGTAGTCTTATCAGAAGTGAATGAATTCCTCTCGGATTCAACGGCACTCTCATGTGGAAGTACCGGTTGCATGCGAGTACGTGCCATTCCTTTGATTCTTCTCTCTTTAGAATAGGATTTTTTCTCCATACTGTTATTAGCAGTTACAACGGAACCGCTGAATTCAATATTATTCAAAATGGCACCTTTTGGTTTCGACAAAGAATCATGAACATCCTCAGGGGAGAAATTTCTCTCAGGCGTCCTTAAATGTTTGCTTTCATTATGGTTCCTATACGAATGGCCACTGTGATTTTCTACCTTTCGATAACCTCGGTTATCGATTATGTGGTTCCGATGATTCGCCTCGTGATTGAGACTTTTATAGCTTCTAGCATCGCTGCGGTAATTTGTTGGCTCAATGTTTTTGTAGTTGCTATTGCTTTCTGGACTTTTCTTGAAGGCTGGGAGAGAAAACTTTTCCGAATCAGTTTTATTATTTGCACTAGTTTCACCTCTGTAATAATTAGCGTTTGTATATGACGACCGTGGTGGTGGTGATTTGTGATTGCCTCTGAAGCTATTGTTAGACTTCACCTCACCATTACTGTGCGATCGCTCGACGGAATTGTGTACCTTCCACGAGACATTGCCACTCGTATTGGTGTCATTATAATCGCGTCGGTTATCGCTAGAATCACGCCGGTTATTCCCAGATTCCTTTCTATTATCAACATAGTCTCTCCTCTTTTCAAAATGATCTTTTTTCAACTCAGAAAATTCATTACAATTTTCGGATAATTCCCTTTTATAATGATGCCCATCCGTGGAAACCTTTTCTTCCGCATCATTTTTCAATTCTTCCGACACATGACAGTTTTCAGAACTTCTTCCCCTCGTCTCAACAATCTCTTCGGTCTTTCTGTTTTCTTCTTGATCTCCCCGGTTATCGATATAATCCCTTCGGACATCACTATGATCACGACGAGTTTCTATTACCTCATGACGCTCTCCATAATCCCTCCGACTATCACCATAATCACTAGGCCTATTACGCCCACCACCTCGAGCGGGCTTTCGATTTCGATAATTCTTTTGTTGAACATCTGGGCTGGTTCTGCGTCCAGACCACTGAGGATCACCTATGAAATCTTTCAACTGTTGTCTGCGCTGAGGATTCCGCATCCTGAAATAAATAAAAGATATTTCTAATAATAAATGATGAAATATAAAATTCTTCCAATTTTGTTTTGAAATTATTTTTTTAGATGCAAAATTAGACTCATCTTGATATTGCAACAATATTTTAGATGATATAACCTCAGAACTTGTTCAGGCATATCTTTTCGAACTGAAAAATGTATACAATAATGACTGAACCTAAACTGTTCTACAGCTATGAATACAAACACACTTATCCATTCTTTCAATTTTACTAATGAAGTCTACGCTTCAGCACCTCTCTCTTTCTGTACTGACCAGATTTAATCTTTCTCTAAAGTTATCAGATCTAAATCTGTCTCGAAAACACACCACACATTCATTTTATTTTTCTCCATGCAACACATATCGTGTTTGATTACTCTTGTGTAAACTGCACAGATTTTACTTCCATACATCAAATTGCACTAAAAATTTAATATTCAACTTTGCCTTATTCAAATTTTACATAAACACATTTTTATTTAAAAAAATTACTGCTTTATAGTATTATTTTTCATTAAAATAACCCTAAATATTTTTAAAAAAAAAAATTTTTTTAAATCACACAATGTACTTAAAATTCTAAACATTTTCAACTACTTTAATGGTTTTACTGCTTTTTAGATACCAAGAAAAAAAAAAATTGAACAGTATAAAAATTAAGTTATTTTTCATAAGTCTTTTACGAAATCCTTCACAATGATCACCAGTTCTCAGTTTTATGGACACAAATGAAGCATATAAGTTTGATGTCAACAGTTTAACTACTTTACTCTCTTCTGATTATACAGAGTATTCCCGCAATAGTCATCACGAATATTTTACAATCCAAATATTTGCACTATATCACTAAAGCAAATAAAAAACTTGTTTTATACACATGATAAACGTTCAGAATGATGGAGTCACAAAGTTGATCACCTCTTTATTGAAATAGTGGCACAATTCAACAAGACGTGAAACAATAACTCTAAACATTGTTACATAAGAGAATGAATGATTTCCTTAAAAGTAAAAAATAGAAATGAAAGTTTAAAGGAAAAAAAATCTGAAATTGATATTGTACTAGTTTCACAACTCTAAAAATTAAATGTGGAACAGAGATCAGAGAGAGAAAAAAAAAAAAAAGAAAAGATTTAATAAGAAAACAAACAAGAAAAACATGATTGAGAAAGAAAGATATGATGTTGGATCAGTTGAAAAGATAAGTAAACTTTGAACTGATGACAAACATATTTACGGAAGATATTGAACTGAGAAAAGAAACTTTTCTGCAGACTAGCATTAAATTGTTAATTTTAACTATTTCCTTTTGTTTGTATTTCTGTTGCCAATTATCTCATCTTGTCCGTTTTACTGTAGACACTATTAGGAGTCGAATTCTGGAAAAAAATCTAAATGTTAAAATGTGGCAGCTTTCAATTGGGTAATAATAGTGTTCAGATTTCTTAGCATGTAACCCAAAATATCACATTCAAAATAGTAAATCAATTTCATTTTTTTTATATTAAAATCCTACTCTTATTTCCCAAAATTTTTGGTGTACGCTAATATTAATATTTTTCACTGATAAGCATTTTTCCTATTTTGAACTGCCATATTTCATTTAAATCTTAATAAAAACAAACATCAAATATTTCAATCTACTGTATATCATGACGCTAAAACTGAATTAAACGTTTGTTGCTTTAATCATGGAATCATGCTAAAATATACCTTAGTTTGAAAATCGAGTGAAGTTTGAAAACAAATCCAGTTCTATTTTTCTGATTAGTCAAAATTAACTAAACAAGTCACCCATCTCTCACTTAATGATTCATGTATTCCTCGCACACTGTGTTGATTCAACCACTAATTTTTAACATCTGTCAGCATTTAAAGAAAGGACGAGTATCCGTTTTCAACAAGTTAATACAGTGTGTTCATACACACCATAAACGCATATGTAAATTAGATAACAAAATACTTCTATACCATCCATAAGAATAATATAGAAGTAAAAATACTTATAACAGATACATAACAAACAGTCTATGAATTTTTCATGAAATCAAAGTTGAACAAATAATGATAGTGGCTATGACCCAAATGGTAATTGATACACTTGGGATATTACTAAAATTGTAGATCTTGTCGATTATCTTGTTTATTCCTGTGCACACTGAATGACATCATGGATAATATCATTCATTAAAACAGATGGGGAATAACCATGCACAGTGGATGACGACATAAGATGTCATTGATCAGAGACAGAGATATTGGAAGAGATACTTCAGGTCAAGAGTCATCTATTAAATGAATGTCTGAGCCTCTATGGGATCTAGTATATATATATTAGATAACATGGTCTGTCTCACATCGATACTGGATTCAAACCAAAAGTTTTCTTTGATTCGACTATGTTATTGGTACGAGTATATATAACTAATATATTTTCCTGAAAATACTTATTCCAGCTATGAAAATTATTACTAAAGATATTTTCCCTTACTCATCAACACAAAATATAAGGAAGTTATCAGGAACAATTAGAGCAATTTCTCTCCGTGAATTTTCTCAAAAATAAATCTCTTAGCCTTCGGGACAAGATCAAAGTGTAGTATCTGTTCTTCAGATGCTGCACTTCTATTTCTTGTTCTCTTTCAGTGGAGGAGAAATCCTTCATGACTGAGACAATTTTTATTTTTGTACCTTTTCTCCACGTTAAAAAACGTCCCGTGGGGAGGCATAGTAAATAGGTACATATTTGTTCTTTAATATTAAATTGATTAGTGTCAAGTACCAAAACAAACTTCTTAAAAAATCCTACAAATTCACAAGATAATTTGATGAAAATAATTTAGTGTCGAGTATTAAAACGAACTTAAAATTATTTCACAAAATAATTTGATTACAAAATGCAAGTTTCATTATAAATAATTTTTTTTTTATTGTTTTTATTTTACTCTTTCGCAACACCGGGTAGATAAGCTAATTTAGAATAAAATCAAATTAACATCTAAAATTATCTTGTGTAATTTTTAAAGAAAGACAATTCAGATTTAAGATGACCAATCAAATTTTGTGCCAAACTATCCAATTTTCATTTGCTATTGTTGTACCATGTTATTGACAATATAACATACTCTGTTACTAAAAAATTACTTAATACTGTCAAAACAACTGTTAATATGAAATGAAATATTTTTAAATGAAGACCTAAAATAAATGTTTCAAATTGAATAACATAATAGCTGTCTTGGTTTTGCAACCCCCCCCCCCCAAAAAAAATGACATCACTGTATCTTTGGTTTTTAGAGGTAATTTTAAATAAATGATACATCTTAAATAAAGTTGAACCTACCTTGATTTGTTAATCCTTGGTGCTGTTGGTGGAGGTTGATCTCTTGCCAAAATGTCATAACCATAAAGTACCATTAGCTCCTCTCGGGACTTCGGCGCTTGTTGATCTTCATGGAATCGGTCATGCTGCCATTTCCCTTCATCTTTCCAAAGTTTCTTCTTTGGTCTAAATAAGCAAGGTTTAAAAAAAACGAAAAACAAAAAAAAAAACATAAAATTAACATTTCTAAAAAGGTAAGTTATAATGTAAAGCCTTAAAAAGTAACATTGAAGTTAACAGGTATTTGATGATTTTGTCACTATGCAGTTATTTCTGTTGACAAACTAGATCTCACCGGAGTCGACAAGGAAGGTCATTCATGGCATGAAACCACAAATCAAATGAAAGTGGCGATGGTGCTTCTGCATGATTCCTTAGCAACTTTTTTCCTGGATTGGTTGTTTACAACATATGAACACTTTTTGGGTTATTTAATGCCAAATCCAATAATTTTGGAAAATGTTACTAAGCTTTATGTTCTTTATATCTTCAAATATTTATTCATGTTATTTGGTTTGGTTGTTTTGTAGGGGAAAATTCTTATTTTTGACTTTTTGACTTTTACAGAACATGATAGAATTTTGCAATATTTGATCACTGTTTACTTCAAATGAAAATTCAACTCATGCCAGTGCCTGACAAACCCCTTTACAAAGGATATACAAAGATGGGGTCTAGTAGCATTCAAGTTAAAAAAAAAAAAAAAATCTATGCCATAGTAAAAATCTCCTTGTTTTTTTGAAAGGAAGAGGGGGCTTGCAGAGGGATAGTACTTTTACAGAAAGTCCTTCTGTGATATCCTTGACTGGTTCCAATACAGACATTACAAAATGATGTCTCTCAAAGCACATTTCTACAAATACAGGTGCTGTCAGCCTCTCTATAGTGAATGACTGTGCATGGTTAGATAAATCTGTTAGTGTACAGACAGAACACGGCAGATGTAGAAAAGTTTAACCACAATTTAAAAAAAAAAAAAATCCCTCTATTGAAGAGTTGTGGCAAATGTTTTGGCAGAAAGAACATCCATGACAACCAGAAAGTGAATTGCTCCAGTTAGTGGAGAACTGTAACTCATAATGACAATGCACATAAATGTCATCAGTCAGCAAAAAATTCAAATAGTAGTTCCTAATAAATTACAACTCGTACAAATACTATGCTATGGACCTACCGACAACCATGTTCGGAAAGAACGAGTCAAGAAAATCAGAATTCTCAACTATTGATTAACAAAACTTACGCAATTCGTTCTTTTTCTGCATCTTCAGTTATACGAGTGTCATGTTCATAAAAAGCTCCCCGCCTTGGTACATAGGCAGGATTTCTGCGGTCTTCATCGTCGTCAAGCTCTTTATCTTTTTCTTCGCCTGGTTGTTCCTGCAGAACAGATTTTCAAAGTCAGACACAAATAGCAATTAGTTTTGACATAAAGATAGTTAAAATTAACTATTGCAATCTTTCTTTCTTTCTTCCACTATATTATAAGCAAAAATATTTTTTATTTTGCCTCAATTTTTTCTCAAGATGTTTATTCTGATGAAGAAAATTCTCGAGTAAATACTTTTTGTTTATCAGCTGATTTTTCTCAAAAATATTTAAGGAGAAAAATTTCATTCATATATTAAATTCTTTCATGCAATATAGTAAAAAGGAAAGTTTATGGTTTATCCCCTTCCCATAGTAAATTCCCTTGAAAGTATTTAAAATTATTATTTATTAAAAGATAGAAACAATTTTATTTTAAAAAAAAAAAAAAAGTGAGAAAATTATATTTTATAAGTTTCCTTCTATTAATAATTTAATGATCAAACAATACCATGATAATCTATATAATTATAAAACTCAAATGACCTTGTAATGAGTGATGTAACCCACTTTCCGATTTATGACATCCAGTTGCGCATGCGCGCATAAACATCAACCCATAACAACGTAAACAAATAAACACAAATCGCTTCTTTTGCAGATTTTGACCTGCACACTGAAATATTAACATTATTTCGAAATTATTATTTAACATGGGAAGAGTGGGGGTGTTTTGCAACTATTCTTTATTACAACTATACTGTCGCTATTTCCTTACAACTAAACAACTTTAACCCGTTGACAAACATAAGGTTGGTTGGTTGTTTTACGGCATATCAACCTTTTTAAGGTTATTTAATGCCGAATCCAAAGATTTTGAAGAACAATTTTTTAATAGAATATATTTGTTTTTTCAAGTCTGTTTCTATTTAACCCATAGTTGGGACCCTAACAGGTACTACCACTCCAGGCCAGAGTAGACCTGAAAGCAATGGCAATTGAAGGGTGGCTCCACACTCCCCAAAGCCCACAAGCTAGGGCCTCACCATCGGATATAGTTTAAGGTCATATCCAGGACCCAAACATAAAGACAATTGTAGTAAAGCCAAGACTACTACTACTATTTCTACTACTCTATCCGTCCCTTTCCCTTCCTTCCTTTTTTATTTACATTTCTAGATACAAAATAGCTGTGTGAGAACGGTGAATTTGTTGACACATTTACTAATCTGTTTCAATATTAGCTTTATTTTATTTTATTTATTTAGGTTCTATTTTTTTTTGCTTCAGGTTTTATTATTTTTTTTAGATTTTAAGTTTCTATAACTTGGTTGAAGGATTCCAATATGGGTTTTTCATTCTTACATTTTTCATTGGTAGGTTCATGTGCGTTTTTGCTGCTAAATGACTTTTGTCTGCATTCGATTCATAGGAAAATCAAGTTTAATTGTCGATTTTTGAGCGATTATTCGGAAAAATAGGTAACTTTACACGAATTGGGAGGATTTTTTTTTTCATGTTTGAGTGATCCATCTGTGATTTTTCATTTTAATATACGTTCATAGAAATGATTCTGTTATGTAAAATAAAAACTATTTTCTTTACGTCACAAGTGTCATGCTCATACATGAATTCCATTGCTAATATAACATACTGACCCAACGGTTCACGGGTAGTCTAGTTAAGATTTAATTTTCAAAATCCTATGTAAAAAAAAAAAAAATATACTTTTGTAAAAAATAAAAATTATATATATATATATATATATATATATATATATATATATATATATACACACATGAGAGAGGCACGAGCACGCACACACACACAGTCATCAGTGGGTAGATACAGCTAGTTACATAATTTTAGCAGAGATATTTAATATGTACAGAAATTATGAAGTTGTTATATCTTGCTTGAGAAAATATCACATACTTTATTTTTAAATTCTAAGCTTATTTTATTAAAATGAGGAAAAATGTTTTTTGAGCATCAAAAAATATAAGGATAGCTTTCTTCATACAAAATCATATATTTTATTTCTACTATATAGTTAGTTTTTACTTGCAGGATATTGTTAAAATAAATTTAACTTGTTCAGTTCTTTCCAAAAAATACTTTGCCTAAGTAAGAATTATTTTCTAATGGCAAGATTTACACGAGTTTTCCTTCTAGATGCAAGTATTAATGACGATCGAGGGTACATTTGTCAGAGTGTTTTTTAAATGTTTCCATAGATTACTAACTAGGAAATTTCTATATTCTGGTACAGTACATACAGCGCCTAGTATTTCAAAATGGTCACTCATCGTTGCTTAATTTTGGTGATCAAATTAGAACCAGTGTTTCAACATTATGTCATTCATATATTATATACTGATGAAGGTCAAAGGAAAATTGTTTTTTAAAAAGACATTTTATCAACAAATAAAAACCATTAACATTTATATATTTTTTTACATTTATTTTTATACAGATGAGTTTATGATATAAGCACCAAGCAGCAATTTCAGGATTGCCTAAAGTTAATATTAAATAAAAATAACAGTAAAATAAATGAAAGAAATTGAGATATACCGATACCTCTCCATCACCACTTTGACGTTCTTCTTCAAGTCCATCTGCATCATCAGCATAATCAACTCCTCCATCACTTTCATCATCATCATCGTCGTCGTCATCCTCTTCACTTGATGATTCACTTTCCTCGTCACTATCGTCTTCACTTTCTTCTTCACTTCCATCATCATCATCATCATCATCATCATCCTCCTCCTCATCATCATCCTCAACAACAGCAGCCTCCTCCTAATGGAGTGAAACAGACTTTTTTTTAATAAATTCAATCAACATTCAATGCAAAATACAAAAAACAAAAATAAAAATGTTAAGTAAATATTTTTTTTTTATGTGCTAAGTAATACAAGTTAAATACATAATACAAGAATGTTAATATTTAATAAAAATCGACAGAACACCATTGGGTGTGTTTATCTGTGTAGAAGGCAACAAAAAATTATTTTCTTAAATAACTCCAATCATTTTTAACCAAGTTAAAATTAAAAGAAAAAACAGCGCATGTTGGTGTGTGTGTGGGGGGGGGGGAAGGGGAGGTGCCCTACTTTGATGAAACAAATGTTATCTAACTATATTTTATCATGAATCGTTTGAAATCTCGGCCTTCTGTTACAACTTGAAATTTATTCTGCTGGGAATAGTGAAAAAATAAAACAAATTAATTTAAAAAAAAAAAGTTCTCAGTAATTCGTGGGAAAAATAACACTAAAACATAGGGATGGGAAATCCTACTCAAAACACAGGTAAAAAGAAATGTTGACCAACGTACACATGCAAAAATATCTAAGATGACATCGTTGAACAATTAATACAAATTTTACTCGTTAAAACTGATTATAGACATAAAAAAAAAAAACAAATGAGAAGATAATCAAGTTTCCGAGTATGGGACTTATTTTACTATCAAATCCACTTCAAATCTGTTCGCTCTTTTTACAACTTGTTTCATTTTCATAGTCCAATGTCGCAGCAAGTTTGTGTTAATAAATTTAGTTTATCCATGTTCTTCTCGTCTTTCATAATATCAGACCATATAAATTTGTTGTTCATTTCTCATATTTATTGTCAGTGGCCCCAAACATTTTTTGTTAATTTCATTCCAAAACAGTGGAAAATCCGCCATTTCTTTTCTTGGCTCTTCCATTTGCATATTATTGTCTGCTATCATCTGGGAAGGCAAACATTTGCTACCTGGCCATTTTGCCTGTTTTTATACATAGGCATCACCACTTATCAAGGCCCAGAGACCACTCGAGGATAAAGGTTTGCTGTCAATTGCCCTTTTCCAGCAATCCTCACTCTTTTCTTTCCTTCACAGTAAATTTTTTTTTCTTTCACATGCATGCAGCATAATGAATCTTTCTACCTTTACAGTATTGTTTCACGCACGCATGTTGACAAACGTGTCTAAACGTCTGCCTGCCTTTGCTTTCCCTCTTAAAAGTCTCTCCCTTTTCTTCTCTCCATTTGTTTTCACACAGACGATAAGTAAAATAAAAATAAAAGAAAAAAAAATAAAAGAGAAAAGAAAGAAAAGAAAAAGAAAAAATCTCTTCATACATAAACCTTCACTAACAAAACTTAAAAAAAAAAAAAAAAAAAAAAAAAAAAAATACTGACGATTTTAAAATTAAAATATGTAATCCATTTACGTGATTACATAGCACTTCATAGAAAACTAAACATTTTCAGTGTTAGAGAAAACAGTCATAAGAGCATGTGGTACAATGGGGAAAGCAGTGGCTAGTTACTTTTAATACATCTAAAACCAAGCTCCTATCTTTACATCATCACCGCTCTGATCCCCATCTGGCATCAATTGAAATAAATGGTTCTTGTTATGGGGAGGCTCCAGGTTTTGACACGCTCCTGGGCTTGACCTTTACTCCTGATCTGAAATGGAATACGTACATCAAATCTGTTGCCAAGGTCGCTGGAAAAATGGTAGGATCCTTCTACTGCTCCAGTAGATATCTCACTGCTGATGCCATTCACTACCTATATAAAAGCTAAGTACATCCAAGGATGGAGTACTATTGTCACATCTGGGCAGGAGCTGCTAGAAGCAGCTTATTCTGCTTTGACAGAGTTCAAAATAGACTTCGTAGCTTAGTGGGAGGTGCCCTTTTCTCTTTCCTGCAACCCCTTTCACACAGAAGAGACATTATGAGCTTGTCTCTGCTTTATTATTTTTACTAGCGAGGGGTACCCGGCATTGCCTGGGTGTTTGGGGGGGGGGGTTAAAAAAAAAAAAAAAAAAAATTAGTATGAGGATCGAACCCGAACCATTGAGGCAAAGTTGTAAATTAAAGTGTGAAAAAAAAAAAAAAAAAACGTACGATGTTAACCAGTGCCCCACCGCGAGATGCTAACGGAAACACGTTTGAATTTATTTAATTAGTTGGATTTAGCAGGTGCCCGTTTTAATGAGGTCAGGTCTGACTGCGGGATAGTATTTATTTACTGCTGAACGCTTTTTTTTTCCCGCCCCCAAGATGTAGGAAAAAGACTAAGCCACATGTGGCGAGCGACAAATATTGAATATTTATCTTTCCGAAATCGAGCAAATTAAATAGACAGGCAAGCTTCGTTGTTAAGTGTGAGATATTACGATTTGTATGTGATATAAAAAGTTTTAAAAAGTTGTGAACCGACCGACCGCTTCTGAAAGAAGCCTTTTGTAGACACACAGAAAAAGCGAACACATATATACATACATTTTCACTTTTCTATTTATAGATGGCAAGTGCTCGTCTGAGCTTCAATCTATCCCCCCCCCAACTTTCACAAAAAACACTTGTCTAGCCAAAACCACTATCATTAATTTCCCCACTCTTTATCTGTGGCTAAACTGCACGCCTGCAGAACTCTTTCATTTGCCTGCTTTCCAGCTGCAGCTGACTACAATTTGATTGTCTTCAAGTCCAATGTAAACAAGTTCTTGATGAACCATCCCCCTAAGTAATCCTATTTACAAAATTTCCACTACGGGATTACTACGCCATAATCCCATTAACTACTGTACACCCATTAACCTTTATTCTCCAGTGGCCTCCAAGCCTTGATAAGTGGTGACTCCTTATGGAGAAAAAAAATAAAGAAAGATAGAGAGGAAGAAGAAAAGAGAAAAGATAAAGTGAAAGAGAAAGAGGACGAAAAACTATCGTCTAATCAAATAGCAATGAAAAAATAAAGAAAAAATAGGAGGGAAGGTGCTTAAGTTTTTTTTAAGTGGATTTCAACAAAAGTGTAGAAATTTAATGAACAAACAATATTGTAATAAAGAAATCAAACTTTTAAAATCATGACTATGTTTGGTTTAATGTTTTATATGTTGGCATATGCTTGACATTTTTGGAAATTGGCTTTGAAATTAACCTCTCTTTAGTTACATCTTTATGCCCCTTTCATATCCATCTCTATCATCTTTTCCCATGTTTTCCTTGGCCATCTCCTGCCAACTCACCCAGATACCTCAATCATTTACAGTTCAAGTATATTCTGTGTAGAACAACAGTATACTCCCAACACATATGTAGTTAAAATGATGAAACAAATATCAAATTCCAGTTTGTAAATTTCCCCCCTCGTTTTATTAAGCTTGCATTTGGAAAACTTAGTCAATTCGAAGGAACTATATTGATCGTGGATGTTGTCACAGAGTAAAAGCAGCAGGAGGAAATCTCAGCAGCTATTGCCTCTGATAACATTCTGAGCTGACCCCTATTCATCCAAGGCAAGTTATATAGCAACAGTGTCAAATCAGAAGCATTAGCATTAATATGCTAGACCTTTATCCAGTTCCCTCTTAACTGTAATGACAGATTAAATGGATTTGCAATGTGAAATCAAATGCATTAGGTCAGAAGATTTGTTGAAAACATTACACTTACCAACCACAGAAGCTATCCTAACAAGGAATTGGTTACGCTGGTATGGTTGTGTGGAACATTCATCCACATGCAAAAACATGGAAGCCTTGAATTACAAGATTGGCTGGCCAAGGAAAATTTGGAAGCAAGTGAGTGGACAAAACTGAACAGAGTGGAGTTTGTTGATTTGTTGAACCATGACGATTGAAGAATGAGCTTCCAAAATATCAAAACAACGTCTTCCCTCGAGACAAGGGAAAAAGTGGCATTGAATGGAGAGAGAGAGAGAGAGAGAGAGAGAGAGAGAGAGAGAGAGAGAGAGAGAGAGAGAGAGATAATACATCTGTTAGGATAGCGATCAATTATAGAATTTTAACCATGCTCTTTTGTTTGCCCATACTAAATGTAATAGGTGAATAAAAAGATTCACTCAAAACATTTGGATCATCCGACTTCAGTTATCATTTCAAAAGAGCACCCATTATATCAATTCATCGGGAAATTGTTTTGGAGTATGGATTCATACCTTTCTTAAATGTGTGAATTAACAATGGATACCCTCTGTACAGGAAGTCTAATAACACTTGTCACCTCTGCAAATTGACTGCCAGCCAGTGTCACCTAGCTTTTGACACTCTAAATAAGCAATGCACAAAGGGGAGATAACTCAATTGACAACTTAATTATTAATATCATCTCAATTAACAAAGTATTGGGAAGCAAGGGTTACAAAATCTCTAATCACACATTTCCTAAACCAGCATTGCCAGAATTCAATAGCAAGAATGACAAGAAACAATGTTGAGATAAGCAAAAATCCCTCCTACTGAAAACGCATGCTATTCAGAAATCATCATGCAACATCAATCTGATGGGAACAAGTGGGTTATATAATTACAAAGCAGATATTTTAAGGAAACAATCTTTACTTTCAATTTTACTTAGTGCAATAAAGGATTACCCAAAGCAAATATATATAAAAACCATATCCTATTTATAGTACAAGGTGATACCCCACATGCCACTTATGAAATCATTAAAATTCACCATCCTTTCAATAATCCAACCAACTATGCCAGACTTGTCCACTTAGCTTCAATCATGAATTTCCAACAGTCTTTGATTATTTGTTGTTTAACAATAAGCATAGGTGGATAGGGTGTGAAAAACTGTCAATAACCGACACATTCCTCTCTTGACACTGTCCTGATTTGAGCTTTGATGTTGCTCTTCAGTTAAGGAACAGTTTGGCAAATGTTTATATAGATACTATCTTTGAGAACATCAGAGTTCTAAATCAGGAGGGAAGAGTATGGTTTTGTTAATGTGAAGCCCATTTAGGATCATAACTCTTACTCATGAGATAATCACCAAAGTATCCCCCCCTCCCACATATCACTAAATGGCTATAAAACAAAGACTATTTGATTGGTTGTTGGTTTTTTTTTTTTTACGGCATATCAACCCTTTTCGGCTTATTTAATGCCGAATCCAAAGATTTTGAAGAACAATTTTTAAATAGAATATATTTGTTTTTTCAAGTCGGTTTCTATTTAACCCATAGTTGGGACCCTAACAGGTACTACCACTCCGGGTCAGAGTGGAGCTGGGAGCAATGGCAATTAAAGGGTGGCTCCACACTCCCCAAAGCCCGCAAGCTGGGGCCTCACCATCAGATATAGTTTAAGGCCATATCCAGGACCAAAGACAATTTGACATTCATTATTGAAACTTTGTGGGCAAATCAGTTACAGACTTAAGTTTATTTGTGTCAAATATGGCTGGATTACAGAAACAGTAAATTTTATTAACGATATCATGGAGATCATCACCTGGCATAAAGCATTTAAAGAAATAAATACTTATTCATTGAAATTTCTTTAAAAATTCATTTTGGTCTTTGGATGCTTAGCAGAAAAGATCAAATCGAATATCATTAACAGGCAAATTCTATTTTGGATTTTTCTTTTTTAAAAAAGGAGAAGAAAGAATAAATGCTTGATTTTTGAATAAAATTAATATAAATTATATATAAGCATTTTATAACATGTTAAGACTTTTGGTAAAAATCTTGTAATAAATTCTAATTTTACTGTTATCTATCTATCTATCTCTCTCTCTCTCTCTCTATATATATATATATATATGCGAAAATGTATGTATGTATCTATGTATGCTTCTCCTCGATGTCCACAAAAGGCTTCTTTCAGAGAAGCGCTCGCTCGCTTCGCAACTTCTTAAAACTTTTTATATCATCTATAAAACGTAATATCTCACACTTAACCACGGAGCTTGCCTGTCTATTTAATTTTATTGACTTTCAAACGTTAATTATTCCACATTTCCCGCATCGGCACGCGTTACATTCGTTTTTCAGTATTAGCAAAAAGCGAAACTCGACCCTAATCACCGGCCCAGAGCCAGTGGTCTCTAGAGAGCTAAGTAACGTTTGTTCAATGTCGACTTCGTCATATCAGACGGTAGCTTTCATTTTGAGACGAGACACTTCCCCTAATAAACAGGGAGCTGGTTTTCCCTGAACTTAATTAAAAACAAACAAACCGATTTATTTATTTAAAAAACTGTCCCGCACAAAATCGTAACTGCTGAATAGCTATCGCCGTCACATCAATCAAAAACACGCACCTGTTTTTTTCCCCCACACTACTATTTTCCAACTGCGCGTCGTCAAGGCTTCGTTTTTTTTCACGGGCACCTGTCTTTTTTCACATTTATGCTTCGGGTTTTTTTCACACACACCTACAAACACTCGAGCAACGCCGGGTACCCCTCGCTAGTCTATATATATAAAAGCGAAAATGTATGTATATATGTACGCTTTTCCTCGATGTCCACAAAAGGCTTCTTTCAGAGAAGCGCTCGCTCGCTTCGCAACTTCTTAAAACTTTTTATATCATCTATAAATTGTAATATCTCACACTTAGCCACGGAGCTCACCTGTCTATTTAATTTTATTGACTTTCAAAAATTAATTATTCCACATTTCCCGCATTGGCACGCGTTACAATCGGTTTTCGGTATAAAAAAAGCGAAACTCGACTAATCACAGGCCCAGAGCCAGTGAACGTTTGGTCAATGTCGACTTCGTCATATCAGACGAGGGAGCGGGTTTTGAAAAACAAACAAACCGATTTATTGACCTCATTAAAAACTGTCCCGCACAAAATTCTAACTGCTGAATACCTATCGCCGTCACGTCAATCAAAAACGCGCACCTGTTTTTTTTTTTTTTCACACTTTACTATTTTGCAACTGCGCGTCGTAAAGGCTTATTTTTTTTTTTTACGGGCACCTGTTTTTTTCACACACACACCTACAAACACCCGGGCAACGCCGGGTACTCCTCGCTAGTATATATATATAAAAGCGAAAATGTGTGTTAGTGTGTGTGTGTGTCTCGCAAAACCTTTCAACAGAAGCTATAGATTTTCACAAAATCGGTATCATTTTGAAGCTCGACATCTTGGACAACAAATATCGAAAACTTGGCCAAATTCATTCACCCTAAACTGGCTAGTTTTGTACAGGGAGGGAGGGGGGGTCCAAAACCTGTTCCTTCATGTCAACATGCGCAAAAAAATTTTGTTTAAATATTATAAAAACCAACCCACTTTCAACCATGCGTTTATAGCACAATGGATAAAGTGACAGCGTCATTATCTTAAGATTGCAGGTTCAATCTGAGGTATCAGATAATTTTTTTTTTTTTTTCGATTTTTAAACTTTTAATATTGAAACAGGGTTATTTATGCCGTTTTTTTTGTTCTTGTTTTTCCAAACATGTTCATTTTTTTTCTCTCTCCTTTTTTTGGTTTTTATTTTTCCGAGGTTTTATTTTTGTTTTTCCGATTTTTTTTTTTTTTTTTTTTTTTTTCCAAGAAGTTTAAACAGGAGTATTACTTCGCTTATTCTTTACTCCCCTACATACACACCTCCAAACACCTGGGCAATCCCGGATACCCCCACTAGTATATATACAAAAGCAAAAATGCGTGTGTGTGTGTGTGTGTGTGTGTGCATTTTTTCTGTATGTCCGGCAAAGGCTTTTTTCCGGCTGCTTCTCGGCTTGCTCGCTCAATCTTATAATTTTTTATATGCTACCGAGATGATAATATCTAACAGTTACGAAACGTCGTAAAAATCTTTCATTCAGCCACTTCTATCTTACAAAGTTCGCGCTTTGATTTCGTTTTCTCTGCTACTGCTATGGCGTGATATTTGACCTAGAAAACCACCTGGGGTTTTAAACACTTCTTTTTGAATCTTCTAAAGTCTCTGCCTTCGTGGCGTCATACTATGTTATCAGACTATTAACCTCAAGGCTTCGGGTTCGAGCCTACCTCCCTCCCAAAACTTTTTTCACTGTTTTTTTTTTTGTTAGTTTTTTTTTTAATATTTAAACAGGTTTATTACTTTTAGTTTCCATCGACCCCCCCCCCACAGTTTTAATACTGAAACAGGGTATTTATGCAATTTTTCACGTTTGCTAACATCGTTCGTTTGTCTCCCCCCCCATTATGTTTGCATTTTCTTTTTTAGTTTTTGTTTTTCCGATTTAAAAAATTTTTAACATCGTTTGTTTGCACCACGTTCATTTTTTTTGTTTTTGGTTTTTTAATAATATTTAAACAGGGTTATTACTTCGCTCATTCTTTTGTTTTGATTTACCCCACCCCCCCCAACACACCTCTAAACACCCGGGCAAGGCCGGCTACCTCCGCTAGTCTATAATATAAAGGGCAAAAATCTGTTTGTATGTATGTATGTATATCTGCCTAAAACTTTCCACAGAGGCGACGGATTTTCACAAGATTGGTATAGTTTTGAAGCTCGACCCTTCGAACAACAAATATAAATTGGCTAAAACCATTAATTCTTCACCCTCAACTGGGTACTTCACAGGGAGGGGTAGCAAAAATTATTCCTTCATGACAATTTAGCCAAACATGCATGCACAAAAAATGTTTTGAATTAGTTTAAATATATATATATATAAAAACAAAAAAAAACAAAAAAAAATGACCCAACTTCGCTCAAGTGATCATAGACCAGTCGTTAGAGTGGCAGCGTCGCTATCTTCAGATTGCATGTTCGAGCCGAGCTATCAGATATATTTTGTTTTTTTTTTCCTCGATTTTAAAGTTTTAATATTGAAACAGGGTTATTTATGCCGTTTTTCGTTTGTTTTTTTTATATTATTATTTTTCCATCACATTCGCTGTTTTTTTTTTTTGGTTTACGATTTTTTAAAGAACTTTTTCGGTTGCTTATTCTTTATCTTGCGCATCACGTTTGCTGTTTTTTTTTTTTTTTTCTGATTTAAAAAAAAAGTTATACTTAAACAGGATTATTATGTTCGCTTATTCTTTATTTTACATTCTGTTTTTATTTACCCCCACCCACCCACACGACTAACGCCGGATACCCCTGCTAGTAGAAAATAAAAGTAAAATCTAACATATCGGATTTTTTTTTTTTTTTTTTTTTTTTTTTTTTAATCCGGTCCAAATAACATTTAAGCCAACATATCAAACTATACTTCTGACTAGTCAGTTTTCAGTTATATTATTGTACCATATTATTGGCAATATAATAATATTCTTTGCTAGATTTAATTTTTAAAATTACAGTAGAGACCAGACAACTTAATATGAAACATTTTTAAACAATCACCTTACAATAAAATTCAGCAAGAGAGATAACTCATATTTTTAATTGAAAAATAGAAGTTACAACTAAAATTTGATTGTTTTTTGCGGTATAAGTTTAAAAATGTACAAATAAAAATAAAAATTGACATTACTGTATATTCTAGACAAATATAATGAACAATTTAGCATATTTTAACCATTAAAGTTAGTATCAGACATTAAAGAATTGGAGCTTGAGGTATTAAAAAGTGAGGAATCATGGAGAGTTGAAGGTTTAACATGCAACTTCACTACAATTGCTCCAATATAATAATGGTGTATAAAGTTAAAAACGTATTGAGGTGATTTTATACTTACACAGGGTTCTTTTCCTTCCGTTATGCTTTCATAATCGGACACTTCTACATCTGGAAAGAATACAATTCAATCAGAAGAGCAAAATAGAAAACACTAGGAGGGCTCTAGGCTTTGCCGGTCATAAAATATGCTAAATATATTTAAATTTACGAACATTTAGTATTTATTATTATCATAGAGCCAACTCTCTATTGATTATTATATTGTACCCAATATAGAGTAGTGGCTGCCCGGCATAGCCCGGCTGTACAATATATCTTAATTTATGCAGATTTCACATTATTATAGAATCAATACTCTAGGTTATTGTACCTAATATATAGTAGTTTCAAAAGTTAAAGAAAAACAAAAATTCTGTGGTGCCATCAGCTAGAATCAAAACCAAAACTTAGCGCTCCAGCTTTAGTCATTACTGTTTGAGCTGTTTTCAGATAGATAAGAAAACATTAATTTAACCAAATTAGATGTATAAATGCATATTTGTGCAGGTATAGAAGAACGTTTTAATTCGACTTACACCTACTAAATTTCATTTTTTCTTCAATTTTAACACCTTAACAGCTATTTTATTTATTTTAAATTGAATTTGTTCTACGGGTCCAAATTTTTTATATCAAGTTTCAAGTCTTTAGATCAAAAATTGACAGAAGAGTTTGACAGACAATGAGATATATATATGAGAATAATGGAAATACTATTCTGACAAAATAGAGAAACAAAAAGAACAAACAGAGTTATGTGTTCAACATTTCATCTTTATTTCAAGACTTCCTCAGGAGACAATCTCATTCATTCAGAGTAAGTTTCAAAATAAAGACGAAACGTTGATGAACACCTAAGTCAGTTTGTCTTTTTTTTTTGTTTCTCTCATATATATATATATATATATATATAAAACACACAAATAAATATTGCGAAATTCTTTTCAATTTTAACTGGTGACATTCTTTTGGTTGTTTCGATAAAATTTACAAACAAAATTAACCTTTTTTCTTTATAAATGTATACTTCATTCTCTTGATCATTTATTATTTTTTAATTAATTGTAAATATAAAAATATGTAAAGTGTATTTGAATAAAAAGTAAAATATTTACCTTCTGCAAGATGTTCATCTTCACTTTCCTATATTAAAAAAATAAAATTAAAAATCTGAAATGAATGATGATGAAAAAAATATTTTTCAAATAAATGAAAATAATTACATAAAAATACTTTGGCTTTTTGGTGTTTTATATTCTACAAATGAAAAAAAAAAATTGAATTTCAAGTAAAACAAGTACATGTCGCAAATAGTACCATATCCAAAAATTGGAGAAAAACAATTTTAAATCAAAAACTTTTTGATCAATAAATGGGGAATAAATTTTATCTGACATCAATAAATGGGGAATAAATTTTATCTGACATTTATGTCTTTTAGTAAGCGTAATACTGATTTCGTTTTTTAGACATTTCTTTATTAATAATTATTTTTCTACCTTATCGTTTTTTTTTTGTAATTTTTGGATATGTTACTATTTGAGACTTGACAATTATGTAGATATCATTTGTTTCACTTAAAGTCAATTTTTTTTCCGTTTGTATAATATGGAAATATTACTCTATAACATCAAGAGTGGTGGAGTGTCTCTGCCTTTGCCAAATACTCAACCACTCCTAATGTTATTAGAGACTGTTTTTAAATGTCCTGATAATGAGACATTGGCACGTATGTATAGCAATTAAATTCAACATAACTACATTTGAAGTAGCAGTTAATGAAAACAGGAGAAATCAGAAACCAAATAAATGTAAGTGAATTTTATTTTCAAATAAATGAAAACAATGATATAAATCCAAATATTTCAGCATTAACAAATACTTAAATAGTTTAGGATTTTAAATTAGAAATTAAAAATAATTTTTTTTAAAGTTAAACTTTCATATAAAAATGTTTAAGATATTCTGTAAAGTAATTGCTGTACTGGAATATCTTTAACCCCTTTTCCTTTTTTGGATTTTCCCTTCAATGATTACATCACATTTAATATACAATAAACCTTTCCTTTTTTTCACTAGAATAGAGTTGGTTATTCTTTTTATACCTGAATTATCACCTCGTTAATTTTTGCAATTTTTTTTTTTTTTTTTTACATAGGCGGCACCACTTATCAAGGCCGATAGGTCACTCAGGGATAAGGGTTAAAGAGTGTACAGTAGTCAAAAGGACAATATAGTAATCGATAGTAATGGAAGTTTGGTAAATTTGTTAACTTAAGTGGAACGGCTCATCAGAAATTTGTTCACGTTGGACAACCATATTATAGACAACAGGAGAACAGAAGACAATTCCACACGCGTGCAGTTCTAAGAAAGAAGCTTTGATCATGGAATCTATGTTTAGGTTTAGGCACAGATAAAGAGTGGGGGGAATTATTGATAGTGTTTTCAGCTAGACGAGTGTTTCTTGTGAAAGTTTGGTGAGGGGGGACCATAGATTGAAGCTCAGTCGAACACTTTCCATGAAAATAACGATAAAGCAGAGACAAACTCGCAACATCTCTTCTGTGAGATAGAGGTTGCAGCGAAGAGAAAAGGACATCTCCCACCAGGCCACAAAGTCTATTTTGAACCCTATCAAAGCAGGACAAGTTTTTTCTAGAAGCTCCTGCCCATATGTGGCAACAGTATTCCATCCTTGGTAGTATCTGGCTCTTATATAGATAGAGAATTGCATCAGCAGTGAGATATCTACTGGATTGATAGAAGGATCCCACCATTTTTCCAGCGGCCTTGGCAACAGATTTGATGTACGTGTTCCATTTCAGATCAGGAGTAAAGGTCAAGCCCAGAAGCCTGTCAAAACTTGAGGCCTCCCCAAGACGAGAGCCATTCATTTTAATTGATGCCAGAGGGGGACCAGAACGTTGATGGTGTAAACATAGAAGCTTGGTTTTAGATGCATTAAAAGTAACAAGCCACTCTTTCCCCCATTGTACAACGTGATCAAGATCAGAGGAGAGAGAATTGGAGAGAACTTGGTTGTTTACTGTCTTAGATGTGCTACCATAGATGGTAGTGTCGTCAGCAAAAATGTCTACGAATGATGTAAGGATGTGATTTGGAAGATCATTAATGTAGATCAGGAAAAGAGTTGGGCCCAGGATGGACCCCTGAGGGACTCCTCCATTAATACTGAGAGCTTCTGATTTTTGCCCATCAACCACTACTCTTATGAATCTATCAGAGAGAAATGATTTAATAATTAAGACATTTCCAGCTATACCATAGCTGGAGATCTTGTGAAGTAAACCTTTATGCCATACCCTATCAAAGGCCTTTGATATGTCAAGAGCAATTGCCCTAGAAAGGTTGCCTCTGTCGAGAGATTCACTAATCCTATGAAATATAAATGTAAGCACATCTGCTGTAGATCTAGCAGAACGGAAACCATATTGTGTGTCACTAAGAAGGTTATTTTTGCTGAGATGGCTGATTACTTCTCAATTTAACAAATTTTTTTTTGAACGATACGATAGTATCAATAAAACAGTAAAAGATTTGATATTAATTGACATTTTTTGCATTTCAAATATCAATACCACCATTTAAATAAAAGACAAAGCAACAAGATTAGAATTGCTAAAGGAATCCTTCCACTATTAACTGAGTAATTGTTTAATTAATCAAAAGGGGAAAATGATTTTGTGAAACCATGTGCACTCCTCAATTGACAATCACCAACTCCAACATTGTTTATCATGAATTTCTTTATCATCTTCTCGTTCTGCTGTTGTCATCTAACACACATTGGCGACTGAAGGGATGGGGTGCACTGGCTCATAAGTATAAAAATAAAATGATAGAAAAATAAAAAACACAAATCCAACATATCCATATACATCAGTTGAGCTCTGGTGCAGGAGATACTATGATGTAAAATGACTTTCTGAATGCTAAGGTCCACATCTACGTCTTCTACCAAGATTATGTTCGTCAGCTTATCTTGATTTACTCCGAATTACAACCTACCACTTGCAACTGTCCTCAACCATTGCAAAACTTATTGTCATTCCTAAAATTCACAATAAACTAACTTCAGGGTGGAACGATAAAATTCTCGTCCTAGGAAAGAAGACACAATTCCATTTCCGGTTAATGAAAACCGGCTTTTTTTTTTGCAGACCACCTACTAGTTGGCCAGTTGTGCACAAATCCCAAAAGCGATAGGAGCCTTCTATCAAAGGAGATGCGCAACTAATGCTCTCTACCGATCCAAGTTATAACAAGACAATTGCCAGCATCCTCAAAATGCATTGTTGGATTGCCCCAAATAACGGGGACGTGCCCAGAATGATGAAAACAAAGTTTCCGGACATGGTTATGGTCTCTGTTGTGGTTTCAAGTGAGGGCCACATATGCCATCTCACATCTTTGAAGTCTGCTTGAAAGTCAACACCAAAGTGTACCTGGATGTGCTGAAGAGTGTATGATCCCCTGGTGCAATCAGGTGGCCACCAGCAGACCTTGGGTGTGGCAGCAGGACTCTGCGTTGACCCACAAGTACAAAGAGACCCAGGCTTGGCTTCAGAAGAAGTGCTACAACTTTGTACTTTCTTTCTCTGCCCCCTCCCCTGACCTGAACCCACTGAATTATTTTGTTTGGTCATATGCCGAGAACATCACCAACATCACCTTCTACAAGACCAACAGTAGTCCCTTCTGATTACCATTTACCAGTTTTAAAATAAGCAAACAAACTGGACTGTTTTTCAGGATGTTTTTTTAATATTTACTTGGAAAATGTTTAAATAATGGTTTTATTTTTACTAAAATGTTATGATAAAAATATATTTTAAAAGTAGTTTCTATAAAAGATGGTCCTTATTTGAACTTGTTTTTTTTTTCAAATAGTATTTTGTGATAAAAATATTTTCTTTTTATTTTAAAATGTTTTTTACAAGTATTATTTTACAAAAACTAGTTTACATAAAAAATATTCTTTAAATTATTTTTTTTTCAAATAGTAAAATGAAAAGATCTTTCAGTAATATTTTTTCATTTTATTTTTTGGAATGCTTTATGATGAGGCTTCATAATTTGTGTATTCATGCTTTTGTGAACTGTTATCCTCATCTTCATAGTTGTTGCGTTTAACCCAACTCATACCCTGACCCTCTTCAGGTGGTTAACTACAACAGGATAGGAATGCCAAGTCTTGCAACTGTATCCCCAGTAATTACTGCCTTTCATAGTTGTTGTTTTACTATGTTTTTGGACAACTAATCCTCTGCAGAATTGTGGATTTTGAAACAAACGCATTTCAGGTAAAAACATGACATACTTATGTGTCGTGGAAATTCGTATAAATTCCAAGAAAATGATCGAGGAGAAAAATAATTGAAGTAAAAATAAAATTTATCGAATGATAGAGTTTTATTGTAAGTATTAAAGTTGGAAAGACCTTAAAATCTCATTTATGAGAAACTGACTCATCTCCCTTGCTTTCTTTGAAATCCGTCATTGAAAAAATGAAAATTCTCCAACCATGGGTCGCTACAATATTTTCCAAAAAAATAGATGTAGCACATTTACTGGATTATTTTTCGTAATTTTTGGAATTTATACTAATTTCAAAAGGGCATGTAATATGAAAAAGTGCTTTTACCCGAAATGCCTTGGTTTCAAAATTCACTATTCTGCACAAGTCTTTCAATTTAAACATGTGATATCTCATAGATTATTCTGATAAAATTTCGATATAAAATTAAAAAAAATTTTTTTCTCTTTATAAAAGATATTCTTTTGTAGCATTAATACATTTTTTCAGGAGAAATAAGAACGATTGTGTATCTCAAATTTATTTTGTGTCTATAAATTAAAACAGTTTTCTCTTAAAGAAAAAAAAGGATGTTCGTTAACATGGTAGGCTTCAAAAAGGATTTTAAGTTGTCTTTCATAAAAAAATTGAAAATTTTTAATGAATGAAACAAAGAAATTCAACTAAAATAAAAAATAAAAAACTCAAAGCTTACATTTTTATACAGGAATATTTGTTTAAAACAATATATTAAATATATTATATATTAATATTATATTAAACTCAAATCAAGATGCGCTTCTTCAAGATTACATACTGGCAAAAGAGAACATCCTGAAGGTGTAATAAAAAAAAAAAAGTCATCAACAGACAGACTATTTTGTTGCATCACAGTTCTTTCATGCAGCTAGACCAGTAACTGCCTGAAGCTGGGATTGAAACTCGATCACCTAGATGATAGTCAGCATTTCTACCTCCCCACAATATTTTGGCTGCTGCTCAGTAAGGCGAAATTACAATGCTCAATATTGTCCAAATGCTATAAGCTCCATTTGTTTATACAAAGAGCATTGCATTTTATGGAAGTGGCAGTTTGTTATTTCACTCACCAATATGCTCAACCCAGAAAAGGGAAGATTTTAAATCATCCACTGATTGCTTTGCTGTATCACAGCTCTTCAGTGTGGCTAGATCAGCAACTGCTTCAAGCATGTGCGTGTGCGTGTGCGTGTGTGTGTGTGTGTGTGTGAGAGAAACGACACTAACCCTACTTGGGTTTAACCGGCTTCCTCCAAAGGAGGAAGTTTCATTGGAGTATGAAATTCACAAGCGGCCCCCAATCGCATGTATATCCCCGTTAGGGAAGATGACGTTAGGTACTTGCAACTCTTGCAGAGAGGTGTCGACGTCCTCTTATACACAGCGCCTAAGATTCCTAAATTGGTCACCTATTTTAGTAATGACTAGGCTAAATGTTGCTTAACTTCGGTGATCTGGCGAAAACCAGCGTGTCAATGTAATTACGCTGTCTATAACACACACACACACACACACACACACACACACACACACACACACACACACACACACACACAAGACTCTTGGTAAAAAAATGACCCCCTCATCCGAACCGAGAAAACGATTTTGAAAACAACATTTAAAACATCCTTTACATTTCGTTTGTTAATAAAGGAAAAAAGCTAACTAAATTACTTCTATTTTTTTTTTTTAACATTCAAAAAGATGTTAATTTCTTGACCATTTTGAAAATGAAGACGAAAACAGTGTATGAAACCCTTAAACTTTGCTGTTAAAAAAAAAACAAAAAAAAAAAAACAGGGTAGCTAATCTACTTCTGTACATTGACTCATAAACTCTAAAATCCAATGTGGCACTGATGGGGTAGAACAGGTAGTGTATAGAGCTTTACTGTTGGGAATCAAATTCTTAAAAGGGCCACTAAGGATAGATCAACGTTATTAAAACCAGACACTAATTAACCAGTTTTCAATATAAAGAAAGAAATTAATCAAGCCTAAAAATACTTACATAGAGTTCAGGGATGGGAGCATGAGTATATTTGTTTCCTAAATCTTCCCAGGCAACACCAAGACATGAGTACTGCTAGTTGTCACTAAGGTAGAAATGATTATTTTCAATGGCCTTTGCGCAGATGGTGGAGTCGACATTTGTATATAGATGGAATTTTGATGCGATGCCAATTTCAAGTGATGCTAAGATTTGGAAGATTCCAGATATATTTACTACAGCAGAAGCAGATAGAAAAATCTGACTGCAAATCGCTGAGAGGAATGGCAGGAGGATTAGAAAATCTGTTCAGAAAATATGTTGTGTCAGTGCAGATTTTTTTTTTTTTTTTTTTTACGCACTTGGGATTTTTCAAATTTCGTTTTACAATAACTATTTCTTTGAATAATAATTTTAAAAAATAAAAAATATTCTTTAGATTTCTTTTATCTAAGAATTTAAAAAATGTTAGTCTATTTATCAAGAATTAAAAATGCATAAATTCAAAGTTAAAATGTATCTACAACCAAAGTTTTGATATTGCAAACACATTTTTAATGTTGAAAAGTTTTAAGCTTATATGAAGTGCTTTCAATAAGTTTCCAGACTTTTGTACAGGCATTTAAAATTGTCAGATTCTTGAAAATTCAGTAAGCTATTGCTATACATCTTATGATATGACTGACCAAGTTTTATGATTTCAGGTTCAAATGAATAGCTTCAGCAGGAATTAGAATATATCCTACTAAAGCCTGATTGTCACAGCTGGTGAATTTCAAAAATGCAATCTGGATGTGGATAACAATATGCAATAAAATTCTGTTTTAAACTTGGAAAAAAAAAAAAAGTCACATAACATATGGAATGCGTCAGACTGCTTTTGGGCCATCTTGCATGAATCGAGCATCAGTTTTTGAGTGGCATAAGAGATTCAAGGAAGGCAGAGTCTGTGAGGGATGATGACAGGTGTGGGAGGAGTAAGGAAAACACACAAGTTGATTGGCCAAATATAGAATTTCATGGATAAGGACTGTCATGTATCTTTAGAAACAATAAGTGCAGTTTGATGTCAGTGTGGGAACTGTACACATAATTATTTGCGAGGAATTAAAGATGTGGAAGATTTGCGCCAAGTTTGTCCCAAGAGTGCTCTATCCTTGTCACAAACTATTTGACCAAGATGGCATCAAGACAGTTCCTTGTCCTCCCTAAAGTCCAAACCTTGCTCCCTGTGACTTTTAATTATTCCCTAAACTCAAGGAAAACCTTAGAGAATGTCATTATGCGACAATTGAGGAGATGAAAGAGGCTGTGATGAGGGTTGTTGACACGCTCACACGAGAACTTCTATGGGGCCTTCCAAAAGTCATTGGAATGGTACACCAAGTGCATTGCAGTCGGAGGAGATTACTTCAAAGGGGACAATAGTTTCATGTGCGTATTATCAATAAAAGTGCTATGCGAAAAAAATATGGAAACTTATTTAAGGCACCCCGTAGCTAAAATGGATAAAAAACAATTTACAGCAATTTCAGAAAACATACAAGTTTAAATCTTTTTTAAAATGTTTTTTGCCCATCAAATTGTTTTTGGTAGTTTTTAGATGATTCCAGTTACAAGTTCTTTTTTATTGATTTACAATTAAAAGAAAATCAGCTTGATCTCCAATATGCTATGTACTAAGAATATTCAGCTGTTGAATTGACAATTATTTAGAGGAATTAACACAGTATATGAATGAATTATATTTATCAAACATCAGAAGGATTTAAAATTCTGTACAACAGTGTCTTTGAAGCATGTGGCTATACAACAGCTTCCTATAGTCCTTTGCATTATCATTGTAAGAGCTTTCAAACTGCATTGGTTGAGCAGTGGAGTGGAGAGGAGTATCCTATAATCCCCCTTCTCACCATACACAGATGGATTGATTGGCTCTGTAGATCCATTAGGCCATGACAATTTTATGATTGCCCAAAACACTATTCTCAGATGATTGACCATCTTACACTAGACCCACAATGCTTCTGGTCCAAGGGTAGGGCTTCAGAAGCCAGGAAATTCCTACATAGGTAGGAGTAATTCTCTAGCCCTATGATTCACAGCTGTAGTCTTATCTCTTCCTGAAATATTGTGACTATTCTGGAAGATTTTCTTGGGGCTTGGGGGTGGTGTCACTGGTAGTCAGAGTCGATGTCAGTAAGGAGATACAGGCTGTTCAAGCTGGTAGGCTTCAGGCAACCAGTAATCAGGCGGTGAATGAAGCTGGATCTAATTTATTGGCATAGGTTGATCTCTCCCAAACAGGACACGTATACTCTTCATTCGGAAAGCACACAGTCAAGGCTGTGCATCTTAGCGTGCTTTCTATGGCTTCCCATTTGGGGTTGATCAGTTTTGTAACATTTTTAATTTAGTTCTTAAATACGCCTCCAGATACCAACCTGAAAATTTCTACGTCCTAATGCGGTACATACAGCACCTAGCATTCTCAAATAGTTTCCTATGTGGTACTAGCCAAGCTCATCGTTACTTAACTTTGGAGAACTGGTGTTTCAATGTCATTATGCCATATATGTGAATACTAATAATAATCCAAATCGCACTTTAAAGTTGCTTTTTCTGGCACATTCGATATTAAAAATGGGGCAGAAATGAAATGCATTTTTAAACCTGACAGTTCCATCAGGGAAGAGAAACATTTTTCCATATGCTTGAATGAATTTCAAAAACGATCTTCTGTATCAAAATATAAAATTCCACTTGTAATATTTCATGTAATTTTTTTTTGGTAGTAAAATTGGATTTTGCTGTGTTTTATCTAATAGCTGCTTGCATTGGAATCATCTTTTATTTATCACAGGATGACATTACGTTTTTTGAAGCTTGCACTTTTTGTTATATATGCTTCCAATTGGTTTCACGTTTAATAGCACATAAGATACATTTAAAAAAGATTTCTATTAAACTTTAAGCTAAAAAATGCTGAAATTATTGTATAGAACTTGTCAAAAGTACATAGGATAATATAGAATTGTCAAGAAAACGAGCAGCATACAAGTCATCATATACATGTTGGCATGTGTATGGAGAGGGACATTTCAGGAAGCATAAGAGTTTCTAACGATGCAATGTCTCGGCAGCAAACAAACTGACCAATGCAATTGTGAAAAGTTTATGAAAATTATCGAAACCATTTTTTTTTTTTTTTAGGCATGTACATGCGTATTAGATGTATCGAGATTAAAAAGGTGGTGAATAATTTTGTGGGCATTTTAGTCAGTTGCTACACTTCAGAGCTTCAATAAATTCAAACTCAAAAAAGCAAAATACTTTTCCTTTATAACAGTTATAAAGATTTAAACTTCAAAACTTTGTTAGATAAAAATATATTTTTGTAAATTGTAAATCTCCATGTGCAAGTGAAATAAACCAGCAGGATTACTTAAAATTTGAACAGCCCTGAATAAAATGGCAGACTTAAAACATGCACAAAAAAATAAAGAAAAATAAAATAAAATGGCAGTGGCAGATTATTTTTTCGTAGTACCACCTTCATTTAAAGTAAGAAGGGTGTGGGGTTTTTTATGGGGAAAAGGTAAAGAAGCAATAATTTGACAATTTCGAAAAGAGATTTTGACATCATTCACGCTACTAATGTTATAAGCTCACATGACTCAACTATCAGCATGATTGGCTAAAATCTGATTTTTCAAATCAATTTAAATGAGAATAAAATTTAATTTTAAGTCAAATATAAAGTATGCCTTTCCGTAACCTTTGCTCTAACTCTTAAGTCCAAGTGACAATACTGTACATGTATGCAAAGTGTGATGATGTATGGAAATGAAACCTGGTCAGCGATGGCTTAGGATAGGTGTTGCATGGAAAGAAATATAAGAATGATACGATTGATGTGTAATAAACGTCCCAAGAATAAGCTTAGATCTGGAAAGTAATAAAGGATAAAGATGTGATCAGAGAGGAGTTTGAAAGTCTACTGCAAGTCAGCATCGAAAACAGATGTTAAATATAATTAAAATATGGAAATGAAAAGTAAGGGAGAACCAAACAATTTAAAAAAAAAAAACAACTGTTGCAAAAATCAGGGTGTGGAGCCAGAAGGTACAAGGTACAATTTAGACTTCTTATTTTAAACTCTTACATAATTCAAATGAATTTTTCTGTGATTAAAAAATTGGGTATGTTTTACTTTCCACAGTCCTTCAAAAAAGTGGTAAAAAAAATCAAATATATAATAAATAAATGTTACTAACTGCAAGATAAGTTACTCTTCTTTCTAACTGGGTAGGTTTTTAGTGTTTTTACTAAAATGTAAAATGTTTAATCGGCTCAAAATACAAGCAAGTTCAAAGGATATGCGACCACAATGTATTTGTTACGCAGCCATTTTTTCTTGTGGTCGCATCAAACATACCCCAAAAATTAATACTGAGATTCTTTCCCAAATCTCTTATTCTGCAACTTTGGTAAACAAATCAGACTATATTTTGAACTTTCATTGGCAGACCTGAATGGGACCCCCCCCCCCCCCCAAAAAAAACGGTTTCCAGAATAAACACTCAACCTCCCCATGTTAAGAACAGCTTTTGGAATAAACACCACCAACCTCATGTTAAGATCGGCTTTCGATTTTTTGCAGTTTTTTCAGTGGATTTTTATTGATTGGACACTAATATATGAGAGGGGGGATTTTCGTTCAGGTCCATCTTAATATTCTTTAAGGCAGAGGTGCCCCCCTCTCTCAAGGAGGAGGGTATGGAAGATTTAAATTTCAAATGAGTGCTTGAGATTTGAATCAAAATTTTTATTTTTTTATACTTATTTTTCAATATAGAATTTTTTTTCTTTTATAAATTATGATTACTTTTATTTTCATCATCATTATTATTAGTAATAGATTAAATACCATTTAAAGTGTTTTTTTTGTCAATGTGCTAAAGTATCAACTAAAAACTTAAAAAAAAAAAAAAAAAAAAAAAAAAAAAATGATTTTAGGGGTATTTGGCTTTGATTTGAACGAATATCACATTTAAAATCGTTACCGACAAATAGTTTTCATGATATCAATAAAGACCTTTATTTTCTAATTTTTTTCACTGGCGCAAAAACAAACATGGTCACCAGTGAAAACATTTTTTGTTGAGAACTTTAATTTTATTATTATTTGGGTTTGTATTACTGCAACAGATTCGAAAAAGTTGTCAAAAAAAAAAAAAAAAAAAAAAAAAAAATATATATATATATATAAATGTTATCAAAGGCAAGATAAGTTACTTTTTTACCTAACTGGATAATTTTCTAGTGTTTTAATTTAATGTAACATGTTTATTCAGCTCGAAAAACATACCGATGTATTATAAAATTTAAATTTGACACGGTAAGTTTGGGAAAAGGAGTTAAAAATAAAAAATATGCAAAATACTGTTAAAACACACCGAATATATGTCAGCCTATGTCACGTCACGGTAACATATATTGAGCGAATTTCTAACTGTATTTTGTCTAGTTTTTTTTATTTATAACTCCTTTTCCCAAACTTACCGTGTCAAAGAGAGAGAGTACTTTTAAATTTTCCAATACATCGGTAAACACTATGTTTTTCGAGCTGAATAAACATGTTACATTAAATAAAACACTAAAAACATATCCAGTTAGGTAGAAAAGTAACTTATCTTGTTTTTGATGTTATATATTTGTTTTTTTGACAACTTTTTCGAATCTATCTGTACAGTAATACAAACCCTATTTTTGTTTTTTTTGTGAATAAAACGAATTTCAATCTTATAAAACAATTAAAGTTAAATTGGTCAGTTGAAGTGTATTAATGGCACACGTGGTCCAGTTCACCGGAAGGGTCAACGGATTAAATCAAAAGCCAGGCTACTTGTTTATTTCGGTTGTGTACATTTTAAACATTCTCTTTTCAAAATATCTCAACTCAAAAGACGATAATTCGATGTGGAATGGATGCAATTAGATGCGCGCTGAAAAAGAAAAGATAAAATAAAAACACTTCATTAACCCAACCACTTCAGGTTTAGCGGTTGGGTTAATGAAGGGCATCAATTGTACCGAATTCACATCCGGTTTTGCAGAGTTCATAGACTTTTAGTTTCAAATAAATAAAGATAATAATGAATCTCTCTGTAAATTTAATTTTTATATTTGTTATTAACAATGTAATATTAAATCTAAAAGTCGTACAAAAATGACTTTTTTAAAAAATTTTTTGTTTATTGGAATGTTGAAAACGTACCCCCCCTCCCGTTTTTGGTAAATGTCTGCAACTTTACAAACTGAATAAAAGAATTTTTTTAACTCAATATTATTCTTTGTTTAGAAAATGAAAATACAAATACTTAAAATAAACATGGTTTAGAATTCTAAGAAAAAAATGGATGAATTCGAAGAAGTCACGTAGTTTTCAGAAACTTTTCGAAAAAAAAAAAAAAAGAAAAAGAAAAAAAGAATGAAAGTATAAATATAAGCGGTTAACTATACAGTCTTTATATACACACACACACAAGAAATTATAAGTATTTTAAGTTTAATGATCGGCTATGAGCAAATAAACCAGACATTTTAAAACGAAGTGCTTATTTATTGACAGGAAGTATGGTACTACAGGAACTTAACTAACATCAAATAATTACGGAACTTAAAATTCTTGTAGCATCTATTAAATATTTTTGTAACTCCTACAAATTTGAACCGAAACCTAAATATTAAGTTTATTTCACCAAAAGTCAGATTGGTCTGGTTCGAATTCTGTAGAAGCACCAATTTACTGCAAACACGCCACAAAATAGGTAAACCAAAATAAATTTTTGACTAATTTCCCAGCTGTATTTCATTAAAATAATTTGTCGCCAATAGTAACGTTTGCTAATACGCTTATAAATAAACAAGATAAATATTGTTCTTATTAACGTAGTTGAGCAATGAGCACTGTCATAGACTATTATATTTCTATTCGAATCTCGTTGCATCTAACCACATCGAAGAGTCGTAAAGATGAAACATTTAAGTGAATAGCTATATTTTATATACATTTAAAAATATTTTTTTTTTAATTATATTTATATTCATATATTTTTTTCCTACTTTTGTATTCTTAAGTAGCAGCAGGCAATCCTAACCAGATAGTGGTCATATAGTCGGGGGTCAATAGACATCATCACAGAAGACTTAGTAAAGATTTCAAACTTTTAAATAAGAAATTGTATTTCATTTTTAATAAAATCTTACAATTTAAAGTATACAAATATATGTCAAATTCATTATTCGACGACTTTTACATAAAGTAATCAAACAAAAAAAGTTTTAATACAACTTAAATCCCAACCATATACAAGTTAGGACTGAGTTGGAGTAGATTGGCAATGAAATAAAATAAATTGGAAAAAAAAAAAAATAAAAATAAATTCGAGAAAAGACTTATTGAAAGTAAATATACAAGTTAGATTTTAGAAAAATAATATTTTACAGTTTGTTATAAGTAAATCTATCGTAGATAAAATTAAAAAAAAAAAAATGTCTCTCTACTATTTTTATGTTGAATGATCGACCTTACACATAAGTATGTGTGTGAAACCAAGCAACAGGCGACTCGTTCAAAAGCAAAGGACAGTGAATAAATTAAGTAAATTAATGGATATAAAGATTTTACGTACACACTCCGATGGTCTTATGGGTACTTGGTTGTTTTTAACATCCTCAGATACTTCTTCGCCGCTCTCCTCCTCCTCCGACAGCCTCCTTCGTCGACGTCTTTCCGCCATTTTAGCTGACGATTTTCACCCAAATCACGAACCGAGATTAAAATCACGCGAGATTTTAGATTCGACAATTACCTTTAAAACGCGCGACCCCTCCTCCCTTCTCATAAATTCTTATTTAATTGAGCATTTCATACTAGTCCAAAGAAAAACATTGGCATTTCCATTTACTTTATAGAATCGTTAAATTTGTGATCACATTTTTCAAATAATTTGCAAATTGGACGAACCGACTTTTAACCGTCTTTTGGATTATACATTGACCTCTTTTTTTCATTCTTACTTTTCGCATTACTATATAGTTTGTTTTTACTTTTTTTTCACATTAAGCAAGACATATTGTCTCTTGAAACGTAAGGGGCTACTATTTGGGATTGTGTCTGATAGGGGACTGTGGGGAGCAGCGAGATGTCTATTCACAGTACATTTAAACTTCAGCAGGTTAGTGCAGTCAGGGAAGCAGGAGATAGGAAAGGAATTCCAAATTCTAGCATTCTGAGGGAAGAAACTATTAAAGTAGAAGGCTTTCTGGCATCTAGAGACCTCAACAGGGAATGAGGTGCGATTTTGCTGCTTGTCGGGTTAGTTGGTTAAAATACTTACATATTCCTCACAGCACTGGAACTCTTTGCAAGGAGGACTTTTTCCTTTGATCACCGTTTTTTGTTTTTCCATATGCATGCATGTTTTTTTGCTGACAGAAGTTTATTCATCAAGCGTGACTCTGTTTAGCCCTTTATGTTCAGTAACTCTTGGCACTTCATGTGGCTTATCTAGTCCTCCTCTACCTTATGTCACGCTTCTCGTTTCCCCATGCTGGCAGCAGAGAGAGCATACCTTTTGCTTCTTTGAGGTGAGGTTATTTGTAGTATTACTACTACCCCCCCCAGATCCTTTGATGTCACATGAAACACTTGGGAGGTGATCTTTTGTGCTGTGTGCTGCTTCACAGTACTCAATCTCCATTCGAAGTGGCATTGGAAGAAGCATCACCTGCATTTATGTTGGGTGCCTGTTCACCTGGTCTCTCTCCAATTGTCATAAATCTTTCACTTGCATTCTCTGAAGACAGATCAGAAAAGACTGTCAGAAGACCTGATCCTACTATGGGTTGCATAACTGTGCAACAATTCTTTACTTTTTTAATGTTTAGATTTCTACAACTGATCTTGGGTATTTTTGAAATGCTGAATCAGAAAATGGCATCTGTTTTTCTGAATCAGGTCAGGTTTTTGTGCTAAGTTGATTTGAAAAAATCAGATCTTGTGACAAAATTGATTACATTTTTGTGGCATTATCAGCTAATTTTTATCATCACATATCATCTTAAATATGTTTTTAAGAGAAAAATACGTTTTGTCAACAACATATATTGATTACCTGATAGAAACATCGATTACTGTAAACTGAATATTGGGCATTAATAAAGGTAAGTACATGTAAATTGCATGTTGCTTCACCATTGTTCAAATTTCAAGGTTTGAACTTCCGTTTCTTTGAACTCCTGGAATGCGCAGCAGTAGGGAGGTCTCTCTTCAGATTCTAACAGTAGTCAGCCATTATGACTGCATCCCAGTGACCCTGATATTGATCTTCATCTCAGGTCCTGTTGGAATCTCTTCCCCTGTTTGTCACTCATTGAATCCATGTTCTCAGGAAACCTGACTATATGTGAAAATAGGCAGTGAATCTTGATGCTCATGTTGCAGCCCAGGTTTCTGAAAGTAGTCAGCATGTTGTTGACAAGTTCTGCGTAACTTTTAGCCTTTTTGCCTAGAAAGTTCTTCATTACCAGAAAAAATACCTTCTATGCTTCCAGTTCCACTACGTTAATTGAGTTTTCAAACTCTGGATCTCTGATGAGTTTGTGGATCTGAGGACCGTCAAAGATGCCAGCTTTCAACTTCTCCATGGTCAATCCTGGAAAAACTTAGCACAAGTAAATGAAGCAGTCATCATCCTTAATAAGAGCCTTAGTAAACTGCTTAAGCCAAGCTTGATGTGCAGGGGTGGGAAGAGTATTCTGTCTCTGTCCATGAGGGGGTCGTTGATGATGTTCTTTTCTTTGCAAAGCACTGGTTCCTTCTGCATAGGCCAGTCTTTCTTCGTGTATGCTGAGCAGTAATTTTTGGAAGATTTTGAGGTTTTATGACTTCAAACTGATCGCTTTTCAACATAATCATTCAGAACTATTAAACGTGAATACTTTTTGTCATTAAAATAATCATTTCCAATCAAAACAATTATTCAACATGACATTTTACTTCCAACTTCTTCTAAAATGTTCCACACATGCATAAATGTGAACAAAAATGGAAAAAGAACGACATGTAGACATAGCTCAAAAACTTGACCTGATTGAGCAAAACCAATAAGATTTTTGGATTCAGTGCATCAGATTTGCCCTAAATCAGCTGAAAAATGCTGACAACAAATTAGTTGTTAACCAGTGATGGCATGGCATTCTGTCAAATGATATATTCTGTGTATTTCAGTCCCATGTCGCACTTCATACTTTGTGGTAGATAGATGGTCACTCATTTTTGAGGACAATTTGCTGTTGATTGCGTGTCGGCACTGATGTTCTATTGATTCCTTTTAGCCATGTAGGCAGGTGCTACAGCAGAGGACATGTCATCCTTTGGCATGACATCATACCAGTATACTGTTTCTGGTATAGTACACCGTTTTTTGTCTGCGATCCTTTTTCAACTTCTGTGACATAGTTTGATGATGCTGTTACCAGAGGGGATGTACACACATTGGAATTGAAGTTAAATTCTCCACTCATCTAGGAGGTTTTAAACAAACTGCTTTGAAAGGCAATGTCTATCAGTCAGAATTTCTGTCTGTGGGCTCAGCTCATAGAAGAGCGTCTTCAGCTGGTTAATTACACTTCTTGCATCTTGCTTAGGAAGGTGTCACCAGATTACAAACTGAGTGGCATCGCAGTCAATCCATGTCAAAAGTGAGCTCTATTGTAATGGGAAATATCCATTGCTCCTTGATGCGATGTTTGTTTAACATTTAAAGCACCTTCTGACCAGTGCATGGCTGATGGATTGATCAACTGACACTTCACATTCTCTGATGATGGTTTTCACAACAGACTTGGAAACCTCAGTTTCTGTTTTTCAAAGTAGAATGTCTGGCTCGCACCAATATGACCACTTTGTTGGTTAAAAATCTTGACCTGGTCAAACTCAACTGAGCTCATGGATGCAGGCAGATTGCAAAAAAAAAAACAAGACATGAGTACTGCTAGTTGTCACTAAGGTAGAAATGATTATTTTCAATGGCCTTTGCGCAATTGGTGGAGTCGACATTCGTATATAGATGGAATTTTGATGTGATGCCAATTTCAAGTGATGCTAAGATTTGGAAGATTCCAGATATATTTACTACAGCAGAAGCAGATAGAAAAATCTGACAATTCCTCTTAATTGCATCAAGCCACCTCTTAGGTACTGTTGTTGATCTGCCTTGTTTGGGATATATTTAATCAAGGATACATACATCAACAGTATGTGTATATTCGTTTACCAATTTTTTTATCATGTCAAGCTGCTGTCAAATAAGCATCTCACTCATAGCTTTGGTTCATACCCTGGCCCTGCTGGTAAGAGTATTCAAGATCCATTTATGAACACAAGCAGAATCAGTGATAAAATGCAAAGTGGTTGTCTTCCAGAAGATTGCCAAGTTTATTCCTTTAGTAATGGTATCGAGTTCGGCAAAGTTAATATGTTGGGAGTCCTTTTCTAGATGAAAGCATTCTTTACCACAGCTGCATCATATACCAATGATATCTTGGAAACACAAAATCAACCACCTACAGGAAGGTGCCTAACCAACTTTCCACATAACAAAAATATATTCTGTTATGTGATAACACAAAACATGTTTGAGATTTCGTCCCAGCTTCTTAAATACAGTGTTATCCTCTCCCCAGACTTGCCCTGTCAAGCCTTCATCATCCTGTAGTCTCTCTGGTTCTTTGCTAAGGAAGCCGAAGCTGTCGAGATGCTCCTTCATACATGCTGCAGACACAACACTCTCGTTCACACACATATCATTAATATTGGCAGATGTTGTTCACTATATGCGCTTGTTCTCTCAACTTTTCGGTGCATATGACCATGTGGTTCATAAATAGGTTCATCTGCTCATTTAATTCCTGATAGTTGTGCACCAGCCTCACCTTTTGTTTGTTCTGCTGAATGGCTGCTGCCATTAATGGGATCAGGCTCTTCGGGGCCCCAATTCCTCTTCTGCATAAAGAACCAACCACCCATTATCAAACCAGGCTTGTATATTCTGCACAAGCTTTTGCAAGAATGTTATACTCTGGTACTCTGCTGTATAATTTATTGCTGGCACTAGGAGCACTCTTCTTGCTTTGCCCCTGAGCTATCTGCAGTCTCTTACAAAGTGATTGGTACCTCCACGCTTGTGGTACTGCACTGCAATTGCATTCTGCTGGTTGGGGGTTGAAGGTGTGTCCACAGGCACAAAAGGAAAAATTATGCATGGCCTAACCGCTGCAGCAACAAGCTCACCCACCTTTATCTCTTCTGTCATGAGAGCTTGAGAAAGAATCTGTAATAGAGTCATGTTTTCCATACCTATGAATCGAGGCAATTTTCATTTTATGGAACTCAGACGTCTTGACATAAAAGCAGTACTGAACCATCAGTCAGAGGGGGTTTCTTCGATTAGACATGCCAGGTTCTGTAGGTTACCCAAATATTTGTCTACAGTTTCCCTGGGGTGCAAACAATGAGAGACGAATTTTATCAACTATAACAAAAGTGTCCGGTGCAAAAGCCATGAGGAGGGCTTGTTTCATCTGCTTTAAATCTTTCCTTCGTTCATAGGTTAACCGTTTGTATACTGACAGAACATCACTTCTCAACCTGAAACCCCACACATTTTGCATATCAGCTCCAACTGTTCCAGCTATTCAGACACTGTGTGAGACACCACGAAATTCAGAAATCAGCCAAATGTCAAATGCTTTGCCCGCTATTTGTGTTTGGTTATGTACCAGCCGAAATATTTTTTTTTTTGTAGAGTTTGGAGAATTATGGCTTACAGCACCAGAACTCTTTGTAAGGGGGACTTTTTCCCTTAATCACCCTTTTTTTCCATATGCATGCACGTTTTTTGTTGATGGAGGTTTATTCATCAGGTGTGAGCAAAATACTGACTTCTTTCCTTTAGAGTTTGGCCATTTATGTCCAGTAACTCTCACTACTTCATCTGGTTTATCTGGTCCTTCTCCATAAAATATGACACACCTACATTTTCTTCTTTTAGTTTCCCCATGCTGGCAGCAGAGAGAGCACACCTTTTGCTTATTGGAGGTGAGGTTGTTCGTAGCATTACTACTATATTATAAAACAAGGTTAATGTTAAGGTTAATGAAAGGCATATTTGTCGTTTTCTATTTTTATTTTTTTAAATTCAACAATTTATTTCATGCTTGGTACATTCATTGCTATGAATAGTAGTGCAATAAATGTAATCAAAGTTTTGACTCTTATGTAGTAGCTATAAGGATAAACATTTCTTTCTTCTTGCAAAGAACAGTCCTGTAAGGTGATTTGGTCACATGATGACCAATCAGACTTCTGGGCATATTCATTTCAATCAGACCTTTTGTAGAACTCTTTTCATTTGGGAAGATTAGGTTAGAGAAAGAGAATTCCCTGACAACAAAAAGAAAGACGTCCTCTCTCCTGCTTCTGTCAACTGGACAACCAAGTAAATCTATTCTCCATCTGCCTAATTATGGTCCTTGGAGCATAAAAGACTGAATTTTCTAGCATATTTGTTTCAGCATCAGACAGATTCCTGCACATTGTTCGTTTCAGAAGAAGGAGAGGGGGAAGAAGTAAAAGACGACAAAAACACAAACTCAAACACAAGCATTATGGCTGAAATAATGTTCGACCTAGATGAGTAACATCTATTGTAGATTGGTTGGAAAAAGTGGATCTGATTTGCAAACTCTCAGGAATTGACAGGGTTGAGTAAGTAATCCCCTTATGACTAGATAGAGGGGTCTTTGATATATACCAGCAACTGTCAGATGTAGATAAGACCAGTGTGATATGGGTAAAAGATGCACTGTGAAGGGTCATTGTGTTTGACCTATGTGAAGCATACAAGCAGCTTTTGGGGTGCACCTTACGCTCAAGCAAGTTGGTAGATGAGTTTTATGCTTCATTGACATTTCCAGCCTATTCAGAGGAGTCTTCAGCCAGACACTGAAGTAAGCATTTATGACCAGACTGCCTGCCAATACCCAGAAGTTGTTGCATGCATCTGCTGACATTGATCACATCCAGATGCTCAGCTGAGCAAGGGCTGTCATGAACAATAAAAAGGTTGCTGCCACCTTCGACCGATCAGTCACAGAAAAAGTGCCTCTCTTCTTAGCCCACCACAGAGAACTCACTACATTGTTTTAATTGCTCCAACCTTAACATCTGGCTAAGCACTACCAGTTTGGATGACCAATGCAGTCATGATGTTAGAGATGCCAGATGCATCAAAATGTCGAGAAAATGGAGACAGGGGTGAAATGTGAGCACCATTCTCGCCCATGGAAAAATGAACACTAACCTGCTAGTGATGTGTATGCATCAATGGAATAATGTGATGCATTAATTCACTCAAAGTGCACACGATCTCTTGTAAATAGTTTGGTTTTTGGTCTACCGAATAGATGCAATACAGGGGTGCTGACCATTGGCAGAAATATGACCAGCAGGGGAGCGACCAGGAAGTGATCAGGCTGCCAAAACAGTTGATCAAACCTGAATACACCATGCCTGAACATGTTCAGAAGGATTATAGTTGCGAATTGCAAACTTTGATTCTCAATGGATGACTGATATTGTACCCAGAGAAAAATCTCGGTCCCCCCAAAGGAATTGATCTTAATGGTAATTGTTCAGCATAACAAAGAAAAAGTGCGATCTGTTATGGATTGCCACAAATTGAATGACTACATGGAAGCATACATGGAAGCACTGATGTGTGCCCACAAAAACTGAGAGACAGGCATAAGAAGGGGTCTGTGTTGAGCTTAAAAAAAGCTTACCTTTAGGTGCATGTGCACCATTCTTTATGGCCATTCCAAACCATAGTGATGAAGATAGCCTCATCTATTATGCATGCGATCATCATCCAAAAGTAACTTTTGCTAGGCAACATCAGCATACATGGACGATATATGCATCATCAATGCCTGTAGAGCAGGTGGAGCAGCATTTTTTTCAGTTTGGGCTTGAAAACAAGGATCCAAAGTGATGGCACATGAGTATGCCACTTTGTGATGGAAGCATGGGATTATGATTCTTGATATCCCAGAGGTTGTGACATGTCATGCTATTTTCTCTCTGTCCAGGAAACTGATCAGGCATCTGCCAATGTGTGTGTGTGTGTGTGTGGGGGGTTCTGAGCAACAACTGGAGTTATAAAGTGAAGGGCCAATGCTGTTATAAAGCGAAGGAATAATGATGGGATGACACCACAGATAATGTCCCACTCCGACAAATGATCCAAAAAACAATAGCCAGGATGAAACAGAGCGATCTATGATGTGCGAACAGACAAGATGTCAATGTATGGGTAGATGCAAGTTCTCTGACAACCGATGATATTGTGTTCAAAGATGCATGTTAGTTCTGATCCACGAATGACGCTTAGCATATTAATTTGGTTGAACTTGATACGGCACCGAAGGACATCAATTTCGCATTACAATGGAAGTGCAAAGTCATACACTTAAGAACAGAGTTGGTAAGCATATATCAATGGTTAGTGAACACACTCGCCAGAAAGACCAGAGTACACACAAAGGGCACCAACAAAATGTTGATCCAGCGATGATTGCAAATGATCAAGTCACTTGTAGAAGAGTATAGACTGTCCATGGACGTTGTTCTGATCTCATTAAGCCAGAACTTAGGTGCCTGGGTACCACAAAGGTGGCTTGAGAAGATGAAATCTGTGACTGCGAGGAGTAGTTAGATCATAGATATACATCCACACATCTGATGCACAGTGTATTTCACCTGGTGAGTTTGTCCAACAATTATCAAAGCTGGTGTGAAGTCAGCTATTAAAGCTTGTGAAGAATGTGAGATGATTGATCCAGCCTCATTTCATTGGACAAAAGGGGGATTAGATGTAAAAGCTAATTTGAAAAGGCTGGGGGTGGATATAACCCACTATAATGACAAATACTTCCTGACAGTCAGCAATTACAGGCCAGCAGGTTTTATCATTTGGCAGCCCTTGTCATGGCAGGACTCCAGAAACATAATTCAGCACCTCGAATCTTTGAGTGTAGCCCACCACAGAAATTGCTAACTGACAATGACACTGCATTCACTAGTAGGAAATTCAAAGAGTTTTCTGCAAGCTGGGGAGTGTGCCTGTGGTTTCATTATGCTTATGTGCAACAAGTATTGTAGAGCAATACAACCACAGTATTAAACGGATTGTAGCTACAAAAAGGTGCTCTGTTTAAGAAGCAGTGTATTAGTATAATGTTGCACCTAAGGACGATACACTATCATTGAGTTTACCTGCAAACAGGATCTACAGATATGAGGTTAGGATAAGGAATATCGACCCAGTGCCCACATCATTGGTCTCTGCACAAGACCAGTACTGTCTGGGCGAGCCAGTATTGGTCAAACCATGAAATTGTTGATGCACATCCAAGTTCCAAGAAGGAATAGTAACAGAGATGATTAGCCTGCAACCATGTGAAGGACGTTCAACCCAGACAAATCCCATTTCCTCTAGCAGAGCAGATGAGGAGACTTCAGATGCCACTGCCTAGCCAACAGACAACATGAAATAGAGAAACATCAGAACCTCAGAAAACTGCCATCCCGTCTGGCAGAGCAGATAATGAGACCTGAGTTAACACTGGGTATATCACACTGTTTGGCCGACAGACAACATGAAATGGAGAAACCTAAGAACAACTTGTGTGATGAAACACATACTAGAGATCATCAGTGCGACAATGCACATGTTGTGATCACAGACAGAGTGTAGACAATACGTTACAAGGCGAATATCATGACGGCCAATGCAGAAATGGCACTGCACATGTGCAACTGAACCGAAAGCAAGGCCCATACATATTTGCATACGTGTGAGTACCAGGAACATAAAAGACAGTGAATTTCGAAGATCTTTGGCGGACAAACTTTCTTACTTTATTACTACCTTTATTGTGACATTCTTTGCCAAATTGTCACTTAAATAAATACATATCATTGTGGTTTATAAAAGGGTTTTGTTTTCTTTTTGTTTGATGATTGTTTGTTACAAAATACATATTATATGAGTTGTTCTTACAGTTTATACAAGAATAGCTCCTATGAGATGGTAACCCCCGACATTATATATAAGCTGGTCAAGCCTAACAAAGACTTTGATCCTCAAACAATGTAAATCTGAAACATTTCTTAGTTGCAAAGTTGATACTGACCGCATAATAAGTTTTGATTAATAATATTAACTTCACAAATCATTTTTTAAAAGTCAATTCTGTCATTTATACTTTATCTTTAAGTGTGTTGATTATTTTTGTAAAATAATTGATAATAATGCTGGTTAATAGTAAAAGGGCCCCAATTTTTATTCATATCAGTTGGGGGTTGGGGAAATCTTGGCAGATTCTGATTTTAGGGTTTGGTTTGCTAAAAGGGAGAAGGGCAAAATTTTTGTCTGAAGAAGGTAGGGTTCAATTCTAGGAAGCCATTCTTCCAAGCATTTCCTCTTCTTTCATCATGGTGGCGTATTTATCACTTTAATTGCTAGATGGTTAATTTATATAATCAGATCCTTCTAAGTCAAAAGAAATATCTAGGTTCTCCTTGATGGTCGTACATCTAAACAATGTGACAGTATCATTGGAATGATTCTGAGGTTTCTAGAAATCGTACAGAAGAGCCAGCAATGCTTGCAAGAGTGTAATTTCTGAAACTAAGTCTAACCATCCTTGAAGGATTTGTGACTCTCTAATTTCAAAATGTTCGCTCTCATGATTTTTGGAGAATCTATAATGGTCTGCTATTCCTCCTCTATTTATTGGTCTCTAGATTATTTCATCTTCTAAGGATAAGGCTGATCTCTTTGGTCGTATTTTTGCCGACAATTTTACTATGATAATTTTGGTGTTATCCTACTGGATTTTCCTATGGGTTAAATAGAAACCGACTTGAAAACAACAAATATATTCTATTTAAAAAAAATTTTCTTCAAAATCTTTGGATTCGGCATTAAATAACTTGAAAAGGGTTGATATGCCGTAAAACAAAAACAACCAACCAACCAACCAACCAACCAATCTACATAAACTTCAGGGTTATGGTATTGGTGGTGAGGTTCTTCATATCATTAGATCTTTTCTTTCTGATCAAAGATTACAAGTAAATCTGGATAGTGTCTGCTCATTCTCTTTTCTTATCAATGCTGGTGTTCCTCAGGATTCTGTTATAGATCCAACACTGTTTCTTCTCTATACCGATGATTTTCCAGAGAATATCGTTCAGAAAATTAACACTTATGCTAATGATATTACTCTCTATTCTGGTATTGCTTCTTACCAATCTCTTTCTCACCAGTTGAAATATGCAGATAATTTAGAAGTTGTAGACTCGAGTATGAAATGGCTTGTTTTATTTAATCCTGTTGAAACTCAGCTTATGTCGTTCAATTGTAGATGTGTTCCTTTTCTTCTTGAGATTCTCATGAATTGCTCTGTTCTTGAGGAAAAATCGACTCTGAAACTTTTTGGTCTTTCTTTCTCATCATATCTTTTTTAGATCCATTGCTCTTTCTAGGATCTCCCTAAACACTTTCTCACACTCTATCTCTACATATCTACTCAGATCATGTATTTGAGCTGGTGAATCTTTGTCCCATTTGAGGGTTCTTGAAAAGGTACAGAAACAAATCGGCAATTTAATTGACTCCACCCTATCTTCTTCTCTGCAAACTCTCTCTCTCACATATGTAAATTTGCTAGTCTCAGTTTTTTTCTATAAATAATATTATGGCATGTGTTCTCCAGAATTGTCTGATCTATTCCCTGCTTCCCTTACTCCAGCTCGTTTGACTTGATTCACTGTTTTGATACATCATAGTAATACAGCTTCCTATTCTAGTAGCTTCTTTACAAGAACTGCAGGCTTGTGGAACTCCTTTTTTGCTGACTATTTTCCCCCTAATTTTAACCTTGATCTTTTCAAGATAAAGGTCAATAGGAATCTCTTATCTTTGCAATAATTATCGTTTGTTCTTGTTAGTTCCTTACATTAAGTGGCTTCATACTTTGTCTGGAGCGATTTCTAGAAAAAAAAACATCTTTTCAACTGACAATCCATCTTATTAATCTTTATCCTCAAATGACTTTTGTGGTAACTCATGAGTAATTTTAAAAAATCCAATAAATAAAGATAGAGCAGAAGGAATTATGAAAAAAAGAAAAAAAACAAACATTTTTATCATGTGGGAAACAAATTTCATTGTTTTAATCAATCAAATGATTTATGAGTTTCGGAAATTTTTTAACAACAATTTATAATTTAATTTGTAGGATTTTGATTGCTATTCTTATCTTGGATATTATTCTCACAATATTTCACCTGCTCCAACCTCTGATCTTTTTCGGGTGCGTCATGCATTAAATAATCAAATTTTGCTCATTCTTTTTATCATTTTCAATCTATTCATAACATTCTTCATCATTGAACTGTCAGTCTATCCATCTTATTACCCATCATCTTTGAGGTATGACCACATTGAAAGAATCGATAAGAGTTCTTGGGTTAGTAGATGTAGAACAGTTGAGGCAGCAGGATCAGTTCATTGGAGAAAGCCAAGGAAAACATGGGAGGAAGTGATAAAAATAGATCCAAGGGAAAGAAGAATAAAGACCTGGCCAGAGATAGGTTTATTTTGAAGTCAGTTTCTTGAAACCGTTTGATGCATTAATTTATTTTTTATTTCGAACGATAAAAAAAATAAATAAATACAAAAATAATAAATTAATATATATATAAATATATATATATATAAAAAAAATAAAATAAAATAAATTATAATATATAATGCTCATCTCAAAAATGAATTCCAATTAAGGAATAATATATATATACCAATCGTTTGATGCATGTATGTAAAATGTTAAGTTGAAAACGATGATAATGAAATTGAAATTCATGAAATCTTACTTAATAAGTTTCCAACGAATATGGATCAAATTTAATGCGAATCTGAAAAGTTATGCCCATATTATTTTCCCTTTAAAATCCTTTAAAATACTTCAAAGAAAATGAAATTTGGGAAATATTTATTAATTCGTGTCTAATATACTTATTTGTTGAAATTTCACACAAATTGCAGATATTTGAATTTTTTGTGAAAGGCTTTCACTTTTCTTTGCATTCTTTGCATAAAACTAAATTAAACTAAATATAACCCACATTTTCACACCCTTACTTCTAGCATCTGTGTTCCAAAATTCATAATGATCAATTGATTATTTTTAGAGTGAATCCTGTATATTACAGATATATAAACATATACTCACACCTAGCTTTGAAATATTTATTTGCACAAAATATAAAAATATTACATATTGAACAAATTAGGCACAAGGCCAATCAAAAGTGTGGGGATAATGGATGTCCTTAGTCATCCTTGGTCACAAATACTTAAAATTATCTATCCTACTCTAAACTAGAATCATCTCAGTCACCACAATACCACATTCATTCCAGAGGGCGTCCTACTTAAGCTAAACTCAAATTTAAAAACGTTTTATTTGAACATAAACATATAGGAACATTACATTTCATTGGCAAAGGAGTGGGGAATAAACAAAAACATTAACATATCCTAGCTGATTTGCATATTGATTTTTAAAATAACATCTCATTAATTCACCACTAGTTATTATTGGTATCCTATTCAATGATGGTTTCAGATAATTATTACAGAGTTCTATTTATGCTTATTTTTTTAAATCATAAAATAGAAAATTAACATTTTAGATGAGTCATTCTGATTCTTTTGTATTAAATTATTTCTGGGTGTTTCCATCCGGCTTGACATCGTAAATTATAAACAACATTCCCCCCTCTCTCTCTCTCTCTCTCTCTCTCTCTCTCTCTCTCTCTCTCTCTCTCTCACACACACACACACACACACACACACACACACACACACACACACACACACACACACACACACAGCAAACTAAACCGTGAGTACCCTTTTCCCATGCAAAACACACATTTATTTTATTACAAAATTAAATCCCACCATAATGCTGTTTGGTTCATTCATACGCCAGCAATCCATTTCATTGTTTTTGCTATATTGTAAATATGTAAATGTACCTATTTACTATGCCTCCCCACGGGACAGAGTTAGACACCAGGGTCGTTTTTTAACGTGGAGAAAAGGTACAAAAATAAAAATTGTCTCAGTCGTGAAGGATTTCTCCTCCACCGAAAGAGAACAAGAAATGGAAGGGCAGCATCTGAAGAACAGATACTACACTTTGTAAATGTAAATCAAAGCATTAAAAAGGCTTTTCTTTCTTGTAAATAAAGACTTTTGTGAAAAGCGTCTTTCTGGTCAATGAACTTATGGGAACTGTGGTTCTTGGTTTCCCTAATTTTCATGGGTTCCATTAGTAATTTTTAGAAATTTACTTAGATTCTATTGACTGTAAACTAGCAACTGAATCTCTATTAAATACTATGAGACTTTTTGTCTCTTAATGGAAATCTTAGTAGGAAGATGTTATCCCACTTTTGTTTTTTTTACTAAAATGCACATCCTAAATTTTTTCAAAATTATCCAAATTATTCCAATTAATATAGATGTTAAGACACTCACTATTTTGCTATCTAATTTACATAGTGTTTATGGTGTAAATAAGGTAAAATAGAAAGTTAGTCCCAAGCTACAAGTAAGAGAATCTGCAATAATGGACTTTTGTCTCCACTTTGCACGATCATAGGCTTGGTCTGGGTAAAGATTGGTTTTACAGAGATTTTTGCACAGAGTGTCTAAACATCTCATTATTAGTCTTCCTCTTTGTCGTTTCCCAGTGATTTCTAATGAATTGTTGGCAAGTTTTGAAATAGTATTGCATCATCCAATCATCTTACTCTCAATTGGCGTGTCAATATAGCACCTTCAGATGTCCTCATTGCAGACGTGGTTGAGCAGTGTAATTCCAAACATCCAGCAAAGCATTTTGCTTTCAATAACAACAAATCTCCACTCCATCTTCCTCATTGTCGGTAAGCACTTGGAGCTGTACAAAGCAACAAGCCTCACAACAGTTTGGTAGATGTTCTATTGTGGGACCCTCACTTTATACAGTAAGTGTTTACCAACAAGGAGGAAGGTGGGATGAAGATTTGCCGTTATGTAGTATACTATATTAATGAATAAGGTTGCATTTTGCCTAAAAGTTGTTTTATTAATTAGGCTGTGGAGTTATTATTATTTCAACAGAATAATCAAAAATAATCTCAGAGAAATAATAATTAATGAATATACAATTTTATATATTATGCATACAATTTCTTATGCTACAGTTCGTAATCTAGGCCAAAACGTAATTGTGTCTTCTAATAAGATTAGAAAATTCTAAACAAATATTAGTTCTGACAATCTGACACAATAATCATGCATTGTAACTGTAAGAATAAAAGTACCTGCACTCTTAATAATAATTGCATACATAGGAATGTGGTTTACAAGTGTATTATTCAATAATAATAATAATAATAATAATAATAATAATAATAATAATAATATCATCATCACCACCACCACCACCACCACCACCACCACCACCACCACCACCACCATCATCATCATCATCATCATCATCATCATCATCATCATCATCATCAGCAGCAGCAGCAGCATCATCATCATCATCATCATAATAATAATAATAATAATAATAATAATAATAACAACAACAACAACAACAATAACTGCAAAACTAGGATTATTAATAATAATATTAACAAAAACAACAATAAGACTGATAAAAATACTTTTACTCATATTGGCTCTACCACTACACTAATTAAACACAGGATCTCATGCACAATAGTTTCTTTGCTAATAATAAATAGAGTAATATCATTTTGCTGTAAGTATATATGCGTACATTAAGCACAGATAAATCCAATACCAAAAGAGCTAACTGCTATATACCAGGCCCTAAATATTTGCAATTTTTACATGTCTGGGGCTTTATTATTATTATTATTATCATCATCATCATCATCATCATCATAAAAATTGATCCTAATCTTCTAAGTAGAAAATCTGAAATAATCTTTTTTTGCTGACACAAAAGGAAATTTGATATAACTAATTTAAGATAACTTATATAAAGTACTATTCAATTTTTTTCTATTGGATTTTAATTTAGGATTTAATTTTTATAACCAGCATTATAACATGATATCAATACTATTATTATTTGAAGCAATTTTTCTAAAAGTACTATTGATTTTAAGGCTCCTTTCCTATACATTTTAATCACACAAAATAATTCCAGGTTATGACATTTATGTTTGAAAAAAAAATCGATTTAATTTTATCTACTTAGTCATAATTTTCAATTAATTCACCAAGTTCTGTCTATCACTCTCTTCCTCTCACATAACATGTTGATTCAACAATTCTTTTATAGTTTTTAATGTCTATGTCAGCATTTAGAAAAAGAATGATTTTCTCTTTTCATCTAACTTACATGTTAAGTTCATAAACGTATGTAAATTAGATAGCAAAACAACATGACTCTTTACTTCTATATTATTCATAAGGATAATATAGAAGTAAAGAGATTCATTTTTTAGTTATGCAAGAGGAATGTTTTAAGAGATATGTTCAAGAATATGTAATGAAAGAAAAAATAACTTTTAAACAAGTAATCAATAAATCTGAAAAAAAAATCAACAAAAAGTCAGAGATTTATCCAATCTTAATGAAACTTTCAACATTTATTTATTAAAATTTGATATTAATATAAAGCATTCATTTCATAAAAATTTTTTAAACCACTTAAATTGCCCCCCCCTCCTGTCCGTTTAATTTCAAGGGCAAAATACAGCTTATCATACTTTTTATATTTTTGTCCTATAAACAAAAAACAATAATAGGGAACTTGTTAGAACATGTTCTCCTATAACAAAATTAAAACAAGCTTAACCAGACAACACAAATAATATGGAGGCAGAAGTTGGAGTAGAGGCTACTCAGACAAACGAGGGTAGGTGAGGGATTTTATGCCACATATTTTTTGGAGTAAAGGATTGGCTGCAGAGAGAGTTGCTTGCTTCAAAAAGATGATAATTCATTCTCCACACGTTTGCCTACTTCGACATATATAGCTACATGTGGTAAGAGCCAAGAAGAGCACAATGAGATCCTCCTTAAATTTATGGAACCAGTTAAGAAGAATAATTGGACCCATCACTTTCTTTTTACAAGGTCATAGTGACCATGAACAAACGACATAAAAAGAGAATGATAGTTAACTATTTTCAAGCAGGCAACAGATTCACTCTGGCTGGATGCATAAAATCGAGGAATTAGTAAACAAAGTGGCACGCTTCAAAATATATAGTATTGTAGATTTGAACTCTGCTTACCACCGAGTCCTGATATCTAAGACAAACGTCATACCGTCTTTGAAGCAGACGACAAGTTATATCAATTCACAGGTTATTATCTAGTAAATGTGAAACTGGAGAAACCAAAATAGATTTTGATATCAAACTGTCTAAATTTCCTGATTTATGTGCTGCTGTCATCCTTGGGCAAGATTTCATGGAGCAACACGAAAGTGTCAGCGTAAAATTTGATGGAAAGAGGACCCCTTTAAGTGTGTGCGGACTGTCCCCTGTCCTTTTGCTAATTTTGTTGAGAATTGCAAACCAATGTCGAATCTAGAAAATACAATAAACCAGATAAAAAATTAATTGCTAATAAAGTAAGAATTATTGAGCCCAGCACTTTCCCTCCACAAGATCAAGTCATAGTACGAACAAACAGCATAAAAAGAGGATGATTCTCAGGTAGGCAACAGATTCTTTCTGCATAAAATTGAGGAATTGGTAAACAAAGTGGTGCAATTCAAAATGTATAATACTGTAGATTTGAAATCTACTTACCACCACGTCCTGATATCTAAGAAAGAGAGACTTTCTATTGTCTTTGAAGCAGATGCTAAGTTATATCAATTCTGCAGGGCACTGTTTGGAATAACAAATGGTGTTGCTTGCTTTCAAAAGATAATTTATAGCTGACAAGTTATTCGCCCAAGAAGAGCACAATATATTAGGTTGGAGCAAAAATAATGTCATTTTTTGACGTTCAACTTCAAAAGATCATAATTCCTTTCGTAATAAACTTTATTAATCAAAATAAAAACCCTTAGAATCGACACATTTTTGCCAACAAGAAACAAGTTTATTTATCCAATTAGCATAGAAATCCAGAGTTCTGAAAGCGATGAAGTCATTGAAGGCCGATTTGGCATTATCTCGGCTTTTGGAGCATTTTTCGCACAGGAAGTTGTTGAGATGCTTGAAAAAGTGATAATCAGTGGGCGAGAGGTCTGGTGAATATGGTGGATGAGGCAGAGTCTTATAGCCCAATTCGTTCAGCTTCTGCAGGGTCAGTTGAGCAGCATGCGAGCGAGCGTTGTCATGGAGGAGAATTGGTCGCTTCATATTGAGTAATCTCGGGCACATATGTTGGAGCTTCTGGTGCATTTTGTCAATTTGTCAGCAGTACTTCTCTGCCGTAATTGTTTCTCCTGGATTTAAAAAGCTGTGATGGATGAGACCGGCCGCAGACAACCAAACAGTTACCATAACCTTTTTTTGTGCAATTTTGGCTTTGGGAAGTGTTGTGGCGCTTCTCTAGAATCCAACCACTGTGCCGAACATCGCCAGTTGTCATAGAGGATCCACTTCTCATCACACAGCACAATCCACTCAAGAAATGGGTTGTTTTTGTTGCACAGAAGGAGCATAGATTATCGTCCAATTATGTGGCACCCATTTATCTAACTTTTTTGATTTCCCTATTTGCTTTAAATGGCAAACGACTGTTCAATAGCAACATTCTCGTGTGATTTTGTGAGGATCAGCTTCAATTAAGGCTTTCAAATGTTTGTTATCAACCGCAGCCGAGACTCTCGTCACCATTGCGAAATTTCTTGAACCACCGTTGAGCCACATGTTCGTTAGTAGTTCCTGGGCCAAATGCATCATTGATATCACAAGCTGTCTTGGCAGCTTTTCGGCCTAGTTTGAACTGGAACAGGAAAATCATGCGGATTTGAATTTTGTCCATGCTGTTGAAAAGCCAGCAAAAAAATGAATGAAGAGATTGGGAACGGTAACGAATAACACGATCTGATAGAATGAAAAACGCGCTTCAAAATGATATATAACATGGCTGTATATATATATCAATGAATTAATTCAAAAATCATATCTAAAAGTAACATGTGAGAAAACGATATTGTTTTTACACCAACCTAATATTTATGGAAGTGTCAAAGAAATTCAATTTAATTTTCGAGCACAGTAAATCATGTTACTCTTTTTCACTGCAGACAAGGCACATTGCAAGAGTATTCTATTTGAAATCGTGTCTAACAGGGGACTGTGAAGAGTTGAGCAGCAAGATCTCTGTTCATAGTACATTTAAACTTCTGCAGGTTAGGAGAGTCAAGAGTGCAAGAAACAAGGAGGAAATTCCAAAATCTACAAGAGAAGAAACTATTAGAGTAGAAGGTTTTTCGGCATCTAAAGACCTCAACAGTTAAGAGGTAGGATTTTGCTGCTTGTCAGTTTAGTCAGGGGTATGTGTGTCGAGGAAACATAAGTGCTATGTTTATCAGAGCATATTCCATTAAAGACCTTTGAAACAGGCACAGGAATGCAACAGTGTGGCGATGGGACAGAGATTGGAGCTTGGTCGATAGTGTCAAACCTATTAGATTTGAGATTCATTTTTATGCTCTGTCTATGAGTGAGAGACTAGTGGTAGATGCACCAGCCCAGATGTGGCAACAATACTCCATGCATTGAATAAATTGTAGCTTTGTATAAATATAGGATACTCTCTTGTGTGATTTTCTAGCATGGTAGTGGGACCTTACTTTCTTTGCAGCAACCTTGGCAATATCCTCTATGTATTTGTTCCAATTCATATTACTTGTGAATGTTAGGTGAGGACTTTGAAAGATGGGCTCTCAGTTATTATTTGTGATGGCATTCGCTGATTGAGAAGGTTTTTTGTAGTTGATCAAGGAAAGAAGCTCAGTTTTAATAGCATTCAATGTTACCAACCATTCTGCTTTGGATATGTGTACATTCGTTTTTCCCTCATATCTATTATAGAGCAGTTTTATCAGCAAACATACCCATCTCGAACACAATTTTATAAAAGAGGTCATTTCTCCAACTCTTTAGTAGACTTTCTAGGCGACATTATATCTGAAGGTACAAATAAACCAGAAATTTGGATTATTTAAAGAATTTCTCCTTACTCGTGATATTAATTCTCTTCATCATGCTGTGGTTATGTTCTTGTTAAGTTGTTGGTGTAGTGAGATGCTTATCAGAGATTTGAGGTTGCTATTTTAGAATAGTGTCTGTATTTATCTGAGTGGCATTGCTTTAAATGAAGAAGCAGGAAAGGATCACCAGATTTTATATAAAAACACCATCTTTTCTACAATTAAATCAACTTTATTTAACAGAATCGGAAAACAAGAAAGTAAGATACGTTGGCTTGATTGACATATCATTTAAATGTCATTTAGTTTAGGTTTGTTGGTATTGAACAGAAATTTTTGTCTTGCCTCGTGTTGTCATGATGAGAGGCAAGCAAGGCAATACAGCATCTGGTCAGGTCGGCATCTTGGATGGAACTAATCATATTTTCATGCCAAACTGTCTAGGTTGAAATGTCGAAAAGTGAGCATGTGTGTACAACGTTAAGGAAGTCTCATTTTAAGATTTAAAAGCAACTTTATTTGCCATCTTCATTAGTACAAGAGAGAAACGGGTTAGTAGCTGGAAGTGTTTGTGTGTGTAGTATGAATATTATACCGTCTTGTTGACAAAGAGAATAGTTCAGTTTACACATGTTTGTGGTCAGTAGTAGTTGAGATAAAGAATTAGACAGTTCTGCTACGCAGATAAGCTAAGCTGGGTTGATAGAGAAAGAAAGGGAAGGTATTCAGTGTGTTTACGTGTTGTAGCAGATCGTAGTAGTGTGCGTATAGTCTATGTCTCGATGTGAGTAGTTTTGTAGCTTGTTAAGGAAAGTTCCATGAACAAAGCTTCTTTCTTAGAACTGCACGCCTGTGGAATTGTCTTCCATTTTCCTGCTTTCTGGCTGACTACAATATGGTTGTCTTCAAGTCTAACGTAAACAAGTTCTTGATGAGCCGTTCCATATGAGTTAACAAATTTACCGAATTTCCATTACTAATGATTACTATATTGTCCAATTTCTACTGTACACTCTTTAACCCTTCTCCTCGAGTGGCCTCTTAGCCTTGATAATGTGGTGATGCCTGTGTAAAAAAAAAAAAAAAAGTAGCAGCAATAACTCACGGTCCACAATTTTGTATCTATACTTAATTTCTAAGCTCGGTGCTGATCGTTGCAAGCATTTAACTTCCTTTCTGGTTTGCCTAATTAGAGGCCATCTCTCACGCAAGATGAGTACACAATGGCAGTTGATATGAAGGAGTGCCAGCTAGACTCTTTGTTTTTTTTCCAGCTTGGAGGCCACCATTGGTTTGACTCATTACACGATATTTCTTTCAACCTCCAAGCTTGGAATGCAACTAAAACCCTCCTGGGCTTCTGATTGTAACCCACATGTAGGCTTAATATAACACATGCACACATCTACTTACAAAACCGCTTACACACGGCTTCAACATCATTCATACATTATGCATGTGAATACTTTTCCTTTCCTGACAAACAGAACATTCATCCTTATTTCATCTATAAACTCTTTTTTCTTCTTCACTAACCAGACATTTATAACTTTTTATATTCATCTATACTCAAGGACGTATTCATTTATGATATGTCCTAAAATGGCCTATTAATTTGGACAATCAAAGATAAAGTATTCCGTGAAAGGAATAAATAAATATATACTGTGGTTTGAATACTGAAAGAGAAGTTTATTTACGTATTTACATAGAGACAAATACAGCATGTTAATGTTCAAGGAGGAAGTATCTGTTTTTCTACAAGGGTCCGGTGAAAACCGGTGACTCGGTTCCTTATGTAGAATGTTCCGAATTGGTTGCCTATCTCCATATAACACCTCCTCTCAAGCCAATTTCTCCTTGGAGAATTTTGCTTAACACCGTTTGTTTTTAGGTCTGGAGCTCAGTTAACTTTTCTTTTCACCCTTGTACTTTTCTCCTCAACACCGTTTGAGGGGGTGGAGCTGGTGGTGAAACTGGTACTCTCTGACCTGGAGTAGAAGATACTACTCTCGGAATAGGTTGTGCTATGAGTAGAGGAATATTAAAAGAGTCATATAATACCTCTAAGGGCAGTTCATTATCTTCTGCCTGTTTGTAGTCATCAGTGTGTCGAGGTCTTAGCTGATTCATATGCCTACGACAGTCAAATTTACTACTTCTTACCGAATATAGCATGTGCCCAATTCTTTTCATAATCATCCCCTCCTCCAAAAAGCTTTTTCCAGTCCTATAGTTCAAGAAGAATATTTTGTCACCAGGTTTATAGAACCTTGTCGAGTGATTTTCTCTCGTTGCTGTTGTCTTGGTTGCCTTTGGTAAAATCCTGTCAAATACGGATCTGATTTTCCATGCGAACATTAGTTCAGCTGGTGACAAACTGGCATTCGTGTTTGGGTTAGGAGTGATCTTGTATACAGACAAAACATTTTCAAGCCTCTTCTCATCAGTGTCCATGCCTTGGTGTTTTCTTAAACCTCTTTTGAATGTGTCAACAAATCTCTCTGCGAGGCCGTTTGACCTTAGATGATATATTACAGTTGTTAAATGTTCAATGGATAGGGCCTTGCAGAATTCTTCAAACACTTTGCTGGTAAATTAGGTACCGTTGTCACTGACGATAGTTTTAGGTACTCCAAAATGATTCAAGAGATGTCTTAATGCATCTATAGTACTAGTTGATGTCGGATGTTTACACTTAAGCACTTCCGGCCATTTTGTAAAGCTGTCGACAACCACTAAGAAATAATGTCCATTCAACAGATCTGCATAGTCAATGTGTAACTGCATCCATTGTGCATCCGTCTTCGGCCACGGTTGTGCCTTTGCTGCTAGCTGACACCCTTGACATTCTCTTACCATTTTTTTGATATCCCAGTCCATATTAGGCCAATATGTATATCAGTGCATTAAGGCCTTCATTCTGGACATGCCTGGATGACCGCTATGGAATTCTTTTAGCATTCTCTTTTGCAGTGTGGTCGGTATGACGACTCTGTCTGCATACAATAAAGTCTGTGAGCAAATCGAAAATGGCGAAATTTTGGAGTCTTTCTTTGACTTGTCATTCACCTGCACCTGGTTTTTCATTCTTACAATGAATTCATCTGTTTCTGCTGCCTTATTGATGTCGTCCAGAATAACTGGTAGCTCTCAAATCGTGTTGCACAGCAGCCGGGAGAGTTCTTTTTCCTCCCTTAATGCAGCTATCACTGTGTCCTCTAGAGGTTCTGCACACTTTTGAATCAATCTGGATAGTCCATCTGCATGTCCGATATTTTTGGATGAAATGTACTCTATTTTAAAATTATAATTCAACAGAATTATGCTCCATCGTTGAAGTCTGTTTGCAGTGTGAGTGGGTATGCCTTTTTTAGATCGAAAAATAGTCAACAAGGGCTTGTGGTCAGTCTGCAACGTAAAAATCCTGCCATGAATAAATCTATGGAATTTTATAATTGCATAAATTATTGCTAAACTTTCTTTTTCAATTTGAGAATAGTTTCTCTCTGCAGGCAAAAGTGATCTGGAAGCATGAACTATTGGTTTTGTTGATCCATTTTCCAGTCTGTGGAGAAGTACTACTCCTATACCATAATCACTTGCATTTGACGCCACAATCAATTCCTTCTGTGGATCGAAGTGTACCAGTGCTAAATCAGATAGCAGGCATTTCTTAATCTCTTCAAATGCACTTTTGCACTCCTTCGAATAAATTCACTTTCGTCCTTTCTTTAATAATTCATTCAATGGTGCTCTCAACTTATGCATTTTTGGATATAGATAACATAATATTGTGCTAAACCCCAAAAAGATTGTAACTGGCCAGCATTGCTAGGTGCTGGCATCCTTTCAATGGCTTCTGTTCTCTGAGGATCCGGTCTTCTGCCTTGGCTGTCAATGATTTGACCCAGATATTTTATCTGTTTTAAAAAAAATTCACATTTTCGGCACTCAATTTGAAACCAAATTCCTCAATTCTTTGGAAAACTGTTCTGATATGCTATGCTCCTTATGTTCCTGCACATTTCTACTCTTTACAAGAATTTCATCCAAATATGCGATTGCAAAACCTAAATTGGCAAACATTGTGTCATTATTTGCTAAAATAATGCTGGAGCTACTTTCAAACCAAAAGGAGCTTTTGAGTCTGAAGAGTCCTAAAGGGGTATTGATACACAAATACTTTGAACATTCTTCACTGACTTTTACCTGAAGGTAAGCCTCAGATAAATCAATTTGGGAGAAAATTTTCCCTCCATTCAGCTTTGTAAAATGTCTTCAGGGGATGGGAGTGGATAACTATAATCCATAAGACAGTCATTGAGGCCTGTAGAAAAATCGGCACATACCCGGATCCTCTTATTTTTCTTTTTAACATATACAGTGTGGCTTGCCCACTCAGAATAGTCAACTTTTTCGACTACACCATTTTCCTGCAGTCTCTGCAGTTCAATTTCAATATCTTCTTTTGAAGAAAAAGGCACGTTTCTTTTTGTCTTAAAAACAGGTTCCACATTTTGCTTTAGTTCAAAATTCACTTCAGTCTTAGTACACATACCTAACCCCTCAGAAAAAACCCTGGGGGAATTCACTTTTTAAGAAAATCCTCATTTTGTTTGGAATTTTTCCTTTCAGCTATATTCACATTGTTACAAAATGAATTTATGGGTAGCTCCCATAAATCAAACAAAACGATCCAATCAATTACGAAAAGGCAAGAATTTATACCTGGAACAACTGACACTTTTTTAGAAAAAGTTTTGGATCCAAGGAATACACTGCAGTTAAATTCTCCCATGAATTTTAATCTTTTACTGGATACTCCTTTGGCAATTTTAAATGTTTTTTTTTGTTTTGGACACTCAATCCTCTTCCAGGTCACCTCGTCTATAATTGAAATATCGCTACCTGTATCCAAAAGTAGTTTCACTATGTGACTATTTTGGTATTGACAAATTTTCTTTTACTTCCTTGTCTCACTTCTTCTTTTGATAACACCACATTTACTTTAGACTTAAATTTTGTTTTTGTTTATTTTGTTTAGTTCGGCACTGGGAAGCTCAGTGTCTGACTAAACCACATTTGGCATAAGATTGGTCTTTAAAAGAACATTTTTTTTTAAGTGCGAAGACACACAGCTCCAACATTCAAAACTTTTTCATTTGTTCTTGGGAAATGTTTTATGTTTTACCATTAGGGCGTGGAATGTAGTTTTTTCCTCTATCCTAGTGGTATCCCTTTTCACATTTATCAATTTCTGACATTCTTCTGTCACTTTTTGCAAGTTAATTTTTGGATCTTGTTCATAATCAATAAAATCCTTGTCCTTTGGTGCTGTCAGTCCCTGAACAAATATATAACACTTAAACATGTCAACTGACAAATCTTTTAATTTAAATAGTTCACACTGGGCGTTGACTTTACCCGCATATGTGACAATCTCATCAGTTTCTTCTTTTTGCATGTTCAAGCACTTATACCTTGTATGAAAATGGCTGTCTCTTTCACCAAATATCGAGTACAAAATTCGAACAGTTTCGAAAAAGAAATATCTTCCAGTTTTTTATGTAAAATCAAATTCGTAAATTTTGTGTTTTCCTCCATACCCAATTTCTGAAGTAGGAATGTGATTTTTTCCTTGTCCGACCATTTCTCACATCTTTTTGTAAAAATCGTCTTGAACCTACGATAATAGGCAGGGGATGTATTATCTCGTTCTGGGTCATATTTGAACTCCGCTAGAGAGTTGGCTATACCCTCTACCAAAAAATATCAAGATGCGCCATCTTCAGATTTTTGTGACAACACAGTTTCACATAATAGACGATTCTCTGTAATTTGCTGAATGACGAGGGATTCAAAACGTTCTTTTTGAATCAACATCCGTTTTTGAAATTCAATTTGAGCTTTTTGCTGAGCGATCAAGCTTTCAGTTATTGTTTTCGTTAACTCTGTTATTTGTTCGGAAGACATTTTTTTAACGCACAAATATACAAAGTCAACGTATACAAAATTTTGTTCCAAAAAATAAGATGTTCCCTTTCAGATCTCGTCATGAAAAAAAATTGTCAGCACTTGAGAAATGTTTGCAGAGAAAAAAAAAATTCACCATACAAAATATCGATAGTTTACAAATTTTCAGAGATCCTTTTCATCTTTTTCAAATACATAAACTTCTTTTAAGAATTTCTTCATGACAAAAAAACAATTTCCATAGTACAATTCGTTTTATCGTATTAACCAAAAACAAAACACCTCCAAATTATTATTTAACACGAGACAATATGATGTCAACTTTTTAGAAATTTCAAAGAAAAAAAACGCCAATAAGAATATAAAAATTCTTTGTACTTGCGTGAATACTTGCCTTTTGCTTCTTAAGAAGTATTTCCTTAATCGGATATAAACTCTTTGAGAATTTTTTTTTCTTTTCGCGCTCACCATGTGGTCAAAATTATTTTCTTTTTTTTTTTACTGAGTTCGCATCTCATCCTCGTCGCCAATTTGATATGTCCTAAGGTGGCCTATTAATTCAAAACATGTTGGGAAAATAAAAATAATGCTGTTGGAAAATAGAAGGATGGTGGCTACAGGAGGTGGGTAGATAATGTAAAGTGGTATTTTAGGGTGACCGAAGTATTGGATGAGGAAAAATGTCAGATAGCTTTCCTAACCATAAGGGGTCCAGTCGGACAATTCATAAACAGACTCATGTTAAACAATAAAAGTTTAACAGGCAGAATTGAGAGGTCTCTAGAGGACTACTATGGAATTTTTGCAAACCCTAACAAAAACATAGTCAAATTAGCGAATGTGAGACAGAGTAGGTTAGAAGGGATATAGAACTAGATGCAAAGGATAGTTAGATTAGAAGGTGTTTATAGTGGGATAGATCAGGGAAGTAAACTAGTCAGAAAACTGGGATTCTTTATAGAGGGTCTCAGGGATAGGGCGGCGAAGATGGTGTGGTGAGACATGAGCCACAGAATCTTCAAGTGGCTTATTAGAAAGCCCTAGCAAGAAGTTTAATGGAAGATCCGGCTCAACACAAGCCAAGAGTATGAAGACAAACCCATGGAGGTTTGTCATATGAGATGGCGGATTCCATTTAAAGTTATGAGTCGAGTCAGTCCCTCAAGATATGGAGACGTAGTAGAGGAAACCAAGTAGAGAGTAGGGGACTAGTATTCAAAACTAGAGGGAAGAAAAAAAGCAGGCAAATGATTAGGTGTTACTGTTGTGATGAGGTGGGCCACACACGGAAATATTGGAAATGGGGGCACTCTGTTCATGTGACACCTGACAAATGGAACAAGAGTATACCAATGCACATACTCCGTAACATGGGTGCATCAAATTCCATTTTGATTAAAATTGAGGGAAAGAATTATAGAGCTCTGGTGGATATGGGAGCAGAGGCGTTAGTAATAAATAACAATGTTTCTAAAGCACTCACACCTGAACTACGTGATAAAAAAGTTAGTTTAAGAACAGCTAATAGCTCTCCATTAATTGTAGAAGGGTTTGCTCGATTAAGAGTAAGCATAGGAAGTCTGTATCCCACCAGGGCTTCTTTGTTGCAGAGAATTTCAACAGAAGTGTGATATTAGGGTGTGACTGGCTTTAGAATACAAAGTGAAGATGAACTTCGATTTAGGAGCAATAAGAATAGGTGATAAGTGATATGTATAGTGATAAGTATACAGTTTACATCAATAGTTAGCACAAAAAATTACGTTATATGCATGGCTCATGCAGGTTTTAAAAATGGTCAAGGATTAGAATATAAGATAGAGCAAATAGCAATCTTAGCTAATGCAGTTGTAACTGTTGAAGGGTCTCATAAGTTTCTGCTGCTTATAATGAACAATACCAACCAAACAGTCACTTTGAGAAGGAACTGCCATATAGCTAAGTGTAGTGCAACTGGTAACATTACCGAGATTATCATGCCAGATGAACAAACAAATGAAATCTCCGAGAATAATTTGAATGTAATAAAAGTACCTGAGGAATTCAGGTTGGAAGTTGATAGGTTGCTGAATCAGAACAGAGATTTGTTTGTTACAGAGGATAAGGACTTGAGCAGAACTGATATGGTGGAGATTCGTATCGATACTGGAATGCATGAGCTCATATGGAGATCCCCATATCGAACAGTGCTAAAGCAAAGAAAGTTAGTAGACTCGGCAATAGAGGAAATGATGCAGACAAGTGTAATTGAGAGATCGAATAGCATGTGGAGTTTTCCAAGAGTATTAGTAGAAAAAAGTGGTAGTAAAAGATTTTGTATAGATTTTAAGGCTTTAAATAAAGTCACGAAGAAGTATGCCCGAGTGTTACCTGTCATTGATGATATATTAGTCTCACTCGAATTAGCAAAATACTTCTCAAGGCAGGTTAAATTAAATAAGGACAATAAAGAGAAAACTGCGTTCACCTGCCATCAGGGTTTATTTCACTTTAACGTGATGTTGTTCAGACTCGTGAAAAGTCACAAAGTGTGAGTTTTTTAGGAGAGAAGTACAGTATCTGGGGCTTAAAGTAAGTGAACGGGGTATACAGCCAAAATCAACTCCAACTACTGTGAGACAAGTGAGAGCTTTCATCGGTATGCTGTCATATTATCAGCGATTTATAAAAAAATTTTCCAAGATCATCAAGCTGTTAGTTTACCTGAAGAGGAAATATGGGAAGTTCCAATGGGACGACACATGTCAGTTTGCCTTTGATAGTCTAAAAATGAAGCTCACAGATATGGTTATACTGGCTTATCCTAACTGTACACAGATGCCTCCAATCATGTGATTAGGGCATGTCTGTCGCAAATGGTCTATGATCAGAGGGAGAGTAAAGAGGTTGAAAAAACAATTTACTTCTTATTCCATAAGCTTAGTGATACACAGATGAGATGATCGACTATAGAAAAAGAAACATATGCGATACACTACGCCCTTAATAAGTTGATCACTATTTGCATCGTGCAAAGTTTAACATCTGTACCAATCACAGACCCCTAGAATATTTAATAAACTTGCCTATATAGAATAGGAAAATACAAACATGATTTTGAGTATGGTGGGCTATGACTGCACCATAAAATACCTGAAGGGGAAGGATAATGTGTGTGCGAATCTCTTATACGCTGTGGATTCAGGCTGAGACAATGACAATTTCCCGGTAAATATACATGGTAGGAATTACCTGGTAAGTGCAATAAACTTGAACCATTTTGAGCTATAGGATTTGTGTTGTATGAGAAGGTTGAGGGCTCATCAGTGTCGCATGAATGTTTTACATTATCAGGTTTAGATTTAATTAGGGGACAAGAGGCAGGTAAGGAAATTTTAGATTTAAAAATGTGGATAAGAAACGATAAATCATCCAAAATGGAACAAAAAAAAAAATTCAGACAGTGTATTACTTGTTGCAACCCGATGACGAACCATTGATTAAGTTATATGTGCCGTCGTATTTTAGAAAAAGAATGTTAGTGCAGTACCATGACAATATTGGTCATATGGGCGTGGAAAAGACGTTTCACGCCATTAAGCAAAAATATTTCTGGCCATGTTTATTTAAGGAGTTGAATGAATATGTAGGCAAATGTATTCTGTGCCAAACCAGAAACCTGAGGAAGCAACAACCTCGAATGCAGGAGTGCAGTCTGCCTCCTTTTTCTTTCATGAAACTGGCATTTTCGGGTAACCAGTACATAATGACGTTCATCGATATGTATAGTGGTTGGCCACAGGTTTTGTGGTCCCTAATAAGAAGGCAGAAACGGTGTTGCATCTGTTGTTGGATGAAATTTTCTCCAGATTTGGGGCATCATTCCAGCTGTTAACAGACAATGGGCCCAACATACATCATGTAACCACGTCATTTTATCACCCCAAAGTTACGGCAAAGTAAAAAGATTTCATAGGACGATGTATGACGTTTTGGTAAAAAAGGTCGGGAACAATGAACAACCATTGGATATATACATTAACCAAATGTTGGTGACCGTCAGATTCCATGTGAGTGAAACGACGAAATTCTCACCATATTATTTGCTTTACAACAGAGACATGATCCTGCCATTATATAATATATTAATGCCTCATAGAGTATACTTTGGTGATGAGCAACACAAGATTGCTCTACAAAAGATACGTTAATCTTTTACTTTGGTTAGGGATAACATTTGGAAAGGTAGGAAAAAATGATAGAGGACTTGGATAAGAAAACAAAGTTCATAGATTTTAAGATTGGAGATCTGGTTTATTATAAGAACCACCACAGGCGAGGAAAGCTAGATGTAAGTTGGAAACCATATTATGTGGTTATAGATAAAACAGGCCCCATCTCATATAGGATTAAGGATCAGTTAACGGGCTCCATGATAAAGGTGCATGCAGAACATCTTTGGGCAGCATCGATCGAGAAATGAGAAATTCCCAGCACGGAAAGTTTGTTAAGAAAGATCGCATTAGCCACTCCGAGGGAGTCCGATGAGTTGGATAGTGATTTAGCCACAGAACAATCTGATATCCCAATACAAAGAAGTCTGGATGAGGAATCTGATGTACCGTTGATGGAGAAGAGAGTCATGGCATGTAGCATCAAGTTATCCCCTATTTGCATCAGTTGTGGAGGTCGGAGGCAATAATAAGATCCGTTCAGAAAGGACTTGTAGGTCCGGAATTTGGAAATAGGAAAAAGGAATAATTGAGAGGGAAGTGTTTAGTTTGGGTAAGATCTATATTCTGTTTTTAAAAGAATATTCCTTTTCTGGGTTCGTTCCATGTGTGACACTTTGGAAGATGATTGCAGCTAACCATTTCAACATAATATACAAAGCATTGAGAATGAGTTATGGAAAAAAAATTATGAGAAAGACAAAAGAAATTAATTTTTTTTTTTTTATTAACGCAAGCAATAAGCACACAAGTGTCATCTACCGATGTTAATTTTTTTAATTACGAGGCGGTTACCGTCGAATGGTTTTCACCATGCATTAGGTGTTTCATGTATTAAGACATTTAATAAAAGAAAAAACTTGATTCTTGGAAAAAAAAATAATAATAAAACTGTAATGACTTGAGTTGACAAGGCAGTAATGAGTCGAAAAAATGTATATATGATTGAAGAAAAAAATATATAAAATAATTTTTTCAAGCAAAAATATACGAATGTGAATATGTTTATGTAAATGAAAAAAAAGTAAATGAAGAAAATAAAAAATAATATGCGGATATTATACTGAAGGGGAAAGTGATCCATGAAATCCATTCCGCATTGATTTTAAATATTGTACAATGTTCGTTGTTGGTTATTTTGTGTTACAATTATGTTTTGTTGATTTTGAAAAAAAAAATGTATATAACTAACAGGACCTGTGGAAATTCCACAAGGGACTCATTCATCTGTAATATATTGATGTTGGCATTCTGTAGATGTTCAGTATAAATGGAGACGCTCTGATATTATTGTAGCTTTTTTGTTAAAACTGCAAAAGTATTTATCTAAGCTAGCATGAACGCCTGGCAAAGTCCAGTTGTAAAATACGCTTAAATATGATATTTTAATTCTTGCAGATTTCGTATATATTATTACAGAGTTAATGTTCTATCGATTTTTATATATTATAAAGTTGTGATTTCAGAAATAAAAAAAATATATTCATATGACTTGAGTGCATTCGCTTGAATCGAAACCAAAATAAAAACTTATGAAAAAATATATGTATATATATATATATATATATATATATATATATATATATATATATATATATATAGCTTGAGTTCTTTCAGCTATAATCGAAACCGAAACCAAATCTTATGAAGAATTCTTGATAAAATTATTTATGATAAGAAATGGAAGTACATAACAATTAAACGACCCGGATGTAAGTGTGACACAAAAAATAACGCACACGCTATCGTATTAATATATAGAGTAATGAAGGAACTGTGGACTCATAATTATTTTTTGATTTTGGTTGTTGGACATTTTCATTATTGTATTTTTTTTGTATTGTAATTCTTTTGTTGAATTGTGAAAAAAAGAAAAAAGAGCGCTACAGAGCATTGAGACGGAGAAAGAAAGACAAAAAATATATGTGAATATTTTTTTTTAAATGGAGAGGGGAGAGATGTCGCATGTTGAAGGTGCACACACACAACCGCATGCATAACAGCTGTCAGAATTGATATCATTGGTGGTGAAAGGTCATCTATTTGATGCACGCCGCTGTCAAGGTGAGCACACCCACAGAGAACAGGTCATATATATAGCCCAGAGAAAAAGGCAAAAGAGAAGAAAGGCATACAATCAGTTGGCAAAGCAACATTAGCACGAGCTTGTAGTTCCATCCACTCACCCTCCTGCCCACACTCCCGCATATGACGTAATAAAAAAATAAAGAAAAGAATATTTTCTATATTTTTATACAAAACACACTTTGTGTTACAGGGCTTTTTCTGACCGGCATGCATGCAACAGCACAGCATATACATCACCCTGGTGCTATGTGAATGACGCATTTTGTCAGGATGAAAAACCTTCCTTTCTTTTTGGATTATATAATGAGATATCTGCCACTTGCTGTGTATGTGCTGAAGAAAAACCTAGATTTCACCGACCTGATACTCTGGCCATCATCAAAGCTACCATACCTTTTGAGAAACTCAACATTGATTTCAAAGGAGTGCTGTTATTTTCAGTTTCTTCTTATAGCAATAGTCGACTATTCTTGCTCCCCCTTTGCCTTTACCTATTCTGATATGTTGAATGCTCTTTGATATGCCAATGTACATGTATTTAGACAGAAGTTTGAGCCTATGGGAAGGAATAACTCTAGCATAAAAAATGCAACACATGCCTAAAAATAAATGATGAAAATGGTTGGTTAGATGCTTTGTATTCAACAGCTATGAATGCTATACAAGGAGTATTCTATTTCTCATACAACATTCTTTCTGCAAACTTACTCCTGAAATATTTCTTCCTCTTTATGTCTTCCTCATCAGACCACAGTCACGGTGTAATGTCCAGGCCTCATCTCCATATCTAATACATGATATCTAGCATCTGTAGAGAGTTCAAAGCCTGGCTGTTCAAATAGTGAAAGGTCTATCAGATTTTCCCTATAAAAGCTGACTCAGAAAGCTGGAAATCTATTAGAAAGCTGTAAATCTATTAGATTATTGTTGAAACCTTTGTCTTTATTATTTCTTTAGATTAGACCTGAAGACAATCTTATTTTGAGATCTTGCTACTGCTGGCCTTGAACAGGACTGTTCTCTTGGGATGCAAGACTCTGGCTTATCCAATCAAAACTCTGATATATTGGATCCCAAATGGGGAATTTATGGAGTTTTATTCCTTTATGTCGATCCGACCGTTTATACCCACCTCCACTTGACGATTTAAATTTATGAGTAAATTTTTTTCGGTGAAAAATCATCTAACCAATAAAATTTAATCTCAGTTGATTGATTAGCAATTTCTAATATTAGGGGATATTCTGGTGAACATCTGTGGAGACTTAATTGTGAAGCGATTCTTATGAACTCTAAAAAGCAAATGCCTATAATTGCTACACTCTTTCTTTCTCCACTTCATTGGAATTCGCTTTCCTCCTCATTTCACAAAGCAAAGACGTTTTCACAGAAACGTGTGAACTCAAACTATTTCCAACCAATGAAAATCATTCCAAGCTCCAAAAGTAACACATATATTCACACTATGACCATATTTACATTTCTGAGCCTTGCAACTATTTACTGAACTTTTTTTACCAAACACATGTTTTCCGAAAATTTTCACTATGAACGTTTACTAGCATGAAAATAACTTTTATATTTTTATCCCTTGTAAAAAGTATTTTGTCATAAAAATTTCGTTTTTTCCATTTTTCATCTACAAAATTGTTTACATTTTAGTTAACACTTACTTCCTGGTGACCCTTCTATTCTCTTAATGTTCAATTTATTTCCATTTTTACGCGCATTTGTATTTAATTTAATTTCTTCCTTTGCAAAAACATAACTTTTATGATCAATTTGTATTAAATCTCAGTATAATTCTTGGCCATACCAAGGATACTATCACCATTCAAAGATGGCCTTTACCAAAGCCAGGGACTACTATCACATATTCTATCCCCCCTGCCTCAGACATTATAATGAACCGCTCCTGTTTATCAGGACTCCTGTTTAAACCAACATCTTCATATAAACTGAATAAAACTAAATATGTTTTCTTTGCTTTGTGTCTTATTTATAACAATATTTAAGTTGATAATCGTGATATAAGATAAAAATATATAAATGAGATTTGAATACATAATATAAAAATAGAATAAAAAAAATGTAAAAAACAGAACTAATTATACAGATTTCTGGAGCAGACCATCTGCCATTTTTTTCTGAATAGTTATTTGAAGTGACTTCTTATTTGTATTGTTGAAAGGAAACTGACGGAACTCCTCTTCACCAACACAACAATTTACCAATTCACACCAACAATTCCAGGCTTCAATGTTCTCCCTCAGGTGTCGAACACCCAACTGCTTATCTTCCTCAATTCGTCCTTCTGTTCATATGCAAATAATTGCCACATTGCTGAAAATCAAATTCTTAATGTGCAAAACTTAATCAATAGGAGGTCACTTCACCACCAAATGCAACACTCAGTTCATTGCCTCTTTTTCTTTCTTCCACATGCCAAACAGGTGCACTATTCTACAAGATCAGACTGTCTGAAGATACCAGCTGCCTGACCTAAAATGCACCAAACATTGATGTCATTTTTTTTTCTTTCTTTCACAAAACTCAATTATGTTCTGCAAAGTCAAAAATAAAAACAATTTCCTCTACATAACATAAAAACTTTTTCCAACATTACTGGATTCGTCAATAAAAAACCTGAAAAAACCCTGACATGATGTAAAACAAAGCAACCAAACAAAACAAGTATGCTGCCGCTTTTGTAAGTAGTTTCTTTTATTACATTATTGAATAAGAATGCAGAAACAAGCATAAACAAAAAGGTATGTTTAGAATAATCAGTGAGTATATAACAAACAAAACATAAAATACGTAAAATATTATAGAAACCAATAAAAAGGAAGCTGTTTGAATATTAAAATATGGTTTTGGAAAACAGAGATGGATAATTTGGTAAAGTCTAGAATTCAATCTAATTAAAAAAAAACAACAAAAATACAAAAAAATCTTTGTGATGTACACGCTATGAAAAGAAAATGTCATATTCCAAAAAAATCAGATAAACTGATCAAGTATTATTTTTATATAAAAAATCATTTTTGTTTTAATGATTTTTAACAGTCGTAATCATAAATCGTAGACATTACAAAACTGATTTTGATTTCGGTAGCTCGAATTGAGTTGTCTCCCTTTATTTGTTAATTACGGTAGGCTAAGACACAATGTTCTTGCCTCCATTAAAAATATAATTTTCTTAATAAAAAACTACTTGATCAATTTACATGTTTTTTAAAAATTAACATTATCGTTTTGTAATGTAATCATAAAATTTTTTATTTTTTCATTTATTTATTTTTTATTTTAATTAGGTTGAACTCTAGAATTACACCAATAATTTGTCTTAAATGATCTTTATGCTTAAGGGGAGATAATCAATAAATGTTATTTTTTTAAACTTTTTCTTTTTAACAAATTTCAGTAAACTAAGTAAAAGATTAATGCCATTTATAATTAAGCTATTATTACATTTTATTTTTTTAGAATTGTTATCTAAGGATTAGTTTGGAATAAGTTTTACAAAAGTCATAAGAAATTATATAAAATTTTGAAAGATATCTACTACAAAATATTAAGATTTTTTAAAATATCTAAAAAATATCAATAATTTAGTTTAATAATTTAAAAAATGTTCTTTAAAATTGTCATATATGAATATGTATTGTTGATGTGATGAGATGTTTATTGTAGATAGCTATATTCGATTCAGAATATATACATACATATAAAATGCACAAAAAACATTTCATTTATTAATAGTATGTCTACAGATTTGTATAAACACTGAACCTTCCAGTGCTCTCATCCACAGTTGGATCCAGTGTATCTGAGATCATTAAAGGAGGACCACTGCATTCTGTTTTGGGCTCTCTCCTCCTTACAGTCTATAGCCATGACGAGCCCACTCCTCTCAGAGTTCTCTTTCACTGGTGGAAGCTTGAGTTTTACTGCTTGATGGTGTGCAGTACTGCTACTTGCCTATTGTCTCCTTTTAGTGACTCCTTCTAACCAGGTGTTATCATCCCTCTTTAGCCATATAAATAGTGACACCTTCTCTGCTGTACTTTGCACGTCTTCTTTCAATTGTTTAATTTCTCTCATAAAAGAGAAACCACGTTCCTACTTCAAAAGGCGGAGAAGCGTTCGATCAACATATCCTCTTGCTCCAACTTCCAAGTGACTGAAACTTACTTTCCACCCTTGTTCTTCACATCTCTCAATCAAGCTCTCATATTCCCTTTCTCTCCTGTGGCATCAAAATTTGACTTTGAAGCCACTGTTAGCTCTAGTAGATGAACCACTTTCATTTTCTCATTCCATATTACAATGCCAAGTCTTTGCAGTGTCGCTACAATGGGAAAAATAAGAAATTCATTAAGATCTGAAGCAATTTCCTACCCCATCTTTTATCAGCTTGCTTTGCTTAACCTCCCCACGATCCTTTTGACTTTTCTCCTGCTTTTTCAAATTTCTCCTCTTTCAATACTTCATTTCATGGTAGCTTTCCATCATTGATCTCATCCAATTTATTTTTAATGCACCACTGATCACTGAGAACCTGGTTGTGTCTCCATGTAAACCTACCACCCTTTAGACTAAGCTTGCAGTGTGATAGGATGTGCTTGAGTGTGCCATGCTGCCCACATTTGCACCTACTGTCATCTGTCACTGACCACCTAATGAGGTTTACTGGTGAAGACATCACATCTTCATTGACCTGATCAGGAAACTGGTTCTTGTTGGCTCCCATTTCCACAGCTCCATCCATGTTAGTTTTCTTTCAACTATCGCTTCTTGTCATGCCAAACATTGACCTTGCTGCGCACAATCCAGTAGGTGCAATCGACCTTTTGTCTTTGGCTGAACTAATGACAAATGATTTAAAGTAGTTGCATCCAAAGCCTGTTTGTCCAGCTTGTATAGATCCCAGGATGTCTCTATGTTTACGGATTGCCTATGCCTCATCTACTGCATCTTCTGCCTTCCATCTGCATCCAATTTTCACAAGTGAGGGATCATCTTTGATTTTGCGATCTTTTGAATACTGCAGCATGACTATCCTCACCTTTCCAGCTTTGTATTCCTCAATAAGTGATGTTATGAGCAACTCTAGGAGGATTTCTTTATCATACAATGCTGAATTGTTAATGCATTTTGATAGTTCCAACCACCTTCTTGTGTATACTCTGCACTTCTTTTCAATCATTTTCACTCTAGATTCTGTAACCTCATAAATTATCAGTAGCCAAAGTAGTCTAAAATAGTGACCAAATTGCAAGCACCATAGCTTGAACTTTCCCAACAACTTGGATCGTTTGATGCCCAGAAATCCTTCCAGTACATCATTGTAAATCTGCACTTCCTGACTCCTATCTGATAGATTACCTGTCCAAGACTGTGAGGATGGGATCCTCAGCGATTGTAAACCTGACTTCTTTTCTGGATACCTTTTCTGAAGGTTCAGCAACGAGATTTTTTGGCTTTAAACTTCATTCATGTCCATTGAAAAATACTGTCAAGTCTTTTGAGCACCCGTTTTGAGACTTCTTCTGATTTTGAAACCACTGTAATATCATTCATAAAGGCCTGTAGTGGTGTTTCTACTCTAGCACCACTAGTCTCTGTTGAGTACCATTTCCATAACTAACACAAACAAACCCACCTATATTGTCTGGCATAAATGGCTGCTAATGAAAATCAAATCATACAGTATAACTGGAGGAATACTAAATATAATTAGATTCTTCTTAGACAATAGAACCATCCAGGTTGTCATTGATAGACGTTCATCCAAGCAGCAAAACATTAATGCGGGAGTGCCTCAGGGGTCGATCCTTGAACCACTATTATTCCTGATATTCATCAATAACCTCCCCAATAATATTGAGTCTGAAATCAATATATTTGCTGATGATACAACACTCTATAATATGTATGAGGGAAGAACGGATGTACACAAATCCAAAACAATGGCTGAATCATTAGAAAATGACCTTCAGACCATAGTGGAATGGGGACGTAAATGGAAGGTAACATATAATGTAAGACTAAGCTGCTTTAACAATTACAAGAAACCTCTCCAACCACTGATATCCATGACAAATAACACTACCTAAGAATTCTTCCTTCAAACTCCTCGTCTTAACATTCACAGGAAATATGAACTGAAATAAATATATTGAGGACATTACGGAGGCTGCTGCAAGGAAGGTGGGTTCTTTTTATCGTGCTAGAAAACTGCTCATACCTGCATGGAGTATTGTTGCCACATATGAGCAGGTGCATCAGTCACTAATCTCTCCCACTTGGATAGAGTCCAAAAAGTCTCTCTAATCTAATAGGTCTCACTTTGTCAACTAGGCTCCAACTCCTATCGCTGCAATGTTGCATCCCTGTGTCTGTTTTACAAGTATTTTAATGGAATGTGCTCTGATGAACTCATTGTACATGCCCCCTCGACATACATATCCCTGACAAACCTGCTTAGCAATAAAATCATACCCCTTCATTGTTGAGGTCTTAGATATCAGGAAGCTTTCTACTCTAATAGCTTCTTTCTTAGACTTTGGAATTCTCTTCCTGCTACCTGCTTCCCAAACTCTAATGATATGCAGAAGTTCAAATGCAACATAAACCAACATCTTAATCTTTCTTAGGCATGGTCCCAATTAGTAGCTCCTTACGTCCAGGTGGCAATAGGCTTTGTTTTGGGGTGAAAGTGAGTAAAAAAAAAAAAAAAAAAAAAATCCCACCACAATACCTACTTCCAGTTGTTGCCACTCAGTTGTGAACTTATTTGTTGTGAATCTCATTACAAACTTGTCATAGTAATCCATCATCAATTTTTTAATCACCTCAGGAATCCAAAAATGTTCCATAGCCAGTTTCAACAATTTGTGCAGCATCGATTCATAGGCATTTGCCAAATCTAGCCAAATGATTTTCAGGTTCTCTTTGCCATTATTTGCTTGCTTTATAGCATTCTAAATCGAATATGCATGTTCACCACATACTGGCATATCTGGCACCTCTATTTCTGAACAGACTCATCAATGTGCCCATTCCTCTGCACAAAGTCCATTACTCTACCTGCAAGTACTCCCCCCCCTCCCAAATATTTTGTCATCAATGTTCAGAAGTGATATTGAGCTGAACTCTCCAATGCCTTTGGACTTAGCCTTCTTTGGCAGATATATTTCTTCTGAGAGGTATCAATGCTCTACCAATTTCTTCTTCTTCCACTATTGTTTCAAAAAGATGAAAAAAGCTGCTTTCAAAGCCTAGAGAATCGCTTGTAGAACTTATAGCTGATGCCATCATTTTCAGGACAGCTCTTACTTCCTGCCTTTTTAACGAACATGTCCATCTCTTTCTTCCTCATATCACTCTGATCAAATAAGACACCTGGTCGAGTTGTTTTGTTTTAGCCCTTCAAATGCTCTTTCTTTCTGCTGTCTCTTTGGATGATTGTAAGTCTTAGCCAGATGGTCTTCCAGTTGTTCCTTGAAGCATTCAAGTGTACCAGACTTTTCTTCCACAAAGAGACTTTTAACAAAGTAAGAATTTCTCTCTTGTTTTCATTTCTGTGCTCAACTCTCCTCTTTTTCCTTAAAACTTCACGGTGTTTTCCTTTTCAATTCTTCATAGCTGACTTTCAACCCTTGTTTTTCTCTTTCATCTGATTCTACCCATCTCCTTCTCAGTTCTTTCTTCTCTTCCCTCAATTTTTGAATGGCACAATCTCTTCTGGAGGGTCCATCTTTTACTCCATTGTTTTCTCCTATCAACCGCCTCTTCCAGTCCAAATCTCTCTTCTGCTTCCTCATACAAGATCTCTAACATCCTTTTCAATTTCAATTCTGGGTCTCCTCTTAATTTTGCAACAATTTCTGATATAGCGTCAGGGATAAGGGTTATTGCGTGTACAGTAATCAATGAGATAGTATTGTAGTAATAATTAGTATTGGGGGTTTTGATAGAGTGTCTTACTTAAGGGGGCAGTTTGTCAGGAGTTTGTTTATGTTGGACTTAAAGACGTCCAAGTTGTAGTCAGGTGGGAAACAGGCAAGCGGCAGAGAGTTCCACTGGTGTGCAGTTCTAAGAAAGAAGCTTTGCTCATGGCTTTTATACAGATAGAGAATTGCATCAGTAGTGAGATATCTTCTGGAGCGGTAGAAGGATCCCACCATTTTCCCAGCGTCCCTGGCAACAGATTTGATGTATGTGTTCCATTTCAGATCAGGAGTGAAGGTCAAACCCAGAAGCTTGTCAAAACATGGAGCCTCTCCAAGACGAGAGCCATCCATTTCAATTTATGCCAGATGGTGATCAGAGCGTTGATGATGTGAAGATAGAAGCTTGGTTTTGGATGCATTAAAAGTGACCAGCCACCTGTTCCCCCATTGTACTACATGCTCAAGATCAGAGGAGAGAGAATTAGAGAGAACTTTGTCATTTACGGCCTTTCATGTGTTGCCATAGATGGTCGTGTCATCAGCATAGATGTCAAAGATTGATTTAAGTATGTGTTTTGGGAGATCATTGATGTAGATCAGGAAGAGAGTTGGGCTCAGGATGGACCCCTGGGGAACTCCAGCATTAATACTGTGGGTCTCTGATTTCTGCCCATCAACCACTACTCTTATGAACCTATCGGAGAGAAATGATTTAATGATTGAGAAAACATTTCCAGTAATACCGTAGCTGGAAATCTTGTGAAGTAGGCCCTTATGCCATACCTTATCGAAGGCCTTCAATATGTCAAGAGCAATTGCCCTGGAAAGGAAACCTTTGTCAAGAAATTCACTAATCCTATGTGATATAGCCGTTAGCACATCTGCTGTAGATCTTGCAGAGCGGAAACCATATTGCATGTCACTAAGAAGGTTGTTTCTGTTGAGGTGGTTGACTACTTCTTTATTTAATATGGATTCCAACAACTTACTCATGACGCACAGGAAACTTATTGATCTGTACTGAGAGGGAGATAACTTTTCACCTGAATTTTTAAATACAGGGCATACTGATGAGGTTTTCCAGGGCGTTGGAAAGCACTTCTCCTTAAGGCAACACTTAAACAGTTTTGTAAGTATGGGGGCAAGTTCTGGTTGGAGCTTTTTCAGCACTATAACTGGAATGCTGTCAGGGCCAGTTGCTTTACTGGAATCAAGGTTCTTGATTAGCTTGGCGATCTGACGCACAGATATTTGTATGTTGTATAGCGTGTTGTCTGTTATAGGAGGAAATACAGGGAGTTGATAGCCATTGTCGCATAGGGTAGAATTAGCTGCAAAGTTCTTGGCAAATAGTCTGGCCTTGTCTGATGCTGACGAGATGACCTTAGGTCCATTGATGATAGTTGGGATAGAACGCACGCTTCTGTTCAAGATCCTGTTTGCTATTTGCCAGAACTGATGGGAACCAAGCCACTGCTCAGCTACTTTGGATTTAACAGACTGAGCATATAGCTCTCTTGCATGTTTTATTACTTTTTTACAGTGGTTGCTGGCAGTCCTGAAAGCAGCTTTAGTTTCAGTACATCTATTACGTTGGTAGCTATGGAAACGTCAAAAAACGACATTATTTTTGCCCCAAACTAAAAATTAGAATGTTTTTGTGTTTTTGTGTTTGAAAATGTTTTAAATACTTTATTTTATTTAAATACTTTATTTTATTTAAATACTTTATTTTATTTAAATACTTTATTTTATTTAAATACTTTATTTTATTTAAATACTTTATTTTATTCTTTAAATACTTTATTTTATTCTTTAAATAGTCAGATAATGATTGATTCCTACTAGTGAAATTAAAAATTTGTCAAATCTCAAAAGATGAGGAACTGTTTTCTAATAAATAAATTTCTGACGGCGTCATCAAGTAAATGGTTTCCTTAAATATTTTGGGGGGCATTCCTCATTTTCAAGAGAAATGTAGATCAACTCTCTATGCTGTGGTTTTCTGTAGAGAGTTGATCTACATTTCTCACCTCTTGAAAATGCCCCCCAAAATATTTCAGAAATATACCATTTACAGTCAGGTAAATAAATACTTATTGAAAATTATTGAACCCTTTGAATTATTTATCATTATTTATTTAATTACATCCCAGTGAAACACGTAACCACAATTACTGGTAAAATATTATAACAATAATTTAATAATATCAAACAAGAGTGCTGACTCATACTTCAATGATAATTTATGATTCTCTACTAACATAATGCAACAGCCATCCTATAACTTAAATCTCCTGGCATAAAAATACTTCCACTAAGTGGTTGTACATATTTTTCTTATTCCTAAAGATGAGGTATACCTCGAAAATTCAAACAACATAACTCTATCAATGTCATCATGGTTCTACATATTACATTGGTAAATATTAAATCGAAAATTATTGAAATCTTTCATTTTTGTCATTTATCTTCTTTTTTTTTTACTTGATCTCATATCCAACAGTGTTTTTTACAAAACTGCAGTGCCAAAGTTTTCAAACACAACTCCTTACACATTACACACAATGCTTCAAGCAAACTACAACATCCCCCTCACACACACACACACACACACACACACACACACACACACACACACACACACACACACACACACACACACACACACACACACACACAGATTGATTAGAGGAAATACACACAAAATAAAGATATCACTTGCATAAAATTGAAAGAAATATATCTACTGGCTAACAATAAAACAAGGTGCAGCTGTCTAAAACGTGCCTACCACAAATTAAAATAATATTTCTATATACATTACTTGTGCAGTAAAATGAAATTTGGAACAAATGAATTTCAGGTAAAACCATTATTAGCACAAATTTGATTAAAAGTGTTCTTGTTTTTATTTTATTGGCAAAAAATTAGTTTTTATCGGGCACAAAATTAGCAGAAACAATACAAAGGGGAGAATTGTTGCCACTTGACCATGAAGTGATTCATATGAACGCTAAAAAGCAAATGGTTATAATTGCTTACACTCTTTGTTTCTTTGCTTCATTGGAATTCGCTTTCCTCCTCACTCTCCAAAGCAAAGAAATCTTGATATGGACGTGTGAACTCCAAGGTATTTTCAATCAATGGGAATCTTTTCAACTCCTTCCCAAAAGTAACACATACATGTGGAAGTAATAAGCTAATGCAAAGTTGGAAATGCCTATAAACACTTTATCTGTGCCTAAACCATAACATAGATTATATGAACAAAGCTTCTTTCTTAGAACTGCACGCCTGTGGAACTCTCTTCAGTTTACTTGGTTTCCAGCTGACTACAATTTGGTAATCTTCAAGTCCAATGTAAACAAATTCTTGATGAACGGTCCCCTTAAGTAATCCAATGTACCAAATTTCCACTATTAACGATTACTACGATATCATCCCATTGACTACTGTACACTCATTAACCCTTATCCTCGAGTAGCCTCCGGGCCTTGATAAGTAGTGACTCATGTAAAAAAAAAAGAAGAAAAATGACAAGCATCCAAAACTAGAGAGACTTTACCAGCCGCATTTGCACAGAAGACTCCAAGAATGTATTCCCTACAAACAATCCTGTGCCCTTAGGGGCCCGAGATAGCAAGGCAAAAGGGTTTAGTGACTCACTAACTTCAACAACTCACACACTAACAAAAACAAGATAAACGCACACAAATACACAATGCCATGCTGCCACTATGAACATATTGACTAGTAACTACTATTCACTAAACTTCTTAACCCAAACATGGGTTGTATTATGAATATTTACTAACATAAAAATAACTTTTATATTCTTATTTCTTATATAAAAATGTTTTCTCATAAACTTTTGTACTTTTACATTTTCATTCATAAAACTCTGTTTATGTTTTTGGTAGCCATTGCTATCTGGTGATTATTATTTCATTGTTTCTTTTATTTCCTATTTTATATGCATGCATATCTATGTATAACCTTTCTTTTCTTCCTTCGCTAAACCATAACAATTCATATTAAATGTCGATGTGGTTCTTGGCTATACATAAAGACACACCAAGATGGCTTTTACCAAAACCAGGGACCACGTCACTGAATAATAAAAAAATATATATATTTATGCCAAGAAAGTTTGATGGCACCTAACAATGAAAACAAACAATAATTAAAAATTGATTAAATAATGAATTTTGTAAATTTTATAAGACTTGTTGCTACAAACTATTGGAAATAAAATAAATACATAAAAGTTACGTATTTTAGTGTCCATTTCTATTTCTTGTTCTGCAAATATTTTTTAAAGTGTTCAGAATAAAACTTTAATTGAATGTTTTAATCGTCGATGTCCCAAATAGCACCAAATATTTGTTTAAAATTTTATGTACATATAAAATTCTTTTGAACACGAAAAGAAAGTTTTACTGCAATTTGAAAGCAGAAATGAAGAGGTTTATAGTCAATAATATTTTATGACTAAGAAATTGTAAAAAAAAACGTTGTTTTTTTTTTAAATGACGTTCAGTTTATATACGTTCAAAAATAAATTGGAATTTTGTATCAGAACAAAAAATGTTTTATATTATGAAAATTTGTTACAGTATGTTTCACGTTTAAGAGAACACAAGCAATTGTTTGTTGTTGTTGTTTTTGTTGTTGTTGTTGTTGTTGTTGTTTTTTATTTGAGATTTTCCTATTCAAACATATTTGGCTATCCATCTTGGAATTTTATCTATTTTTTTTTTTTTTACGTTTTACCTTTGAATCAGTATCAGACTTCCATCTTGAGAACGACATAAGCAAAACCATCAACATACTTCTTAACTACCAAGCAATTACTAAATGAAAGAAGAAATAATTTCAGATAGAAATGAAAACTATACTTATGCTCACCAACAAACCAAATGTAGTGTGTATCAGTGCTCTTTGAAGCATCTTGTTTATTTGACAACACTAACCAACGTGACGTCAGCAGATAAACGTTACTCGGTGAACAGGCTTTTGCTTCATAAAGGCCACAGCCATGCATTCTGTACTAATCCCCCACCCCTCCAAAAATACAATTGCACTGTTTTGATATCCATGGAATTAAGAAATAGCCTAGATTTAAAAATACATAAATAAAAATAAATTACATGTCCTTAAAAATACATAAATAAAAATTAATTACATGTCCTTAAAAATGCTATTTGGCCCCAAAAGTGAGTGTTTGTTACTTCTTGGTGGCCCAAAACAGGGTGATTATTTTATGTTATATTTTTATGTGAAAGTAATCCCTCACTCTAAATTTTTCTTTTTTAAAATTTCCTTTAACTACCAACCTTTTTAGACTGTTTATAACCACCTTAAAAAAAAGAGAATCTCGTTTATTTTTTTGTTTTTGTTTTTATTTTTATATGAATCACTAAAGGGTACATGGTTACAGGTTTTACTAAATTAATTTCTAAGGAGATTAAAATGTTTGTTTGTTTGGAAAATACATGACTACAACAATACTGAGCTTTACTTAAAGATTGTAATATATTTATTTTTGTTGTTGTATTATTTGGACTACTGTTCTCATCTTGGATGCTATTCTTACAAAGTTTCAGCTAATCTAACCTCTAACTTTTTTCAGTTATGTCTTGCTAAACTTAGAAATCTTTATGTCAAACTCAAGAATTTGCATGGAATCTTGAATGGAAAACTTTATTTTATCCACGGGGGTAGATTGTTCTCGCGTCTACTTTATAAGAATAGATTCCATTGTCGGCATGTTATCCATTGCACATTGGATGAAGTGCTAAGTAAAATAGTTCTAAATTATAGTTTTCTAGAGGTTGAAGGTTCAATCCTCAGTACAGGTTATATTAAAATTATAATTAATAAGTATTTAAGATGCTACACGGTCATGGTTGATGGAATAAGAACAACCTACCCTGTAAATTAAATAAAAGGTTTCTTACAATATTCTGTAGAGATTTCGGGTACAAATAATACAAATTATTGATCCTGATCCAAAAAATTTCAATGTATAATTGTTTTGATCGACATTTTGAATCAGTAATTTCTTTCTGTGTAATGTAAATATGTCAGAAATTTCCGGTGTTGTTGGTGTTGTTTTCATTCAGACATTTCATTAACAATTGAATTTAGCTTGGAAGTGGGTGATCATTACCACCTGGTGGCCCGGAAGTAAATGATCATTTTATGTAATATTTATATGCAAAAAAAATGATCTAAATTTTTAAAATTTATTTTTACTGTGAAATTTTTTATAATCACCTAAAAAAGTAGAGTCTCGCTTATTTTTATGAAATAGCAAAGGGCTAGTTTTACCACATTTTCAATATAATTTGTAAAATGCATACCTTGTGAACAGGAACAAGCCGGTAGTTGTCCATTTTGTAATTTAGTGACTGTCTTTTGGGTTAAAGTTTACATTCTATTGTTACAAGTCCGATGCTCACGGCACACACTCGCTTAATCGATAGTAATTCACTCATTAGCAGTCGTAATCATCACATTAGCTGTTGTGTATTTTGTATTGCCTAGGTAATTATAGGTCTTTGCTTGATTGTAGTCTCTCCCCACTATGAACCCCTCCACACACACGTGCACGCACACCGCACTATGCATGCACACACACACACCAAACTATATGTTACACACATACATCACACTATACACACAGCATACACAAGCAGACACCTCACATAACATACACACACCACACACATACAGAGAACAAACGGATGGACTAGAGCACCAAATAATGCTTAAAGTAGCAAATAGATGAGTAAGCTTGAAATGTATCGGACATTTTTCTCGTTTTCACCTGGGCTTTGGTGTATCTACCTTCGTGATCAAGTACAGAGGATATTCTATGTAATGACCAGAGCAAACAAACCTGCAATTATTAAGCAGGACAAGAGACAGAAATTCTTTTTCTTGGTCAGCTAGTTTAACACAGAACTTCAAGTCTTTTTCTCACAAACCAAATGTTAATCTAACCCTAACCCTAACCTGCTGAAGAAGAATGTGTAGTATAGGATGACTCCCACCCCCAAGATAAAAAACGCTATCCATTAATTAATTAATAAAATTCGGGTATAGACTTTTTTTTTACCAAATATGGTTGAATTACTAAAAAGATTGTGAATTTTATTAACAATTCCATCGGTGACATTTTTTTAGGGTTGGGGGGGGGGTCATTTTGTATCTATTAAAACAAAAAACTTATGCATATAATAATATGTTAAGTCAATTTCATATTTGTAAGTGCATTATTATCCTTCACCCCTTTTATTAAAGATAGGATCACCTAATTGCTCAAGATGCAATGAAAAGTGAAATTAAAAAAAATTCATTTGATTTTGCTTTTGTGCCGACAGCGAAACTCAAACTGAAATACACTTTCTTGGCTTTTGGGCTAGTATAAAAGTGTACTATCTGTTCTGTCCAAAGATGGTACGATACTATCATAAGGTTCTCATTTGCACCAGAACTATAGAATGCACAATAGAAATGTACAACAGCTATAAAAGATATAACTGTTATATCACATATCTCTTCATATTTACATGAATAAACAAGAAACCAGTAGGAGCAGCGACAGTGAAATGGCGACGGTAAGACAAAGCCCGTTCGTCGATATAACATAAATTAATAAACTAAACACACACGACAACATCAAAGCTCATTTTTTTATGTACACACATCAACGGAATAACTCACAACTCACTTCAACAAAGAAAACCGCCAGAGGAAGCTGTACATCAAAAGAAAAATCAAAATACAAAACACAAAAATCACAGCCAACGCAACTCTGGCACTATAGAAACACAAATAATTATCTCACAAAACACTGCAATAGTACAACACCTACTAGAACACAATCACAACTTTCTTAGCTTTAAATTGATATAACACATGTATACAAACACCAAACGGACGACTCCCTACAACACATTAAAATACAAAAAAACAAACACAAATAAAAAGCAAAAACGTCGACCAACAATAAAAACCCACCTTTGTCTACAACTACGTCCACATCACCAGTATAAAAATGACAGCCTTTTTGACAAAAAAGCAGATTGGCCCAGCGTGTCAAGCTGTGAATCTTGCTCCGTCATCAGCCAGCAGATGTTAACTCCTCGCCAGCAACAACAGTTATTACAATTACCACGCCACCACCGTCACCGCTGCTGCACCCCCGCCGCCGAACCACCGAACCGCCGCCGCCGAACCGCCACCACACTGCTGCTATCTCTCTTGTGATACTTGACAGCAAGCCTTGAAGACTACCCCTCTTCCGCCGCTGCTGCCGCCACCAGATCACCACAGCTCACTAGCCAGTAGCCGTTAACCCCTTGCCAGCAATAGCAGCTATTAAAATTACTGTGCCGCCACACCACCACCATCTCACTTGTGATACTGGATAGCAAGCCTTGAAGACTACCCCTCTTCCGCCGCCGCCAGATCACCACAGCTCACCAGACACTGAGGTTTGTCCCACCAATAGCAGAAGCCACTGTCACCAACTCTCTACAGTGACACCTGCTATTAAGATTACTCCTCTTCCACCGTCGCCATACCCGTATCCCAGACACCAGAACACTAAGCCACATTCCTGTCATCGCCACCACCGCACACGTATTCCAGACGCCAGAACACATAAGCCACGTTCTTGACATCACTGTCCCCCCCGCCCCGGCCTGACCATAACACCAGATCGTCACTGAGCCATATTAACACCCGACCAGCATTCCCACTGATGCTGCCAGAACATCCTGACACGCCAAGCAGATCGTTTCACGATCATTTCATCTTTAAATAAAAAATTTAAACTCAACTTTTTTGTTAGTTCCTTTCTTACTTCCATACGCTCAGTTTTGTAATATAACATGACTGTGTAATTTCCATAGGTCCCGCTAGTTATACATAATTTAACCAGAAGTATTAAATAACCCCATAACATGCCACAAAACAAACCAAGTAAAATAAGTTGTGAACGTCAAAACAAAAACGTATTTATTTTCTAAGATACAGAAGTTGAAGCAATTACCAAATTGAAATTCTGTTGGATAGAATAATAGAGTAACAGAATAGTTGTAATCTATTGTGCAGCTGTTATGCCCAGACTTATGTGTTGCAGTTGCATGATAGACCTATTTTGTTTAATTGTACATGCAGTAACACGCGTTAAATTAAATTGTGGTATAGCTTTGTGCATGCGCACTCACACATGAATTTGCAACTGCATAGGAGTTATAATGCATCAACGTATCTTCAAGTCAAAAATACAATTCACATCAGTTTTTTTTTGTTTTTTTTTATCATCTCTAGATAGGATGTTATCCTGTGCTTGCCGTTTTACTACATATGGGCCAGCTAGAATGGAACTCCCGGACACAGCATTTGTTTATTGGCAAAGGTCAGCCTACCAAATAATTCTTGTTGTGTTCTAGTGTTCCCTTTCTTCCTAACCAACCATATAACCTATAAAAATGCTAAAAGTGTTTCAAGGTGTGGGTGATTTGAACATTTCTGCACATACGCAACTTTTAGCCATTTCCATTCAAGCCAGTTTCAGTTCCAGCCAATATGTAGACATCACATGACATCAAATTCTTGACTCATCTTTCAGATGGGAGGGGAACCCCAAAAGCAGATTAAAAGACATTATTATTATTATTATTATTATTATTATTATTATTATTATTATTATTTTTATTATTATAATTATCATTATTATTATTATTTTTATTATTATTATTATTATCGTTATTATTATTATTATTATTATTATTATTATTATTATTATCATTATTATTATTATTATTATTATTATCATTATTATCATCATTATTATTATTATTATTATTTTTATTATTATCATTATTATTATTATCATTATTATTATTTTATTATTATTATTATTATCATTATTATTATTATCATTATCATTATTATTATTATTATTATTATTTTTATTATTATTATTATTATCATTATTATTTTTATTATTATTATTATCATTATCATTATTATTATTATTATTTTTATTATTATCATTATTATTATTATTATTATTATTATTTTTGCAGTCCAACCATCATAATGTCCGTTTTATACACTAAAAAGAGTTAGAAAGCTTTTAGAAATTGACTTCCAAACTAACATATCTCTGCCCAAGTCTTTAATTATCCCTCTTTCTCTTATCCGTCCTTATCACTTCCTCCTATGTTTGCTTTGATCTTTCTTTGCCAACTCATCTTGCAACCTTCATCTACTAACGATCTTAACATTCTCACACTATTTCTCTCCATGCAACTCATATCCTCACCTCTTATTGGTCAGATTTTATTTCCATAGAAAAATAAGTAGTATAGGATGACCCCACCCCAAAAGAAAATATGTCACCTATGCAATTGTTAATAAGATTCACAAACCCTTCATAATCCAACCATATTTGGTACAAATAAATTTCAGTCTATGTTTGACCAAGTCTCAATCATGAATGTCAAACGGCCATTGTTTTATCACGGTTTAATATGCTTCTGTGATGATAAAGAAAGAACTCTTAAATCTCCTTTTTTTAATGGTAAGGAAGGAATTACTTCCTATGTTGAGCATGGGCGGAAGCGCACAAGCATATGAGTCGGGCCTACCTGCAGTGAAAAGCGAACCTGGGACCTTTCGATTACAAATCAAGTCTACTAATGAACTACACCCATCTTACTCCAAAGTGGTTTTTGAAATACGCTGCTTTGATAACCTGCCTCGCGTTATTGCATTTTCATATCGTGGTGTGTCGATTCGGCAAGATTGTTGGGTCCTGCTTGGGAATATGTGTGTTGATTCAACGGTATTTGTTAAGGACCGTGCCGTTACTTGTGAAAATAAATAAATTTATTATATGTACATACATATGCATATATATATATATATATATATATATATATATATATATATATATATATATATATATATACATTTTTTTCTGGCACTCTCTCTCCTTCGTGTAGCGACACTTCCCTTTGTTTATTTTCTCTTAGATAGTTATTATTTTTGCAGCAATTTGATCCCTGTGTAGATCTTAGTGGAAGAAGCCTTCTTCAAGCATATTCTGACTTCTTATGTTGTATTATCAGGGTGTATATAACGAATGTATATATGTGCGTTTATGCACGTCGACTCTATATGTGTATGAAACTGATGCTTGTGTTGTCTAGTGGCTATAAATGTTCGTTGTGTGTGTGTGTGTTTTTACACAGAATTCACGTAACATGGACAAGGTAACAGTCATTTGTTTGGGACGGTTTCAACAAATATCACACATAAGAGAACATTACACTGTGAAGCAATAACAACAGAACTTTTTGTTTTTCCTCGTTTATTCTCATTTTCATAACTAGGTGTTTTCTCAGAGGGATTTACAACACTTTTTCTTTCTTTAGTCCTTACATTAATAGCTCAGTCGAATGCTTCCATGACTGAAAAAAGTCAACTTCCTCTCATAAACGACTTCCTCATTCTCTGACTCTTACTTATATTTCTAGTCTATGTATCAAAACCTACTCTTCCTTTGTTACACGGTCAATTCCATTGTTTATTAGTTACAAAATTGAATTCCTAAATTTATTTTATTACATATATATCTCTGTAATATTTTATTCATAAACATTCTTAAATCTAGATTAAAATTCTTCTGTTAGATTTTTAATATAAATATTTGAGCTAAACATTCCTTTCTTTCAGAACATTCTCTCTGCATATTTTTTTCAATATAACAGTTAACAAATCAATAATAATAATCGTTCAGACCTTTGGCATTGCTTGCCATAATATAACATAGATACTACACTGTGATCATAACCAAATATACACGTTATTTTACTTGTTCATTATAATTTATTTTACTAAAATCTAGGATGGAAAAATACCTCAAGCCGAAATGTTTGGATTAAGGTCTATGGCAGATTAGAAATTGATGCGCATGATGAGACAAATGAACATAATAACCTACTCCTTTTCTTTCTTTGTTCGTTTTGCTTAGTCTTTCTTCTTATATCCTTTTTACTTTTTTATCGTCTGATTTCTTCATAAAGATGCGATCCAAACAAATGCTAAAAATCAAATGGCTTTAGTTTCTTCTGAAATTTGTTCACTTCTTCAAGTCAGTTTTCACAGAAACATGTGAACTCAAAATATTTTCCAACCAATAAAAATTGTTTCCAACCTAAAACGTAAGAATTTTGTGTCAAATTAAACAAGTTTATAAGACAATGGATTGGTGAACTGAAATCAGAGTTCTTCTGGGAGACACCATTAATGCAACACGCCTCATCCCTAAAAAACTAGCCACCCAGAAGGTAAACACACACATACATGCACAAACACCTACAACAAAACTTTGAAACAAACTTTCTGATCCTTTTGTTTAATTCTTATTCAAGAACTTTAAAACTTTTCAACAAACTTGGGCCTTTCAAAGTATATTTTATATTTCTATAAAATTTTGATATAAAACTACTTTGTTCATTAGTTTATTTTTTCTTGCTTTTATTCTAAAATTCCTGTTGTTGAAAATTCCTTTTGCTAATTGGTGAATCAGTCATTCATGTTTTTATCATTCTTTTTATTCATCAATTTAATGACATGTATATTAATTGTTAACACTGCACTGATCACTTTTCAAAGACGTTATTATCACTAGAAATACACTATCTGAAACCAGGCACTATAGATCCAATTAAACTGGACTCTACAAACACATGGCAATACTGGAAGAGATCTTTCCATTTTTGGGGCAATCAACGGATATTAAAAACGAGCTAAAACTGAATTTGCTAATTAATCTTGTCTCTCAGGCTATTTTTAAGTGCATCTCAGATGTCAATGATTATGATCCAGCTATGAATGTTTTCAAACCAATGATTCATTCAGCCTAAAAATAGCATCTGTAGACATTTATTAGCAACTCGTTGTCAATAGATTGATGAAAGTGTGGATGAGTATTAACACTCCTTGAAGAAACTCATGAAGGATTGCAATTTCCTGGTTGTTATAACTATATAGGCAAGGAATTAGTACATCAGGGACACATTTATTATTGAAATTTTGTCCAACTATCTCAGATAGAGATTCCTGGGAAATAAAACACCCAACCTATATGTGGCTTACAACCAGGTTCTGACATTTAAGACAATTAGCATTATACACGCAACTAAACTCCTTAAGAAAAATTTATGTGACCCAGGTGTAAACTGGATGCCACATTTTCTCAGAAGCAAGAATTTGTCATACTCTATGTAGGATGTTTTTTTTTTACAAGGAAGTCACTACTTATCAGGGCCCGGAGGCCACTCGGGGATAAGGGTCATTGCGTGTACAGTAATCAATAGGATAATATCGTAGTAATCGCTAGTAATGGAGATCTGATAAAGTGTCTTACTTAAGGAGGCGGTTCAACAGGAACTTGTTTATGTTGGACTTGAAGACATCCAAGTTGTAGTCAGGTGGGAAACAGGCAAACGGAAGAGAGTTCCACAGGCGTGCATTTCTAAGAAAGAACCTTTGTTCCTGGAATCTATGTTTTGGTTTGGGCACATATGTAAAAGCAGTAAATGAGGACATTACAATCCTGTTCCGAAATAAAGCCTAGATTCTTTAAAATGGCAGTCATTAAAGCGAGTCAATCATTTGAAAAATTATGTGCATATTTCAACTACTAATGATTGACAAATACTTACGCCTTTTTTAGCTTTTTCTTGTGCCGATATCTCAGTTACAACCAATTTATTTTGTGTTTTGAAAGTATTTTTTTGTACATTCTGATTATGGTATGGCTTTCATGTCATGCAAACTAAATAACTTCCTTTTATTCTCAAAGTAATGGACAATTTAAAAGATACAATGATATTATCAGACAAATAGTGAGTCTGGCTCTACAGTTGAGAAATTTTCATAATTGGGGAAAAGGTATCAGATGCAACCCTCCACTGCATTCACTTATTGCCACTAATATAACGTGGCTGTTACTTTTCATCTGTGTTGTTACACTTCAAGCCTCTTAGACCCACACACTGTTTGGTACCACCACAATGAAACAAACAAATAAGACATAAATAGGGAAAAAACAAAAATCCAACTCTGCATTTTTTTAAAAGAGCAAATGAAATACATTTATTTATGGCTCCTCCTGTGTGCACTTTGCTTCTCTTTCAAGCACGTAGTGTATTTTTTATCTCATTTTTTTGTGATACAAGCTCGTGCACACTTGCTAATTTGCATATGTGCTTTAATAGCTGCTGCTAATGCTTCCACTAGCCGGCTATCCTACAGCTGCTGCTGATTTTCTCACATGCGCTTATGCGTGCTCTGTTACACTAACTGAATTCTCCATTGATTGTCTGTAATTTCCAAAGGAAGAAATCAGTTATTGGTAATAAATAATTAACAAAAGCTAAATCTAATGTAAAAGATGGTTACTTATTTTGAATAAAATTTAAATGAGAAATTTGAAAACTTTGAAATGTCAGAAATAATGATAAAATCATTTTTATTTATTTTTTTTTTGTTGTTGTTGTAACTACAATCTTTAGCTAAAAAAAGCTTCATCAGGGTAAAAAGTCAGGTCTGTAATTTTTTTTTCTTTTCTTCAGCTAAATTTATTTTCATAAAGCGTCATGGATGCAGAATCAAATATAAACTTCTAGTCAATACTGTTTCTGTACTTGACGTCAATCCCAACTATGCTCATGTGCATTTAAATAATGGACAAGACAAACCATTTACCTCATCATGTGCATTTAAATAATGGACAAGACAAACCATTTACCTCATCATGTGCATTTAAATAATGGACAAGACAAACTATTTACCTCATCATCAAAGCTCTGGCATCAATTGAAATGGATGGCTCTCGTCTTGGGGAGGCTCCATGTCTTGACAAGCTTCTGGGTTTGACCTTTACTTCTGATCTGAAGTGGAACACGTACATCAAGTCTGTTGCCAAGGTCACTGAGAAAATGGTGGGATCCTTCTAGCGCTCCAGGAGATATCTCACTACTGATGCAATTCTCTATCTATATAAAAGCTAAGTACGTCCAGGGATGGAGTACTGCTGCCACATCTGGGCAGGAGCTGCTAAAAACAGCCTATCCTGCCTTGACAGAGTACAAAATAGACTTAGTGGTTTAGTGGGGGATGCCCTTTTCTCTTCCCTGCAATCTCTCTCCCACAGAAGATACATTGTGAGCCTGTCTTTGTTTTATCGTTATTTCCATGGCAAGTGCTCGTCTGTGCTCCAATCTCTGGTTCCCCCTCGCCAATCTTTCACGATAAACACCCATCTAGCTGAAACCACTGTCAAAAATTTTCCCCACTCTTTATCTATGCCTAAATCAAAACGTAGATTCCATGAACAAAGCTTCTTTCTTAGAACTGCATGCCAGTGGAACTCTCTTCCGTTTGCCTGTTTCCCACCTGACTACAAATTGGATGTCTTCAAGTCTAACATAAACAAGTTCCTGTTGAACTGCCCTCTTAAGTAAGACACTTTATCAGATCTCCATTACTAGCGATTACTACGATATTATCCTATTGATTACTGTACACACAATAACCCTTATCCCCGAGTGGCTTCTTGGCCTTGATAAGTGGTGACCTCCATGTAAAAAAACCCACAAAATTCCATATGCTGCCCTGATCAACAACAATCACCGACCTCATCGCTGTGTACTATGGTTCTCTTTTATCTTTCCTTCTGGCTGTGTTGTCGTCTCTCACATTGGCAGCTGCCAAGGGAGCGTGCAGCAGCTCACAAATATAAAAAAAATAACACAACTCAAAGCACAAACTCTAACACATTCTTTAGATATCAGTTGGGCTTTAAGTGTGTGTGACACCATCACAGAAAATGATCCTCTATGTGTACATTTACATTGCCAGCATACCTGGATATGATATGCAAAATCGTCAATAACTTTGATACTCATCTCTAAGAACTGCCTTAATTTGGGCCATGATGGCCTTTTTCAGTTCAAGTTGAGATACAAAAATTGTCAATATCATACCAAAATCTGATTGCCAGAGTCTATATCATTTTTACAATGGCTTGTTTTCTGTAGGTCTGAAGTATGATCTTGTGCAATTCTAGGAGGTCCACCTTCCCAGGCTTACCTTCTCGCCCTTTGAGAAAGGGTTAGTTTATTGCTAATTGCCTTAGGTACTCCTACTAGGGAATGCTGACAGCTGCCTAGCATTTTTTATGGACCATAGCATACTAATTTTGTGCACAGGTTTTCTAAATCTCACTTAATCTGACCTTGTGCCCAATCTTCGCATTGTGGGAGGAAGATAAATAAAATCTCTTATACTTATCTCTTGGTGTTGCTGTGATTTGAGCTGTGATGGTTTTCTTTAGTTCAAGGAATTTTTCTTTCTACAATCCAAACATAAACTTTAGTCCATGCTTAACTTGTCTGTCAATTTTCAGTTATGAATGTCCAATAGTCTTTGTTTTATTGTCTTTAATGATCTTTTGGTTTTATTGTTGTTCAAGGATATAATCCAAATGTACACCTTCGGAATGATGAAGCTCATTTGCTAATTTATGAACATGTAAACTTAAGGAATAACATTATTGCAATATTTTTGACTCATAATTGGGGTATGGTCCCTCACAGTTGGGATATTCTATTTAGTTTCAGAAGAGTTTCCGATGGTTAGTTGTTCTATACAAGTCCTAGAGATGATGAGTTCTCAGTAGACAGGTGTTCTGTACAGGTTCTAGACTTTATAATTTTGTAGCCAAAGAGCAAAAGATTCTTCCCATTTTGACACAAAGAAAACATATGCAAGGTTGCTGAAAAAGGTTTAAATTTTATGGAGCAATTCTGGTTTCTGATTGGTTGGTAACAGAACGTGAATTAATTTGATTTGTCAGTTTCTAGCAGCAGCGTTTATAAATAGAATCTCCCAATTGTGAGGAACCATCCCCCATTATGAGTCCAAAATATTGCAACAAACATCCTCCACCTTACTAGCAAGGTGTCTCCAAATGTCATATACACCCTCTAGCCAATGAATGTATAATGTTCTTTATCTTCTCATTGCTATTATTGTTGCCGCCATCATCACAATTATTATATATATATTATTCCTTAATTGGAATTTTTTATTTTGAGATGAGCATTTTTATGTTAATTTTATTTTTATTTCGGACTATTAGTCTCATCTTTATTAGTTGTTGTTTGTTTGTTTTTATTGGTTCACAACGTTTCGGCCAACTTCCTCTGGCCTTCGTCAGGTGGTAACCGCGACGGATAGGAACTTCGAATCTCCTAACTGCATTCTCAGCCATCACTGCCATCCGGGGCCCGTGGCACAGTTGATAGAGACGTTGAATCTCTATGGTTCCAGATGAACATTGTCTGAAGATAGCGGTTTCAATCCCACCCAAAGCGTGCCAGAGGTAATTGGTCAAAAATGTGGTGAGACGACGACAACTACGGATGGCAGTGATGGCTGAGAATGCAGTTAGGAGATTCGAAGTTCCTATCCGTCGCGGTTACCACCTGACGAAGGCCAGAGAAAGTTGGCCGAAACGTTGTGAACCAATAAAAACAAACAAACAACAACTAATAAAGATGAGACTAACAGTCCAAAATAAAAATAAAATTAACATCACAATTATTGTTGGGAATCTTGGTTGCTTCGTTGTTTGTGGCACAAACCATGTAGACATTTTTTTTTGTTGTTGTTTAAAACAAGCTTTATTTCAAAAGGATGGAACATACTAGCATGCATGAGAGAAATAGGAGAAAGATAGGAGAAAGAGAGGGGTAGAGAGAAATAGAGAAGGAAATGAAATGAGATGTATAACCTTTACTACATCAGTTGCACTTTGTTCACCGTTTTCAGTTTTGAGGATAAAATGCAAACACATCTTCTCTCACCCGTTTTGCTGAATAAGGGCAAGAAAACAAAGAGGGGAAGGGGAATCATGTGGTTTTCATAACTTCTGCTCAATACAACCTTCTTAAATTTAGAGCTGTTCTTCAAAAATGTAGTTGTCTGAAGCAAAAAAACAAAACAAAAAAAGGTCAGCATAAGTCAGAGAAGCTTTTCCAGGTAAAGAATCAAGTCAAGATTAGCATCATGTAGTGGTCTTCTCATGTCAAGATGGAAGCTATCACTGAAGTTTAGTTGTTTTGTTTAACAGCATATCAACTTTTTTGAGGGGTTCTTGAATTCCAAATCCAGCAATTTTGGAAAAAAGTTTTATACTTCAAGTTATTTATATCTTCAAATATTTATCTATGGTATTTGGTTTGGTTGTTGTGTGAAGGAAAACTGATGTTTTTTGTTTTTGGTTTTGTAGAACATGATTAAGTTTTGCAATGGAAAAGGAAAAAGAAACATTAACATTTTAAGTCAGAAAGCCAATATATTCAGACAGCCTGATCTGGTAGCACCAGATTTATCACTGAAGAATTCAAAGAGATTCAGTATATTTTATAAAGCGATTCTGGCATCTGATTGGTTCATTCTTAACATGCATGGTTATAAACGTGTTTGTTCAAATCTTTATGGTAATATCTTTTTCATATACCAAACTTTAAATTAAACCATTATTTACAGATAATTTTATAAAATCAACGGTAGATTCTCTACAGAGCAATGTAGACTACAATTTATTGTGAAATTTATTGTGGAATTCATTGCAGGAAGGCATGTTAAGCTTTCTCCTGGTATACTGTGGGGAGGGGGGTCCCTAGCTAATTAATTGATTTTATTAAAAAATGGGCGATTTCACCGATTTCAGTTACAATAAAAGTATGGGAAGATGGAACATTTGTGGATCCTCATTGAATGCCGGCCAACGTCGAGTCTCCCTGCTAGTATATATAAATTAAACTTGATATATGGTCCGCAATACTAACTCTTATGTCTAGCAGTTATATTCCAAAATTCTTAATGATTACTGAATTAGTTTATGAGTGAATCCTATACATGACTTTATATATACACAGATTTTATAAAAGCCGGACCATCGGACCAATACAACAATTCAAACACGTGAGAGTTGTAGTCTGAAAATAATCAAAACAACCAAATAATCAATCCTCATCTAAAAAATTTAGAAATAACCTTTTTTTTCTTTTTTCCTTTCTTTTAGCTCACATCGATTTGCATGTTGCAAAATATTATTGCATGCCTGGTTTTGCGGTAAAGTTGGCTATATATATATATATATATATATATATATATATATATATATATATATATATATATATATATATATATATATATATACAGGGTGGTCAAAAAGTCAGGTAACATGTTAAAGGTAGAAAAAACAATATGATCCATTATAATCTTATCTAGAGATCTTACCCCTCCTGATTTCTGGCTTTGGGGCTATGTAAAGGATAGCGTTTATGGCAAGAAGCCTGATACAATAGCGTCTTTAAAGTTATTTATTGAAGAGGAGATTGCGCGGATATCAGCTGACATGATTACACGTGTTACACAACCAGTGGTTAATCGCTTCCAGCGATTGATAGAGAGAAATGGACGACAATTAACAAAATAAACATCTTTCATGTTTGTTTCATTTTATATTTCAATGTATGGTACTTAAATATACGTGTATTGCTAATATCGTTTTTCTTTAAAATGTTACCTGACTTTTTGACCACCCTGTATATATATGTGTGTGTGTGTGTGTGTGTGTGTGTGTGTGTGTGTGTGTGTTCACTGCACTTCATAAAATGCACTGCATATTATTTACAATATCAAAGCATTGACCGTTACTGATTTGAAGATGTGAATGAATGATCAATCATGATCAATACTAAATGCTACCTAATGCTTTCTAAGATGTTTTGGATAAAGAATTGTTTTAAGAGATAAGCAGTGATTTCAACAGGATGAGGCAAGAAAGAGAGAAGTGTGTGTGAGAATTATCACTGTGCCCCAATGTTTGCAGTTCATGTCTCAACGCCATGCAAGATGAACACAGACTGAAAAGATTTTGTTTAGATGCAACAAGTGGCAGCAGAATCCTGGATCGTCTTCATGCAACACAACAGTGGACAAGCACCACCAAATCAATACAACAATTGTTAGAGATAAAAAAAAACAAACAAACAAACACCAAAATGATATAAGAGGAATATTTATTATAACACTGTTAGGAACGGGCAAGGAAAGTGAAAAATACGCTTAGATTCTTTTAAGTCATTTAAATTATTTCAAGGACAAAATACTCATCATACTCTTAAAGTCATGTATTATTTTGAATCAGAAATAACTTTAACATTTAATAAATTTTCTTTTTTTTCAGAATTTTGCAGATAAAATATTGACAATTGATCAGAGAAAAATTTAGCACTGAACAACGAACCAAAATTATTGAGCTTTATTTCGAAAATCGTTGTTCTATAATCTGGACTCAAAGAGCCTATCATCGGCATTATAATGTTGGACAAACTCCCAATCAGGGCACAATTGGATGTGAAACGGTTTTGGCAGCAAGGCTCAGTCAGTGACCTTTCACGAACTAGCAGATCATGTTCAGTATGTACAGCTGAAAATGTAGCACTCGTAGAGGACAGCATTGCTGAAAACCCAGACACTTCAACTTGAAGACAGGCCACTCAGATTGGGATGTCCAGAAGGTCATTTCAAAGAATTCTGAGGAAATTGCACCTGTTTCCATATGAAATCAAATTGTACAGACATTGCAACCCACAGACTTGCAGTCTCGCTTGGCTTATGCTGTCCACATTCAGCAATTAGCCAGAGAACAAAATGAGTTCATCCATAAACTGATAATGAGTGATGAAACCCATTGAATGGGTTCGTGAATAAGCAAAACTGTCGAATAGGGGGAATTGAAAATCAAAGAACCGTTCATCAGCATGAATTGCATCCAATAAAATGTACTGTATGGTGTAGTGTTACCTCGGAAAGAGGGATAGGTCCTTATTTCTTTGAAAACAAACATGTTGAGGTGACGGTAACTGCACAGCGCTATCAATAAATGATTGAAAATTGTTTAAGGCTAGCTATTCAGGACAACCTGGAAATGTGGTTCCAACAAGATGGAGTAACTGCTCACACTGCTCGTCAAAGTATGGCGCTCCTAAGGGGATTGTCTGGCGAGCGTTTAATTATCAAATTTTCTGATTTTAACTGGCCTTCACGTTCACCAGATTTGACTGCCCTTGACTTTTTCCTTTGGGGTTATCTTAAAGAAAAAGTATTTATGAAAAATTCAAGAACTTAAAAACAATGTCAGACATGAAATCCAAAAACTAGAACCTGTTATTTTAAGTAATGTAATAAAAAATGCCATAACTAGAGCCCATCTTTGTGAAGCTAAAAATAGTGGTCATTTAAAAGATCAAATTTTTTGTAAACTAATGTAAAAATATTACCAATTAAATTTATTATAAGTAAACATTAGTAAATTACTTTAAATGTTGAAATTTTTATCACCTAAACAAACCAATGCATGCATTTTATGCTACTCTGTAGTTGAAACTCAGCGATCAACTTTACAAAGAGATAATATGCTAAAAATCCACATTAAAAAATTGTTTTAAGGTATCTAATATTTAAGACATTTAATTTCGTTTTTTTTTTACATTTAAATTTCCGATTTCTTAGTATCATTTTCCTCGAAAGATATTTTTACTTTCAAAATATAATCTCTTTGTAAAAGATGGTCACTAAGTGTTTACTATGGGTATGAATAAAACATAATTCATTCTTGAAACGAAAGGGAAGGTAATTAAACTAACTTAAAAGAATCTATTTTTTAAATAAAATAAATATTTTATATTAACAATTATTTATGAAGTAATAAATACTGTAAGTTTCATTAAAATCAAAAGATTCTCTGATGCTTTTTACTTGTGGGTATTCAAATAACTTTCATCTTTCATTGCTCGTCTTTATCATTAGTCATTAAATATCACATGCAATGGAAATTGGAAGATAAAGAATAACAAGAGAAATTTAATCCTAAATACCAATTCAAAGAACAAAAAATACACACACACACACACACGCACAATCTGCAAGACAACCAATCAAAATCACGATGGAAGACTGGCGCTCTGGTAATTACATGGTACCAAATTACTGATATTTTGAAAGGGGAATTTGGAACACTGAAAACCTACACAATAAAGGAATTATCTCAAAACTACGGTCTACCTATTCTTTTTCCAATGAATTTGTAAACACTTTTTGATTCTGTAGATTTTCAGCATCCTAAATTCACCATGAAAAGACCAGTAATTTACTACAATACTATTACCAGAGCTCCGGAAGTAAAATATTGTTGGATTCTCAATTTCTTATTAAAGAATTGTTTTAGTTTTGATTTAAGCTTTTAAATCATTTATTTTCCTCTTTTAACATATAGTTATCTTGTTAGATTTTCGTATAGACACTTGATTTGGACTAGCCTATTATTAAAAATCTTTTCTTTCACTATGATATTGGCATGAATATATTTTTGCTTATTTTTTCCTGAAAATACTTATTCCAGCTAAGAAAACTGTTTCACTTTTTCGCCAAAATACATCAAGAGTTACTGAGTGTTCTCTCCCTCAAGTTCTTCAAACATAAATATATATATTAGTGATTTTCATTTTTTTTATTTTTTCAATGTAAGCATTGTTAAAATTTTAATAGAAAATTCTAAGTTTAAAAAGTCAGTACAATGCATAATTCTTTTTACTAAATAAATATTTTTTTTAAAATAAAATTCTGCTTTGTATTGAATTTGTAAACTTACAAAATCCAAGTAAAATTTAAAGAATGTTTACAGCAAGGAAAAATAAATTCACTAATTCATTTCACATTAGCCATGCATTCCTCATGATTAAAACATTTGTAAATATCACAGTTGAAAGATATCATAACACAAGGAAGAATAAAGAAAAAGAAAAATCACAAACTGATTCTATTTCTGATGATGACATGATATCATTAAAACTTAGATTTTAAACAAATGTTTATTTAAAAAAAGTACATTCTATTGACTTTTTAAAATTACAAATTATATATATATATATATATATATATATATATATATATATATATATATATATATATTAATTATGTTATTTCAACTGTTTCTTGCCTCCACAGTAATTACACATTTTTCTTTACTTTAGCATCAAATACTAAAACGAAATTCTTTAAATTCTAATGCCGCAAAATAATTTCATAATGAGATTAAAGTCACTAAAATTAATTTTTGTAAACAAGTCAGCCATGTATTTTTTTATTTTTGTAAAAAGGAAGAAGAAACACATTAATATATTAAAAGTTTTCTCTTATAAAAAAAAACTTTTAAAAATTAAAATGGAATGCATGCTACTTAAGCTAATTAAGTAAAAAAAAAAACACAAAAATTTACCAAAATGACAAAATTTTTTTACCAAAATGAGAAAAATTCTTTTTACTAAAATGCCTAATTTTCTAATATGAAGAGTCCCAGATCACATGACAGTGATGCAATCAACCATTGGTTGATTTATTGATGCTGTCGTCTATAAAAAATGTGACTCAAAAGTACATTTCTTATCTGACCTTTGAAATGTTTCTAAAACCTCTCCTTTCCCCTTTTTGTTCTAGATCACATGACCATTGAATATCATGAGTCTTTTTGGATTTTCCTATCACTCATGCTGCCTCAAAAGACACCAAAGTAGCTTTTATTTGTGAAAGTAGCTTTTATTTGTGAAAAAATTCGTTTAACTTTTAACCAGGAGAATCTTTATCTTGTCACAATAAAGTAAAGCAATAACCAGCTATGAATTATTAACATAAATTTTTATAAAACACTTTGGCAAACCCCAGAAATATTTTAGCAACACTTTTGAAGGTTGTAGTCCTGAGGTTAAGAATCACGTGTGCCTCTTTATAAACTTGAGAATCTTTATGTGAATTTTGGAACCTGTATGGAATTTTAAACTGAACCCTTTACTTAATCCATAGGGGTAGATTGTTCTCATTCTATCAGCCATGGTCGGATAGTTTAAGATTGATTGATGGATTTAGATTGCACATTTTTAAAATTAATTGAAAAAAAAATAAAGAAAATTTTAGCTTTTATATATACATGACTTACACATTTTTTAATTACTTTTAATCAAAATTTTATTACCATAGTGTAATAATATGTATATTATGCAAATGCATTACGACTCATCAAAAATGCATATATGTGTACGCATGTGTATGGAGGTGAGTATCAGGGCGGTTTTATCAAGTTTTAGGAAGCATGAGGTCTTTAAAGGATTTTGGTGTGTTTCATGCTTCAGCAATTGTTAGCATTAAAAATAAAATAATATGAATAATTTTTACTTAAATCTATAAATATAAAAGCGAAAATGTATGTATGTGTGTTCGCTTTTTCTGTATGTCTACAAAAGGCTTTTTTCAGAGAAGCGGTCGGTGGGTTCACAACTTTTTAAAACTTTTTATATCACATATAAATCGTAATATCTCACAGTTAACAATGAAGCTCGCCTGTCTATTTAATTTGCTCGATTTCGGGAAGATAAATATTCAACATTTGTCGCTCGCCGCATGTGGGTTAGTCTTTTTCCTATAACATCTTGGGAAAATAAAAATCGCGCAGTCAAACTTAACCTCATATATATATATAGGCAAGAAACAGACAAATGCACAGAAGCATACTACATAGTAACGAAAATGAATGAAAGGTAAATCCTAGCTGGTAAAAATATGAGTTATTTTACTTGCATTTATTTCAGTCATTATTTCAAATTGTTGACACCATAACAATCTTTCGAGCCGAAATAATTTGTTACAAAAATTGCTACAATCTTCATAAAAAATTATTTAGTTACCTTCATTGAATTATCAGTGTCATTATTTTAAATGGCCGCCATCATAAATATCATCATAGCCAGAATTGTTATTTATTTCCCAACAAGCTAAAGCAAAAACAATTTTCGTATTATTTGGATTTATTGGACTACTGTTCTCATCTTGAGTGTGATGAAGAGTCAAGATGAGAACAGTAGTCTGATGAATCCAAATAATACAAATAACTAATCCTCATCTCAAAAATTCAGAAACGGCAAAAACATTTTTGTTTTGTAAAGAACATGCTGAAAAAGGAGAATGAAAATGTCAGAATCAAATATCGATGTGTCAGATGTGTTGCTATTTAGGTCTGCATTCGAAAATCAGGCAGACATAATTTTATATATTAAATTAGAAAAGAGAAAGAAAAGAAAAGATGATTTATTTACAAAGATTTTCTTGCTTTTAATACTCAAACTGAAAGATTATAAACAAATAATAAATGTGATAAAAAGAATATTTTTTAAAAATTAACATTACATTTATTATAAGATCTTTACAACTTTGGAACTTAAAAATTTGAACTAAAAATTTTGAACTAACTAAGAATAATATTTTTTGATTAAAATAAAGATTTCAAAATCTACAATTATATTTTAAAATAAAACAAAGAAAGAATGCAGTTTATATTTTTCCTACACATAGTTATTTTGTAAAAGTGAAACCCAAATAGTCTTTAAATTAACAAATCAAACATTTCTTCTAACAAGCAAATTTTCATTTATTATTGTTATACTATGTTATTAGCAATACAATAATGCTATCTGCTACAATTTATTTAACAAATTACTTAGTCCAGCCAAGATAATCTAATAATAATGAAACATTTTTCACTAATCACCAAAAAAATAAAATTCACTCAGAGTCATAACTTGCATTCTTACTTGAAGAATATAATAAGAGCTATCTACCTTAGAAGTACAATTTTATTTCTATTTCTGTATATGTTTTTAAAAAATGTGTAAGCAAATAAAAATTTTAAAAAAAAGGAAAGTAATAGCACTGCATCCTGGCTAATATAGGTATATAATATAGGTAGTGGTAATTAACTTTGAGAATTAGAAAGAAATCATTCAGTGTTTTCTGCAAAACAAATTCAACAAACTGATTTTGTGTAAAAATATGAAATCAAAATAAATAAATACACTGAAATAATTAATTAATTGAACAGACTATTTTAATGGATAACAGTTCAAAGTTCATTGAAAATTAAAAAATTTATTTTGTGTGCTATTGGTCCAGAAGTCAATTTTCACAGTATATAACGATAGACGCATGCTTCAAACAAGTGAAAAAAAATCCTTAGAAATGTATAATGTCATCTTGTATAAATAAAAATTAATCATAATGAAAGTAAAAATTATTAGATCAAATGATTTAGGCCAAATCACACTATTCATCAAAAACCGTGCAAAAATGGTGGAAGCACAACTTTAAGCATTTATATAAGATTCATTTCAGCAACATTCAATCTTATAAATATGATTCATAACTCATTAGACATCACACACAGACAAAGCGCCTTTTATATATAAGCAGAGATTAGACATCAGGTTAAATGCTTCCTTCAATTTTATGTAAAATATAAATCAATCATCACTAAAAATAATGGCATAATTTGAAATAGTTTGAAAAAAAATGACAAGAAAAAAATTGCACATTTATAAAAAGGTTAAATTTTGTTTACATCCAAATTTTATCAAGATAAACTTAAAAGTAAGTGACATATCACATGTTGAAATTGAAGGGAATTTCATTATATTTATCCATTCTGGCACTCTAAACTGGCTGGTTTTAACAACTCCTTCTCCTTATACTCTAAACTAAGCTGGTTTGTGATATCTATTTCTATAATCTATAATATTTACTTGCATGAACTCCAAAAGAATTAGAATTTAAAAAAAAAATGATAAAATATGGTAAAAAAATAATTTCATAAATATTAGAGAGATTAAATAATTTGCATACATAGAGAAAAAACCACAACAAATGATTGTAGATCAAATTTTTTTAAAGAGATTTGAAGTTGATGTTATTTTTAAAAAGACTACTTTCTAAACCTATTATAAAACTAAATCTAAGTTTATCAACATTTATTTCCCACAAGTATTTTTTATTTTATATATTTTAATAACACAATATACATTCTAAAATATAGTTAAGTTCTGGAATTAAATTAGGTTTGAAAAAATTTTGATTTGTTTTATAATTATTTTATATTCTAAGAATATATATATATATATATATATATATATATATATATATTTCTGTAGAAATATTTTTTTTATTATATATCAATCCTTATATAAGAAGCTCAATGTAATTACAGAGCAATATAGAGAATAAATGACAAAAAGTTATATTCCAAAATTCAATATGGCGTAATGGAAAATATAAAGGTAACGGCAGCTTCTCTTCCAATTTTCGGATCTTTACCATGTCAAATCACATTTCAATTTCTTTTGACAAATTGATCGTTGCTATTTCTTCTGATGAGTAAAGGGCATAATAGATTCACTGATTGATATAATAATTAAGTGATTGATTTTGCGCTACGAAACAGATTCTGTCAAGAATTGTATAAGTCAACTGAATTAAAGGAATAAATTATAAGATGGTCAACATCATGAATTTTGGAATATAACTTTTTGTCAGTTATTCTCTCTCTCTTTCTCTATATATATATATATAATTCAATTTAGGTAAACAAAATTATCATTGGTCGCTACAATAAACTTACTGTTTCAGTCTAAAAAGATTTCAAATTAACCTGAGGTTGTAGTTGCCTGATGAAATCTTTTTAGATTCATTCATTCATTTAATTGGCAAAGAATAAACCCACAAGCAATTGCAATTTACAAGGGGAAAAAGTCAGTGAGAATTTAGGGGACTATGTACAAAGATAAACTATACAAGGGAAACTGTGGACCAGCATCTGTCCAAGGCCGCCTTGAAGTCCTGTAGTATGGGTTGGTTTACAACTTCATTGGGTAGCTGGTTCCATGCAGATGCCACTCAAACTGAGAACACTGTTTGGTGTCATAGCCTCCGGAAACATTGAAAGTAGACCTTTTTCGCATGCCCACGGAGCCCGCTAAAACAGTAGGTCTATTGTAGCGACTAATGGTAATTTTTCTTTACCTAAATTGAATAAAATAATTGCTCTTTTTACTGAGTACTATCAACAACATCTGTAAATTCAATGTTTTTTACCTGGAATATATATATATATATATATATATATATATATATATATATATATATATATATATATATATATATATACATATGCTAAGTTTTATCAAAATAATTAAAACTAAATAGGTAAACTAGATATTGTAAGTTGAAATTGAAGGAAATTTCACAATATCCATTTTCTCACTCTAAACTGGCTGGTTTTATGACTCCTACTTCTCATACTCTAAACTAGGTCAATTTGTGATACCTATTTATACAATCCATAATGTTTACTTGTATAAAATTTAAAATAATTAACATAAAAAAATGATAAAATATGATAAAAAAAAATTTTTTTTATTTAAATTACAAAAGTTGTTAAAGAATTTTTGTAAATTGGGGAAAATATCTGCACAAACAGTGATTCTTTCAATTTATAACAGCAAAATAAGAATTGAACTGAAATAATAATGAAATTTTTGTGTATATTATGCAAATGCATTACGACTCATCAAAAATGCATATATGTGTACGCATGTGTATGGAGGTGAGTATCAGGGCGGTTTTATCAAGTTTTAGGAAGCATGAGGTCTTTAAAGGATTTTGGTGTGTTTCATGCTTCAGCAATTGTTAGCATTAAAAATAAAATAATATGAATAATTCTTACTTTATAAATATAAAAGCGAACATGTATGTGTGTATGTATGTGTTCGCTTTTTCTGTATGTCTACAAAAGGCTTTTTTCAGAGAAGCGGTCGGTGGGTTCACAACTTTTTAAAACTTTTTATATCACATATAAATCTTAATATCTCACAGTTAACAACGAAGCTCGCCTGTCTATTTAATTTGCTCGATTTTGGGAAGATAAATATTCAACATTTGTCGCTCGCCGCATGTGGGTTAGTCTTTTTCCTATAACATCTTGGGAAAATAAAAATCCCGCAGTCAAACTTGACCTCAATAACTGATTAAAACGGGCACCTGCCAAATCCAAGTAATTATATAAATTAAAACGTGTTTCCGTTAGCACCTCGCGGTGGGGCAATGGTTAACCTTGCACGTTTTTGTTTTTTTTTCACACTTTAATTTACAACTTTGCCTCAACGGTTCGAGTTCGATCCTCATACTTACTTTTTTTTTTTAATCCCCCCACCCCCGGAGTTTCCACACACACCTCCAAACACCTGGCCAACACCAGGTACCCCTCGCTAGTACTTTCATAAATCAGAGTCCACTTTCTGTAGGCTGCTTTTAAATCCAGTCAACGACGGGTACATTTACTAGTCTATATATAAAAGCGAAAATGTATGTATGTATGTATGTGTGTATGTTTGTGTGTCTGCTAAAAACTTTCGACAGACACAACAAAAATTCACAAACTCGGTACCATATTGAAGCTCCATCCTTCGCTCAAAAAATATTGAAAAATTGGCCAAAAGCGTTCATTTTTTCACCCTGAAATCGACAATTTTCGACAGGGGGGGGGGTCAACAAAAACGGTCCGCTCGACCGGTTCTACACATGCGTCAGATGACGTCATGATCTGATTTACTTTAAATAGTTGAAAAACTGAACAAATTTCATGTACGTCATGTTAGGTCAGTCGATTAGCACGTTGGTTCATTATCTAAACGTTTTGGGTTCGAATCGTGGTGTGAGATGTCTTTTTTTTTTTTTTGATTTTTTAAATTTAAATATTGAACCAGTGTTATTTAAGCCATTTTTCACGTAACGTTCGTTTTTCTGTTTTTTTTTTACTTCGCTTATCCACCCCCGACCACACACCCAAAAACACCCGGGTACCCACCGATTTTTTAAATTTTAATATCGAAACAGGCTTATTTAAGCCATTTTTCACGTGTTCGTTTTTCTGTTTTCATCGTTCGTTTTTCTGTTTTCATCGTTCGTTTGTCTTACGTTAGTTTTTTTTGTGATTTTTTTCTCACTTAAGTGTTAACGTTGTTTTCTTTTTTTACTTTGCTTGTAACAAACAAACCTACGTCGTCGTCGTCATAACGCTCGACGACTTCCGGGCGCGCACCTCTCAATTTGGTTCTTACTTAAATAAATTCAAACATCTTTCACTAACTCATTCCTGCTGGCCCATTTTATTTTCAAACTTTGCCTCAGGGCTTCGGGTTCGATCCTACCATCCCCCTCCGGGTTCTTTTTTATTTAACACCACACACACCTACAAACACCCAGGCAATGCCGGGTACCCCCGCTAGTCTATATATATAAAAGGTAAAATGTGTGTGACCATTTTGTGTATGTTTCACAAAGGCATTTCTCGCACACAGTCTTGGGGGGATACAATTGCTTAGAAGTGTTTATATATCCTCTAGATAATAATATCTAGGATTTGGGAAAGCGCGTCGCATCTAGATTTATTTTCATCGACTTTTACAAAATTATTGCAATTTTGGCTTCTGAAGTGTTGATTCGGCTTTTTCGTATAAAAAGCAAAACTAATTCAAAGTTAACAACCTTCTCGGCATCGCGCCAGGAAACGTCCAGAAGCAATCAGCTTTGATCAATCTTGTATATCAGACAATTGCTATTCAATCTGGACAATGGGGAGCTGGTTTCCCCCTCCCCAACATCTGTTGGGGAAAAAACCAGTCAAATTTGGGTAAACAAACCCAAACGCTGCCTCGCAGCAAAAGTTAACTGCGTGACTTCTATTTGACCTCCTTAATTAGGTCAAATGGAAGCAGCAGAGTAAACTTTTATTGTGGCCACCTTTTTTTAATACTTGAATCAATAAATTCAAATGTTTTCCATTGTATGTCGCGGTGGCCCAATGGTTAACGTCACACAATTTTGTTTCACACTTTAATTTCCAACTTTGCCTCAAGGGTTCGGGTTCGATCCTCATACTCACCTACCAAAACTTTTTTTTTATTTTAAACCTCCCCTCCTGGAGTTTTGATTTCCCCAAAACACCCGGGCATCGCCGGGTACCCCCTGCTAGTCTCTTATAAATGGATAAATAGGGCTTTCCAATTAAAAATATTTTCATTTCATCAAATTTTGAATCAGTTGACTTCGATCGACTCATTTCCATGTTAATATTTATCTCAACATTGATATTCAATTAACCACAATGAAAAGCTCAATACAAAATTAAAAGAAAAAATAATGATCTTAAACGGCCATAATCCTAATGACATTAGTTTCCATAATTATTTAATCTCCCCAAAATTAATATGAAGAAAGCTATTAAGAAGTTCCATGCCCATTTAGGTAAATCAATTTCTCTTTCAGTGTTGAACTATGATCTAAAACAACAGCTAGAAAGAAGACCCCTAAACTACAGAAGAAGCATTGAAAATGAAATTAATAAATTGAAAAAAGCCTAATAAAATCATCATATAAATACAATCAAATATGTATTTGTCAGCTTCAATGTTATTTAGGTCTAACTACAATTTGACTGATTTTTATCTATATATTTATAGGATAGCGTGTGTGTTATTTTCTGTGTCATGCTTACACCCGGGTCGTTTAATTGTTATGTACTTTCATTTGTTGTCATAAATAATTTTATCAAGAATTCTTCATAAGTTTTGGTTTCGGTTATGACTGAAGGAACTCAAGTTATATATAATTAACATAAAAAATCTCCCTAATTAATATGAAGAAAGCTATTAAGAAGTCCCCGGTCCCACTAGTTTATATATTAATTTAATTACTGAAAATTTCGATAAGATGTTTTTAATCAGTGATATTATTTGGTTAAAAAACAAATTACTTTAATGTTTATTACCCATCCCTGCCTAAATCTGTATATAAAAATGTCAATGTATGTGTGTATGTTCCTTACGCCAACTGAAAAAGTGGAACTGCTTGCTCGCCGATTCACTTCCAACTCCACCCTAGAGCCAACAAACAACTCCCTTCCAAATTTCCCTATGCAGACGGAAGTCATAACCAATGATTTGAAAATCACTTCTTCACATGTCCACGATGTCATAAAAAACTTGAGACACCTCCAAAGCGTGCGGGCCTGCAATACTTATTAAGAAATGCTCAGCAGAGCTAGCCCCCATATTTTTTAAACTCTACAACAAATGCTTTGCTCGATCCTGCTTTCCTAATAGTTGGAAGATGGCCACTGTAGTACAAGAATTCTAGCGAAAGGACCAACCCTCTCAATTAGCGCCTTATAAGTCTCCTCCCTCTCTTTGTTAAAATCTTTGAGCTGCTAATCAATCAAGCACGAGTCCACCACCTTGCACTACACATTTAGGAAATGTTCTACTGCATGTATTTTAACAGTCATCTCTGAACGCATATATTATGCACTGGATAAGGTAGGTGAAGCCAGCCCTTGATATATTCAAGGTTTTTGATAAAGTCTGGCATGAAGGGCTGCTAATGAAAATCAAATCATATGGTATAACTGGACGAATACTAAATATAATTAAGTCCTTCTTGGACAGTCCAGGTTGTCATTGATTTACATTCGTCCAAGCAGCATAACATTAATGCAGAAGTGCCTCAGGGGTCGATCCTTGGACCACTATTATTCCTGATATTCATCAATGACTTCTCCGATAATATTGAGTTCGAGATGTGTATATTTGCTGATGATGCAATGCTCTATAACATGCATGAGGAAAGAACGGATGTACACAAGTCCAAGACAATGGCTGAATCATTAGAAAATGACCCCCAGATCTTAGTTGAATGGGGACGCAAATGGATGGTAACATTTAATGCTAGTAAGACTAAGCTGCTCACCTTTAACAATTACAAGAAACCTCTCCAACCACCGATATCCATGACAGATAACACCCTAATTCTTCCTTCAAACTCCTTGTCTTAACATTCACAGGAAATATGAACTGGAATAAATACACTGAGGACATTGCGAAGGCTGCTACAAGGAATGTGGGTTCCCTCTATCGTGCTAAAAAAAAATGTATGTGTGTCTGTTCCCTACTAAAATAAAATGTATGTGTGTATGTGTTTCCTAAAGAAATAAAATGTATGTGTGTATGTTCCCTAAAGAAATAAAATGTATGTGTGTATGTGTTCCCTATAGAAATAAAATGTATGTGCATATTTTCCTTATAGAAATAAAATGTATGTGTGTATGTTCCCTATAAAAATAATAGTTAGAAAATTTCCTTAAACACTAAAAGTGTACTTATATGAAATATTTTCTGGGGAAGGCAATGGAAATGGTCCCCAATTCTTTGAATGCACTGCCCCTATCCATGAGAGCTATGGAGGCAGACTTCTATTAAAGATTCAAATATATCTTATTTTTTATGAAATTGAAATTATATGTATAAAATTATTCAGGGAAAACAACAGAAGTAGTCCCAAATTTCTATGTGCTCCTTGTATGAGCCAGAACAATTTTAAACTTCAAATATGTACATTTGATTTTAATGAAATTTAAATCATATGTATTTAAGCACTAATTCAGGAAGTATTCAAAAATTTCAGTTTCCTTTTGACTATAGCAGGGGAGCAAAACAGTGCAGTAAAAAAAAAAAAGAAAAATGAAAAAGTAATATAGTGTTATGGGGATAATGAAGAAGCACATAAAATCCTGAGCGATGTTGGGTGTTCCTGCTAATTCATTATAAATCAAAATATGAAGAAATTCAAAATAAAACAATTATTGAGTTGCATTCAACTTTTAGCAAAGAGATTACAAAAAGACAAAAATCTTCATTTGTTTTGAAAATTAATTTTATGAATAACAAATTATTTGAATAAATAATAATTTAATAATGAAATCATTGTGTACAGTGATCAGCAGGTGCACCACAACTCATCAAAAGTGCATGGAAGGAAGTGGGTGACATCAGGTGTAGTTTTAATGAATCTTCGGAAGCACAAGAGTTTAAACGATGCAATTTTTCGGCAGCCAACAATGATGCATGAAGTTTGTTTCATGTTTTAGCAATCCTGACCATAAAAAAATGTTTTTGAAATTAATGGATGCTGTGCGGTTTTCTGACTTTGTAGGCATCTTCATCTGTGTTAGACACACACAGATAAAATAAAGTTGTTGATGTTGGCAAAATAGTTAATCATTTTGAGAGTGTTTGATGTTGGAGCTTTAATGAATTCAAACCTATGAAAGCAAGACGTTCAGAATATGGCAAGCAAGATGTTCAGAATATGGCAAGCAAAACGTTCAGAATGTGGCAGGAAGTGGTGATGAGTATCTGTTTGGTTGAACATCTCTAAATGGTTTCCAAGTAGTCAGTATTTGGAACAAAATAAGGGTTTCAGACAAATTATGAAATTGTGATTGCACCATCTCTGTATGATATAGTTTTAAATTTGGGCTGATAAGCGACTAAGAAAGATCTTGCTAAATGATGCCAAGAAAACCTTCTGACGATTTTAAAGAGGTTTTTTGTTCAATGCAAATCGCCACTTACAATAATGCCCAATCACATTCACAAGACTCTTTGATATAAATAGTGTGGAAGAAGTATGTGCTTCATCTAATGCAAATTGCAGTTGATTAATAATGCCAAAGTCCTAATCACAGAAAAACTTGGTGTTGCATCGAGAGAGTAGTGTGTTCACACTTAAGTTTTTCTTGTCAAACGCATGCTGTAAATTAGTCCACACTCACTTCAGTTGCAATTAATTGATCCATTGTTGAATTGGGTCCAGGTTTGGTTATAGAAAACATTTATTGAGTGTAGGATCTGTTTATTTTATCTGCATATTTCAGTACTGTAATATTTTTAAGTTGGTATCCATGTCATTAGTGTAAAGTTATTTTGTAGGATTTTAGAATTTAGACATTGATATTTGGTTCTAACTAGCCCATTTATTTTTTTCTTCCATCCAGTATATTCTTAATAATACTAAAATATTTTTTGATTCAGTATGTTAGAAAAAATTTTTTCCAGTTAAGAAGATTATTACAATGGCGACAATTTTAAATAAGGATTCAAATAATGTAAAGGAAATAAAATTTTGCAGCTTAAAATATGAATTAACTCCTTAAAATAATTTGAAACATTATTGAGCATAATTTCAATGAATTAAAAAGATCATCCTTCACATATACAATAACTACTATTTTAAAGACTAGATAAGAACATACAAGTTTGATTTTAGATTAAAACAATGTTTGAAATTTATCTGAATAAATGTCTTATATGCTATAATATTATGTAACAGCAATTACTCTCATTGAAGCATCATATTCATTATCTGTAAACACATGAGAGCAATAAGACAGTATTTATGACAAGTAAATGTTTGACAAGTGAAAATTAAAACAATTCATGCAGGTTTGAAAATCTTAGAATAAATATCTAACCATGGCCCTTTCTTTATTAGTCACAGACTTTGTCACAAAATGATTCCCAAATAATCTCAAGGTAAGCCATGTTTTCAATTACATAACCCATGAATTTTCTATAATCTGTCTGTCCTGGCAATTTATGTTTATTTAAATTGTGTATACTGATTTTGGATTATTCAGACAGCTAATCTCATATTTGCTGTTATTTTTGTCACAATGTTTGCAATCTACCATCTTTCAAGTACAGCTTTCCAAACTTGGAAATCTTAATATCAATCTAAGGAGCTTATACGGAATTTTTAATAGAATCCATTGTAAAATCCTGTGTCCTGTTAGCAATGACTGCAAAGAATTAGTAATTAATTATTATGTATATCTTAATTATTACTGACTGTAGTAAAGATGAAACTTTCAACCTCTAGAAAACTGTCACTTAAAATTGATGGTTAATCAATTTGACTATCCATTGCACTACGAGTTGATATGGACTATTCTAGTATGAAGTTTTTTCAGCTTTAAACCTGATTTTGTTTCTAGATGTGTAGTATTGCTATGTTTATATAAATATATACACACGCACACTATGTATATATATATATATATATATATATATATATATATATATATATATATATACACACTATGTATATAAATATGTATATATATATATATATATATATATAAACATGCTATGTATACATATATACATATATATAAACACGCTATGTATACATATATATATACATATACACTATGTATATATATATATATATATACATATATCCCCTGTATATATATATACATATGCACTATGTGTATATATATATATATATATATATATATATATATATAAATACACATATACACTATGTATATATATATACATATATACACTATGTATATACATATATATACACTATGTATATACATATATATTTACACAATGTATATATATATATATACATATATATACACACTGTAATTATACACTATGTATATATATACACTAATTACATATACGTATATATATTATATATACACTAATTACATAAACATATATATATATACACTAATTATATACGTATACAATAATTACATATACACATATATATATACACACTAATTACATATATATATTATATATATATATATATATCCACCAATTACATATATATATTATATATATATATATATATATATCCACAAATTACATATACATATAAACTTATAACATATGCATACATTATATATACTTATTAGATAATATATATATACACTTATTACATATCCATATATATGTGTATATAAACGTATTATATATACGCATACTTTATATATATACACTTATTACATGTACATATATATATACTATATATACACTTATTACATATCCATGTATTATATACACTTATTAAATGTACATATATATGCACTTATAAAATATCCATGTGTATATATATTATATACACTTATAAGATGTATATATATTATATACAGACTTATTACATATATATATATTATAGACTTATTACATATATATATTATATATAGACTTATTAAATATATATATTATATGTAGACTTATTACATATATATATATTATATATACACGTATTACAAATATATATTATATATACACGTATTACAAATATATATTATATCTACACATATTACATATATATATTATATCTACACATCTACACTTATTATATATATATATATATATACAATATATATATTATATATACACTTCTTATATATATATACAATTATTATTTATATATATATTATATATATATACACTTCTTATATATATATATATATATATATATATATATATATATATATATATACACAATTATTACTATATATATATACAATTATTACTTATATATATATACAATTATTACTTATATATATATACAATTATTATTATATATATATAAAATTATTATATATATATATATAAAATTATTATATATATATATACAATTATTATTATATATATATACAATTATTATTATATATATATACAATTATTATTATATATATACAATTATTATTATATATATACAATTATTATTATATATATATACAATTATTATTATATATATATATATACAATTATTATTATATATATATACACAATTATTATTATATATATATACACAATTATTATTATATATATATACATAATTATTACTTATATATATATACAATTATTACTTATATATATACTATTATTACTTACATATATATGATTATTATTATATATATATATATACAATTATTACTCATATATATAAAATTATTATATATATATATATACAATTATTACTTATATATATATATACAATTATTACTTATATATATATATATATACAATTATTACTTACATATATATGATTATTCTTATATATATATATACAATTATTACTCATATATATAAAATTATTATATATATATACAATATATATATACACAATTATTACACACACACATATATATATATATATATATATATACAAACATTACATTTATATATATATATATACAAGTATTACATATATATGTATACAATTATTACATATATATACAATTATTACATATATATATACAATTATTATATATATATATACAATTATTACATATATATACACTTATTACACATATATATATACACATATATATATATACATACAATTATTACATATATATATACACATATATATATATACATATATATATACAATTATATATATACAATTATTACATATATATACTATTATTACATATATATATATACTATTATTACATATATATATACATACTATTATTACATATATATACATACTATTATTACATATATATACATACTATTATTACATATATATATACATACAATTAGTACATATATATATACATACAATTAGTACATATATATATACATACAATTAGTACATATATATATACACTTATTACACATATATATACACAATTATTACACATATATATACACAATTATTACACACACACACATATATATATATATATACAATTATTACACATATATATACGCAATTATTACACACATATATACACAATCATTACACACACATATATATATACAATTATTACACACACACATATATATATATACGATTATTACACACACACACATATATATATATATACATACATACATACAATTATTACATATATATGTACATACAATTATTACATATATATACATACAATTATTACATATATATATACATACAATTATTACATATATATATATACAATTATTACATATATATAAACAATTATTACATATATATATATATATACAATTATTACATATATATATACAATTATTACATATATATATACAATTATTACATATATATATACAATTATTAAATATATATATACAATTATTAAATATATATATACAATTATTAAATATATATATACAATTATTAAATATATATATATATACAATTATTATATATATATATACAATTATTACATATATATATATATATATATACAATTATTACATATATATATATATATATATACAATTATTACATATATATATATACAATTATTACATATATATATACAATTATTACATATATATATATATACAACTATTACATATATATATATAAACAATTATTACATATATATATATAAACAATTATTACATATATATATATAAACAATTATTACATATATATATACAATTATTACATATATATATATATACAATTATTACATATATATATATATACAATTATTACATATATATATATACAATTATTACATATATATATACAATTATTACATATATATACACAATTATTACATATATATATATACAATTATTACATATATATACACAATTATTACATATACATATATACAATTATTACATATACATATATACAATTATTACATATATATATACAATTATTACATATACATATATACAATTATTACATATACATATATACAATTATTACATATATATATACAATTATTACATATATATATACAATTATTACATATATATATACAATTATTACATATATATATACAATTATTACATATATATATATATATATATATACAATTATTACATATATATATACATATACAATTATTACATATATATATATACAATTATCCCATATATATATACAATTATTCCATATATATATATACAATTATCCCATATATATATACAATTATTCCATATATATATATATATATATACAATTATTCCATATATATATATATACAATTATTACATATATATATATACAATTATTACATATATATATATATACAATTATTACATATATATATATATACAATTATTACATATATATATATATATACAATTATTACATATATATATATATATACAATTATTACATATATATATATACAATTATTACATATATATATATATACAATTATTACATATATATATATACAATTATTACATATATATATATATATACAATTATTACATATATATATATATATATATATATACAATTATTACATATATATATACAATTATTACATATATATATATACAATTATTACATATATATATATACAATTATTACATATATATATATACAATTATTACATATATATATACAATTATTACATATATATATATATATACAATTATTACATATATATATACAATTATTACATATATATATATATATACAATTATTACATATATATATACAATTATTACATATATATATATATATACAATTATTACATATATATATATATACAATTATTACATATATATATACAATTATTACATATATATATACAATTATTACATATATATATATATACAATTATTACATATATATATACAATTATTACATATATATATATATACAATTATTACATATACATATATATATATACAATTATTACATATATAAATACACAATTATTACATATATAAATACAATTATTACATATATATATACAATTATTACATATATATATATACAATTATTACATATATATATACAATTATTACATATATATATACAATTATTACATATATATATATATACAATTATTACATATATATATACAATTATTACATATATATATATACATTACATATATATATATACAATTATTACATATATATATACAATTATTACATATATATATATATATACAATTATTACATATATATATATATACAATTATTACATATATATATATATACAATTATTACATATATATATATATACAATTATTACATATATATATATATATACAATTATTACATATATATATATATATACAATTATTACATATATATATATATATACAATTATTACATATATATATATATATATACAATTATTACATATATATATATATATACAATTATTACATATATATATATATATACAATTATTACATATATATATATATACAATTATTACATATATATATATATACAATTATTACATATATATATATATACAATTATTACATATATATATATATATACAATTATTACATATATATATATACAATTATTACATATATATATATATATACAATTATTACATATATATATATATACAATTATTACATATATATATATATATACAATTATTACATATATATATATATACAATTATTACATATATATATATATACAATTATTACATATATATATATATATATATACAATTATTACATATATATATATATATATACAATTATTACATATATATATATATATACAATTATTACATATATATATATATATACAATTATTACATATATATATATATATACAATTATTACATATATATATATATATACAATTATTACATATATATATATATATATATATATATATATACAATTATTACATAAAGAAATTAAAGGAAATAAAAATCCTTAATCCATGGAGTTTCAAAGATAATCTCTTTTCATCAGATAATTATAATAATATATATTGTTGGTTAGTATATATTTTAAAATACGAAAAAAAAATTTGTGAATTAAAATTTAATTTTTCTTGTTTGTTAATTGTTCTATATAATATATTTAGCTTTCTATTATCTCACTAGGTATTAATATCATGATAATGCTCATGTTTTTACAGTTATTTATCTTAGGTTTCTTTCCATCATTCCAATAATTATATGAGAAACCGGACTCATGAAAAAGAATTTCAAAATGTACATCGCAAATAAACCTGGTTAACTAAATGCAAGAGAAATACAAACAATTGCACTTAAAAAGATGGTTGGAATCTTAAAAAGATCTCTTGGTTGGAATGTATTAGACAGCAAGTGCCTGGCATCCTGCAGGTGGCTCCATCCCTAGCTAAAACAAAATGATAAAGAAAATTAAAAAATAATGGTGTTATTATTTTCATTTTACCTCTTTATGTTTAAGGTTAGACATTTTCGGAATGACTTTTAATGTCTCTGTTATTTGAGTTGCTAATCTTTGAATCTAGTATTTATAATTATTTCCATATGGTATTTAATTCCTTACTAGGTCTACTCGGGATTATTGTCGCCAAACATATGCGCTGATTATTTGGGCATTTTATTCTTCTGTTAGAAATTCTGTATAGCTTTCTGGATTCTACGTAAAGATTCCCAAATTTGAAAAAAATGACACCTGAAATAGGTCAGAGGTTAAATTAGCCAAAAGTAACTTTGTGTATGTCATTATGAGTTTTTGATAAGCATTTATGAAATCAATGACTTTTGTTATGAAAGACAAGTTGAGTTGTTTGCTTTTAAAATTGGATGGCAGCAAGGATTAACATGAAAGAAGATATAACAACTTAATAAAGCAGACATTATTAGTCCAAGTTAGGGACGGGAAATGAAAGTGAAAACAATTTGTTTTTTTTTAACAAAAAAAAGATATTTTCGTTCTTGTCCAGAATTCCCCTTATATTAAAAAAACAAAAATATGGAAAAATCTGAATGATGTACGTACTTGTGACAAAATGAAACATCATATTCCAAAAATCATCTAAATTAATCAAGTAGTTTTAAATGAGAAAATCAAATTTTACAAACATCCAATGAGTGACTAGTCCACCTGCCATTTTGAAAAAATATATTAAAAAAAATACAAGGCAGGTAACAACAATAATTCATACTCACTTTATGTTGTAATGCCTACGAATTCCCATTAATTGGTTTAAAATAATTGTCTTTATAAAAATAAAACTACATAATTTTTGGAATATACTATTTTTTTTCGTCATGAGTACATACATCATACAGATTTTTCTCCATTTTTGTTTTTTCATATAGGAAGAATTCTGGACAAAAAAAAAAAAAGTCTACCAAGAGTCAGAGAATTATCTGGTCTTAATGAAAATTTCAGTATTTATTAGTTAATAAATGAATGTTAATATAAAGAATACATTTTATTGAATTTTTTTTTTTTTAATTTAAATTTCCGATTCTTGAGTATCATTTTCTACTAAGAACTGCCTTAATTTTTTTTTTTTCACATCTACAGAGTACTATCTTCTTGTAAAGGTGGTCACCAAGTATAATATCAGGTAAGTGCAAAGTTTTTGCCGTTTTGTAGAAGGGGCATTTTAAACCATTGTAATTTATTTCATACATATTTTTATTATTTAAACATATCATCATGATTAATTTATAGCTTTTTCTTTCAAATTATTAAAGCACCATTCATATTTTTTTTTTGCAATATTTTCACCCATGTAAATCCCAAAATAATCTTCTTTAGTTCACAGAAAGGGGGTGATCTTCCATCATTATAATGCTCGTCCTCACGCAGCTATACTGACTAAAGATTTTCTAGAAGAATTTGGTTGGGAAATCATACTGCATCTTGCATATTCCCCTGACCTAGCTCCCTTGTATTATCACTTATTTCGAGGATTACAAAACCATTCAGATGGTCTTAGGTTAACATCACAAGAGGACATTGAACATGGGTTAGATTTCTATTTCACATTAAAATCTAAAGAATTTTAAAAGATACAATTTTAAATCGGCAAAACTTTTGCACAAACATGATAAAAAGGTATTTTGTCCTTGAAATAAAGGTGAAAGGCAAAGTAATTTAAGTGAAAAAGTATCTTGACTTGATATTTTTAATTAACAAATACTGAAAATGACATTATGATTGGAAAATTCTCACATTTTTAATGGATTGCTTTTTCGTTAGTGGTATTTTAGGTAAAAAATAAATTACTTTCATTTTCACTGCCCGTCTCTACTATATTGATATTTTCAATACAAAATTAGATTAAAAAATATTTATTGATGTAAATTTTACTCAGAAAGTTTCAACAATATTTTTTGCAGAGGTCTATCCACAGACATTGAGATTTAAATATTCGGCTAAAAGAACTTTTGTATTATTCATCTACAATATTTTTAGGAAACAAAATAATTAAAAAACTGTTTAATTAACTTTTTAGAAATTTATATTTACTTGCCTCCCCACAAAGATAGTGTTAGACACAAGATCAATTTTTAATGTGGAGAAATTCAGCTCCCCAAAAAGGTGCACTCCGAATTGAGACAAAAATTTAAATTGCCTCAGTCTAGAAGGATTTCTTTTTTGCTAACTAAGAATAAAATGATGAAATGTAGTAGCAGAACAGATACTACACTTTTCTCCTATCCAAAAATCATTAATATTTTTAACTTATATTACAATTGACATTACTGAACTCGGACACCAATAAAAATGACACAATGGAAAGCAAGTATACATATTTGACAAAAACAAAAAAAATCATAAGAAATCTCAGAATGATGGTATTTATATAAAAACAACAACAAAAGTAAACCCACAATTTTTTTAAAAATCTTTTTTTCATAAAAAATAAAGTTACCTTGATGGATCTTTTAAAGTAAGATCTAAATAGCAATCTGTATGACATTAGTTGTATAGATTTGTTTCCTAGATGTAAATCCAATTTCGGCTTTTCCTTTCACTATGTCATTAGCTATATTAGTTAGCTTAGAATTGTCCAAAGGGGGCTGCAATGGTCAGAGATGCTATACTCACTTGAGAAGAAGCTGGTTCAAGATGACCAGGATAATAGCCAATACAAAATAATACTGTTATTAGCACAATTATATTGTATTTTATTGTAGCTTTTTTCTGTAAATATTTATTCCAGCTAATAAAATTGTTAAGAGTATAGATATTTTACTCTTGCCGAATAGGCTTAATCATAAAAGGGAAGTAATCATGTAATAAATTGTTTCCCTTGACTTTTGCAAAAATAATGATCTATAAATTCATTATATTTTTAAACATTAAATGAAAGTTTCCGAATTGATAGCACATTATTATTTGTTCTTTGCAAATAACTGATCAACATTGACTACTAACACAAACTTTTACAAATTCCTCTCTCATAAAATAATTTGATTATGAAATTAAAGTCATCCAAATTAATTCCATTTCTTTATAAACACCTTAGTCATTTTTTTTCTTTTATGTCTGAGCAGTGTTAGGTAGGTCAAGCTAGTGACTCATAAACAAATACAAAGAAAAAATGCAAAAATGTAAGATAATTAAATGAAATTTGTATTGAGAATTTTTATTGTTATAAAAAAGTTAAAATTATATAAGTTTTTAAGGTTCTGAATTTTTTAGATGATGGCTGATTATTTATATAACTTGTATTGATCGGACTATTGTTCTCATCTTGAGTGTTAATTGTGCAACATTTCAGTCAGGTTGCCCTTTCACTGTCCTCAGGCATGTTGGTTGTCGTTTGTAAGAGAAAAGAGAAAAGTTACTAGCTCTGTAGACATTTTCGTATTCTGTGAATTAGTCTGTATGTTATGGTTGTTGTTTCGAATTTGTGAAAAACATTAATTTTTGCTTAAAATTTTATATTTCTTTTTATTTAGTGTTATTTTCTTTCAATATTTGTTCTAGTAAAACAAAATGTAATAGGTTGGGGAGTCAGACATTATAAAATCTGATTAACCTCAACTCCTAATATTCAAAAATTTCCAACTAATTCCTAGATTGTTAAAAATATTCAGCTCTGACTCATTATTTTTAAGCCTTTCAATATTTAAAGTGTCTGTTGATCTGATCTGACTTGTTTACAAATAAACCAAAATGCATTCTGGTGGATGCAATTTTATTTCACTTTATGCTATTGCTTTTTTTTATATTTTAAAAGTACTTGATTAATAAGGAAAAAAATGTCACAAAAACATCTTTATGTACATTTATTAAGATGGATGACTTGTTCCTGAATAAACTGAAATGTATATTGGTGGATTTCATAAAAATAATTACCCGTAAATCTTTAAAACAATTTGTAAGTCATACTGTATTAATATGTAAGTCATATGTATTAATGCTAAAAAATGTGATGGATTATTACACACATATACATTATTATATTCCCAATAACATGGGACAAATGAAAACTGGCTAGTCAGAAGCAAAGTTTGATTTGTGTCAACTTAAATGCTATTTGGGTCTGACTTTAAAATTCGACAAGATAACTTTATATGTTGAATATTAGAATGAGCTTTGAAATTGTAAACTGTTCTCCAATAAACACCAGTATTGTTTTATTAATAAATGAAATCCACCTTTTTTTTTTTTTAAAGAGAAATCAACTTCTTTAAAAACAACTAAGAATAAAATTGTAATTAATTAGCTGTGTCTACTCATGTTACCCAGCAAAGTCATTTTAGCTTTTAATTTTTATTTGTACATTTCTTAAACTTATACAAAAAAGAAACTAAATTGTCAATTCTAAGGGAGACTCCTCTTTTTATATTCATCAATTAAATATACAAGTTATTCCCCTAGCTTATTTTTGATTTTTCAATCATAATTGAAAAATGTTTCTATATTACAATCTGTCTAGGTGCGACTACATAGTTTAAAATGAAGCTAAGTATATTATTACATTGTTAATAACAAATATAAATTAGTTAGAAGTTTAATAGCGCAGCTTAAATGTTACTCAGATCCAACTTTTAAAATCCTGCAAAATAACTTTATGATTCGAGTGAATTGTGGGTTTTGAAGACATAATTTCATTGTGGTATTTTTTAAAACAAATCATGTAGAGAGTTAACATATAATAATAATAATAATAATAATAATAATAATAATAATTGGGGGGGGGGCTTTTTGCCACCCAAATCAATGGCCATTGCCAGCAAGAAATCCACGGTATGCGGCTGTTGCGATAATGCAAAGTCATTTGCAATGGTTATCAAAAGAGATGGAAAGCACTGGAAATTTGGAGAAATTTCTTGTCACTCGGACTCCAGGGAACATCACCGGTTATTATCAGTAAGCAATAACTGATGATGTCCTATGTGAGAACTCCTTGTGAGTTGATAATAAATAAATAAATAAATAAATAAATAAATAAATGGAAAAAAGTGGTAGCACCAGCTTAAAGTGGCACCACAAAATGTTCATGAAGGGCCAGGGAGGATGGAAAGACTGTAGAGAGGGAGCATCATCTAGACTAGGGGGAGACTTATTGCCAATAAAATTTACAGAAAAAAAACACTCATTATCAGCGAGAAATCAATGGTAAACAGATATTGCAATAACACAAAATGATTTGTAACAGTTATCAAAAGAGGGAGAGTACTGGAAATCGTGGGAGACTTGTCACTCAAACTCCAGAGAGCTCCACATGTTATTGCCAGAGAGCAATCATTGATAATGACTTGTGCGAGAACTCCTAGCAAATAAATAATATTAAAAGAATAAGAAAAAATTGATGACACTAGCCTTGGTTGATACCACAAAAATGGTCATGAAGGTGAAAAAGGAAGGGGAACAATATTCAGAATGAAAAGAGTGCAGCGAGTACTGGAATCTTGGGGAAGCTCATTGCCACTCAAATTCTAAAGAAAAATCAATGGTAAACAGCTGTTGTGATAACATAAAATGATTTTCAACGGTTATTGAAAGAGGTTAAAAGTTATGGAAATCTGAGGAGACTTGCTGTCATTTAGATTCCAGAGAATGCTACTTGTTATTACCAGTGAGCAATCACTGATGATAACTTAGGTGGGAACTTTTAGCAAGTAAATAATAATTAAAAGTCAAATGCACCGTGGTAATGACTTTTTGGGAGACAAGGAATAAACATTAAATAACTTTCAAGCCAAAAAGCTTGATGGCAAAACTTTCGCATAGAAAGTATAATAAAGTGGTGGGATAATAAACAATTGTATTGAAGGACGGGCAATGAAAGTGAAAGTTTTTTTTTTAAACAAAAAAATAAATTTTACCCTGATGCAAGTCCAAAATCAAACCTAATAAAAACACGGAATGAAGAGGTCATATTCCAAAAATCACATAAATTGATCAAGTAGTTTAATTTTTAATTAAGAAAATCAAATTTTATAACTAAGCAAAAAGAACTGTCCATATTGTACATATGTACACATCGTCATCTTGAACAAAAAAAAAAAGCCAGATAACTCCACAATAATGCAAACTTGCAATATTAACCTTGTAATATTAATAATTTCACATTAATTGCTTAAAAATTAATTTCTTTATGAAAAAAAAAAAAAATAAATAAATAACTTCTACTTGATCAATTTACATAATTTTTGAAATATGACATTTTCATTCCATGGACGGTACATATATCATAAAGATTTTTGTGTACTTTTGCTTTTTAATTGGGTTGAATTCTGGACAAAAACGTTTTACTCCTGATTGAAAAATTGCACCAACTCAGAAGATTATTTGATTATTGATTAGAAATTTTCAATAGTTATTAATTAATAAATGAATGCATTTATTATGTGTGTGTGTGGATATATATATATATATATATATATATACATATGCTTTTTATTATTTCAACCTAACATATTGAGCACTTTTAATCCTTGTTTTTTACCAAATATATCTCTTAATATATATATATAGTTTTTAAGTCACTTAAAATACTTTGCTCTTCCCTTAATCTCAAGAATGAAGCACATCATATTATACCCATAGTTGAAACTCAAAAAAAAAAAAAAAAAAAAAAAAAAGATAACCAACTGATGGTGGAAATGATAAAAGAAAAAAATTATTAAGGCAGTTCTCTGTCGGAAATAATACTTTAAAAACAGGAAAGGTTTAAATACAAATTGCCTTGGGTTATTTTTTCATTTTCACCTTATCTCTCTGTGAAGGAAAATGATCTGAACACTCATCTTCGACTTTTTAAAAAAATTCTTTTTAACCACAAACAAGCCATCTTGCCACTTGGGCTAGTATTTAGGATCATATCTAATAGGGGACTGTGGGTAGTTAAGCAGCGAGATGTTTGTTCATAGTACATTTGAACTTCTTCAGATTAGTAGTTAGAGAAACAAGAAACATGGAGGAAATTTCATATGAATATGTATATAATAAATTGAAATTAAACAGTGGGGGCTGTAAAGTAATTTAAGTGACTTAAAACAATCTATATATTATTTTTTTAATAAAATAAATACTTTTTATTAGAATTCATTAATAAATACTGAAAATTTCATTAAAGTAAGATAATTCTCACGTTTTTTTTTGTTTTTTTTAGTTAAAAGGCAAATTGCTTTCCCTTTCATTGTCCATGCCTGAATAACTTTCATACCAAAAAGCTTGACGGCAACACTTTCATGTGAAAATGTTATAAAATGGTGGGATTAAAAATACAATTATAGTTTGGGACGGGCAAGGAAAATAAAAAAAAAATTTAACAAGAAAATGAACATCCCTGATTGAAAAATTCAACCAAAAACTCAGAAAATTATTTAATCTTAATGAAAATTTCAATATTTATCAATTAATAAATTAATGTTAATATAAAGTATTAAAAAAAAATTATATTCATAAAAGATGGAACTTCAACTCACTCGATCTGTGCATGTCTTAATTTGTTTCAGTTTCTATCAATCCAGTACATGTTTGCATTGTATTGTCTTCTATAAATTTACTTTATACACACAAAACAATGCTTCAAGCAAACTACATTAGCCTCTTAACAAATACGACTGACTTTTATTGTGTTAAATTTTATGCAAGGTTGACTTATGTTGGGCAACAATGGCCTGCTAAGTAAACCTAGTATAGAATTTAACATAATATGGAAACTATTATTTATAATAATAGAGTAGAACACCACTAAAAAAACTATTTTTAATTGTGTGTGTGTGTGTGTGTGTGTGTGTGTGTGTGTGTGTGTGTGTGTGGATATATAATTTTTTTTTTCCAATTTCCTTATGGCTGGTGGAATGAGACCATGTTAATTTCAACATTTAAATTAAAATTGAACATAAATCTGATGAAGAAAATGTTCCCAAAATATCATATTATACAGAACTTTCATTGGACCATACTAACACAAGAACATAAAATTATTTAATAAGAGTATATCTATCTATCTATATAATATATATAAAAAGGTGGAATCTACACAACTCATTCCACCTGTGTATATCTCAATTTTCTTCAGTTTATGTCCATCCATTACACATCCGCATTGTCTTGCCTCCTATAAAGTAACTTTATTTACACATGATTCTAACAACATTAACCTATTGTAAAGTATTTAATTTTTACAAAATAGTTTTATATCACATAAATTACTTTGCCCCCCCCCTCATTCATTTCAAAGATGAAATATGTCTTATCATACCCATAGTCGAAACTGAGTGACCACCTTTACAAAAACATGAAAGATGAAAATAAAAAAAATGAAAGAAAATGATACTTAAAAATGTGAAATTAATGTTAAAAAATAAAAAAAAAAATGCAAAGAATTAACAAATACTTTCACTTTCGTTGCTCGTCCCTAAATAACTTTCAAGCCAAAAAGCTTGATGACACAAGTTTTTGTATGGAAGCATAAAACGGCAGGGTAATAAACAAAATTATAATCTCAAAATCTAGAATGACTAGACAAACAAACACACTAACAACGCAGTGATTGGTTATCACTGTAACATATTGCCGACGTCTGGCTCTCTCTTCTTTTTCTTAGATAGCTTTGGCCGTGACATCACCTTGGAATAATGGAGAGACTTAAGCATTTTGTTGGTTTTTGACTTCATCGCAAGTGCAGCCCCTTCAGGTGTATAGGCTAAATATATACATGATAAATCCACATCAGGGCTGACATCTTTAGGTTTTTCGAGCAACGCAGCATGTTTGCGCATATTGTTACCCGTATAAGCAACACACTTCAGTTGCCACTCACCGATATCGTCGTTCCAATGGACGTAATGTTCAATCACATTTTGAAATTCTGGCGGGATAAAATTGTCAATCACTAACATCTGCAATTTAAGCTCACGACTCAACTGTCTCACATTTTCCAAAAGTCCTTCCATTTCGCGCTGATGCTCCTGTTGTAGATCGGCCATTTCGGATTTCGCCTGTATCAACATCATCCAACATTTCTTTAGCTTTTTTGTCTTTCCGACGATTTCGTCCTGCAGGCTGGAATATTTCTCCTCAATGTCGAGGCGTTCCTGCTCTTTTTCTTCCAATGCTCGACATAGTTCTTCTTCCCTTTTCTTCCGCTCTTCCAGCTCTAAAGCACTCTCCCCGAGTAAGCGTTCCTGTTCTTCAGCTTTTTCTAACAGGTTCTCTCCCCCTACAATTATCTTCTTCTCAATGGCAAGCAATTTCTGCGCGAGCTGATCTTGTTCCTCTTGATATCTCCTCAGTTCGGCCTCTTTTTCATCCAGACTTTCTTTCATCCGGTTCCGTTCTTCTTCCGCCATATCTTTTTTTTCTTCCAATAATTTACGATCATTCTCGATCTTCGACTGAATCTCAGCCATTTTTTCTTTTGAGATTCTACATGATCGTCTTTCATGATGTTTTCGCTTGCTTTCCATATTATCAACGTTCGGCTCGTTATCTACTTCATCCTCAACCTCATCATCATCGTCATCTTCGTTGTCGGAGATGCCTTCTTCCAGTTGTCGTTTTAGTTCTTCAATTTCGGTCTGGAATTGTCTTAAAAGAGCGTCCTTGGGATCTTCATTAATTCTAGCTTTGTTCTTAATATTCTTTGCCCGATTAGCATATCTTAATGTGCTGATACTTTCATCATAATTGTAATCTGCTGGCCCAATGGCAGCGATCATGATCGTCTTGGAATTTCCCCCAAGAGAATCCTGCAGCAAACGTGTAAGCTTAGAGTTTCGGTAAGGAATGTGACTACTTTTACCATCTACCAAAGCCGATATTACATTACCAAGCGTTGAGAGAGACAAATTAATTTTAGAGGCTTCTTTCAATCTCATTCCAGTCGCTCCGGTTTTAGCCTGGCGTTCCGATCCGGCCAGGTCCACCAGGTGGAGTTTCCCCATGATGACATGCTGTTTTCCATCAATTCCTTTTTCACTGCATTCGACAGTAACAGTGAAAATAGCATGGGACCTGGAGCTGTGGGCGTTCATGTTGGTTGCACCGACTGCACGGTTTTTGTTACCGAGGGTCATGATCCTATCCATATCATCGGCATTGTTGACCACAAATGCCGACAGATCTTTCACATACACACCAACATCAGGCCGTTCCTTCACCTCTAGTCGCACATTCTGATCTTTCGCAAGTAGATCACGGATCTCTTCATTATAGATCTCCATATAAGACACTCGGACGAGAAAACAGTGCTCCTCCCCTGCCTTAGCAATGGCTCCAAATATATGCGCGAAGGAATTTGGTATGATGCCACGCATTTCGGGGGCAGCTCTCAGCCCTTCCATTGTATATGTTTTCCCAGTTCCAGTTTGACCATAGGCGAAAATAGTTCCGTTATATCCTTCTAATACGCACTCAACAATCGGCCGGGCGACTTTGTTGTATACATCGACTTGTTTACAGCCAGGACCAAAGACAGTATCGAAAGTAAAGATCTTTGTCAACTCACCATGGCTAGCAGACGGACTTTCTACAGTGACTGTACCTCGTAAGTCGTCGACGGTTACCAAATTGCGGCATTGGCTTGCGATTTCTTTATCATTAAGTGGACGACAACGAACTGCCACACGGACGTTATCAGAGTCTTTCGTTTTATTTAGGGTAGAGCTGTAACTTGCACTAGTGTTATTAATGGTGTTCGTACTGGCACTAGTACCGCTGGAGGACGTCGAACTTGGCATATTAGTACCGCTGCTAGAATTTGAAGTCGTACTAGTCGTACCTGTGTGGTTGTTACTCAATAATCCGCGATAGTTGATACTTGCATTTTTGTTCTCAGGCATTTTTGAAGAATTTCACGAAGAGCTGACATACGCGAAGATGAAAAACACAGCAGTCGTAGAATGAGGTTAAATGATGAATTTTGAAACTGTTATTGTTGTTGTTGCTAGCTTGAAATAAAACGGAAGGTATAGTTTTTTCTCTTTCTTTCTTTTAGTTTTTTTTGGGTTTTTTTTACGCTTCGTCTTGTTTGTTGTAATTAAAAAAAGATCTCGGATGAAAAAAGGAAGAGTTTGACTATAACATTTCCTTCGATCGTGTTGGCATCGTCTCGAGGCGGTAGCGTTTTCTCTCTCTCTCTCTCTCTCTCTCCTCACCTTTTCAAAATGAGAGTGAGACTGCAAACGTGTGACGTCATTGTGAAGCAGACCTCACCAATCCTCCACTCCTCGCCCTCTTTCTTTCTTTCTTTCTTTCAATTACGGGAGATAACTCATAGTATACTTACGACCAAGCACCGGTTCTCATCATCATCGACATTCTACATTAAGCCACTATTGTACTTAATCAATACAGAATTAGTAACAATTCCAGCTGGCGATGATCGCAGTGTACTATTTGTTTTGTCTTCAGTCAGAGAAGGAGAAATAATATTTGTAGATGAAAACTCTTTGCTACACCTCTCCCAAAAACAAAAATTTACTTTTTTAGGCGATAACGTATGATGCTGAAAACCTTATGGGGTTGTTTGGCCATAAAAAAAGAAAAAAAAATGTTTTAGAATTTAGATTTCCCATATAAATTTAAGGTAAAATAATTACGCATTTCCGAACTATGGTCTAACAGAATAAGGTGCTTGTTAAGCTATAAGCGACAAATCGATTTTTTTAATATGTCGTTTTAAGCGAAAACAATATTACTTAATTGTCATGTAGAAAATAGTAATATATCCAAAAGTTACGAAAATTCATCGAGTAGAATAACTGCTATTGTGTTTTTGGTAAAATAATACCAAATAAAGTCTATCTAATAAAATTTGCAGTCATAAATAAGTAATCTAAAATATTCGTTCCGAGTTATGTCCCCTGTGTGTGAACAAACTACTGCCTATTTTATAACGTCAAAGTAAAATGCAATTTTACCCATTTTTCCGTAAAAATTACTTTCTACTTTCTTTTAACTTTCTACTCGATGAATTTTCGTAATTTTTTGGATATGTTATTACTTTCGACATGACAATTAAGTACGTAATATTGTTTTTGCTTAAAACGACTTACTAAAAAAAAAAAAAAAAAAAAAAAATTGATCTGTCGACTTTGTCTAAACAAGCACCCAGGATAGTATTTTAAGGCATATAAATTTAATTATTATGTTTTTTTCTGTTTTGTTAGCGAAAAAAAAAAACAAAAAAAAAAAAAAAAACATTTCCATTAAACCTATATGAGAATAATCTTAGATCCGCTCCCACACCTCGAAAGAAAAAAAAAATTAAACACAATCACTAAGTACAGGTTGTCGTAATTTTGTGGTCGTTAACAAAATATAACGTTAGGTGAAAGAAAGAGGAAAAAAAGGAGAAATATAATAAAGGCAAAGATTAGCGAAAAGAGATGTCTTATTGTGATTCAATTCCGTTTTAGTAACATAAAAAAGGCTAGGTGCTTTTATGTCTCTAAGCAAGGTTAACCAATGTTAACCAAAGTAACAAGAATTATAATAATTTATAAACAAAGACAACAACTAAAAAACATAAAATAATCCAAAGTATTACAGTGTGTTCATATGTAATCCCCTAAAAAAGTAGAATTACATTTTTTGAGAGTGCTGATGTAGCTGAAGATCCACATTCCATATCTACAATAATAATAAGGGAAATCCTCCTAAACTGAGGCAATTAACATTTTGGTCCCAATCTATTTGGGGGAAACTAGATTTTCCATATTAAAAAATGAACTTTTATCTAACTTTATTCTCGTAGGGAGATAAGTAAATTGGGACACACTAGTTTTCATTAGACCATCGAAGTTAAGCAACTGCTGAGCCTGATCAGTATAAGATGAGTAACCATATTTGAGAATATCAGCTGCTGTATGCGGGAAGATGGTCAACCTCACTGCCAAATCTTGCCAGAATCGAATTGTGGGCTGACAACTGAAAAATAGAGCTGCTGATGATGATGACGATGATGATGATCATCATCATCGATTCACCGTCCGTTTTACATGCTGGTGTAGGGGACTAGGATATATAAATACACCAATCCCGTTACAAAAGAATAATGAAACGAATGGGAATTGAAGGAAACAAAGACTCAAGTAATGGATAAGATAAACGTCGTTTATTTGCTGTTGAAAGAAATGAACATTTTAGTTATAACATGTCCGCGCGTATGTAACCAATGGCCGTTGCAGGACTGGTGTTGTAGCAAGAAAAGGAAATGTGTTTTCATCTCAAGTTTGGGTCATTATTGTTTGTTCGCGCGTGGGAATTGAAGTGAGTGTTGTAGTGGAAATGAGAATCCAGCGTGTAGGCAAGGAAGAGGATATTAGAGTTGTCATCAGTTAGTAGTCAGCTACGCGAAGGTGTTCTTAGTGGCCAGTAGTAGATGGAGAGAGAAAGAGGGAGAATGTATACATACAGTCATTAGCTCGTGCCCCATACATAGTAGGAAGTGGGCGTGAGGTGCGCGTGCGTGCGCGCCAAAACAGCGGCGGCTTGTTCGCCCAACCTCTTGAGTTGGTCCTAAAAAGAGGATTAGAAACAGCTTGTCTCCATGCTTTATACTCGCTTCTGGAGTGTCTTTTGCGCATGTGTATTTCCTTAGAAAGCGGAAGTGACGTCGTCCATGTGTGTGTTCGTGTTCGCGTGTGTGAGTACATGTGTATACGTAAGCGTGTGTGTATATATACGTGAATGTGAGTGTATGTACGCGAACGTGAATATGTGGACGTGGGCGCGTATGTTTGTGTGCGCGTATGTATATGACAGCTTGAAATATGAATGTGTGTTTTGTGTGAGACTTGAAAAAGGCTCGTACACTGGCATGTGTTGAACAGCTTTAATAAATTGACTTTCAAAGTAACTTATATCTAGCCAGGTTCTTATTTACCTCACTTTCTCTCAGGTCCATTTTTATCATTTCTTCACGTTTTCCTTGGTCTTCACCTGCGAACTAACCCTGTTACCTCAACTGACTGTTCAACATCTACTAACCCAACAACTCTCATTCATTCTTTCAATGTGACCATACTATTAAAGTCTCCTATTGTGCGCACATCTCCATATACTATACACATTTAATCTTCAAAGATCAAAAATCAAATTTCAACTCTGTAGACCAAATATTCAGAGAGGAGTTTGGTAGAGAAGTTTTGTACACAAACCGAGAAGGTAACTTTGATATATATATATATATATATATATATATATATATATATATATATATATATATATATATATATATATAGGAACAAATAGTTAATAAAACATGTTAAAAAACACTTTGAAAAAGAGTTAAAAACATATTTAATTTTAAAAAGGAAACACTAAATGTAGATAGTCCTTTATCCATGGAGTTTCGAAGAAATACTTTCCTTTTCATCAGAGGATAGGATTTAGCAAAATGCGGGATCGGATTTTGCTTGCAAAAGTATTAAATGAAACTACAAGTAAGTCATAGATCTTACTTGGTAACAAAAAATGAAGCAAAGGGAATAAGGTGAATAAAAAAGTGATTTCACGTGAATGGACAGTCTGGTGGAGAGTAAAATAGCCAATGACGATAAAATCCAAAGATGCAGAATCCAAGAAAATTAGTTAAATTTCCATTCGCACAAGTAAAATCCAAGGGAATCGCGTAATTGGAAGATGATCCAAAAGGCAGAAATCCGTGGAATAATTCACAAATAGGTACAAGGAAAAGGGAAAGAATTCCAATATATTATTAAAAGAAAGATAAAATTTGTGTAAAAAAAAAGAATCGAAGAAATATACAGCTCGACTGTCGTGGCAAAGCTGAATTAAGGAAAATGCGTGAAGAAGAAAATTATAAGCTCTATCTCCTATTTGGTTTTATCGAGCTTTTACATCTGGTTGAGATTACTGTATAAATATTAATTCTTTAATATTTATAATTTACTTTAGTTTTGCCATTTTGGATCATTTTGGTAAACTTAACTGTAATTCTTATTTTATGTATATATATATATATATATATATATATATATATATATATATATATATATATATATTTTTGTGTGCTAGAACGTTTCATCTTAAATTCTACTCAATTATGCAGAATGTAGAAACTATGCATGAATAGAATTCAGCATAATAGTTTAATGAAGGCAATCATCTCATAAAAATGAATAAGTAATTAATAAACTGTTGTTTTTCAAAGAAATATGCAAATTAGTTAACTTCATGTAGTCGCTCGCATATTCATAACTGAGTATATTAAAAAGTTCGTTTTAATAATTTTTAAATTGAAAAATGAAATAATTAAGAAAGCTGTATTCAATAATATTCACAAGAAAGAGCAGGTGTAAAGGAATTATCATAAAATACAAAAAGTCAATAAGTCCGATGTATTAGGTTGGTGCAAAAATTATGTCATTTTTAGACGTATATATATATATATATATATATATATATATATATATATATATATCTGATAAAAAACAACATTATTTTTGCATCAACCTAATAATTGTATTCCACAAGGTCCAAAAATCAACAATGCAATCCGGCTATTATTTCCCAATCACTTTTTTTTTTTTTTAAATTAAATTTTTCCCCCATACAAGGCACTGCCACTTTGGTGTAGGGGGCTACTAACAGGGGTAACAACTACTGGGGTACTATGTAGGGATTTGGGCAGCAAAATGTTGGTTCACGTTGCACTTGAACTTCGGCATGTCAGTACAGTTGGGGAAGCAGGGACCTGGAATGGAATTCCAAAGTCTAGCGGTTCTGGGGAAGAAACTACTGGAGTAGAAAGATCTTTTACATCTAGGGATCTCTACAGTGTGGGGGTGGGATTTTGCAGCCTGTCGGGTCTGTCGAGGGTGTTCACGTCGTGGGGGCACAAGTGCTTGCAGTTCATCAGAGCATTCACCATTAAAATACTTGTAGAACAGGCAGAGGGATACAACGTTTCGTCGATGGGACAGAGGCTGAAGCTTAGATGCCAGTTCAGGGCCTATCAGATTGGCGACTCTCTTTTGAACCTTGTCAAGGAGCGAGAGACTAGTAGTCGATGCACCAGCCCAAATATGACAGCAATACTCCATACATGGGCGAATGGTGGCCTTATAGAGGTACAGGATACTTTGGGGTGTTAGTAGTTTTCTAGCACGGTAGAGAGAGCCCACCTTCCTTGCAGCGGCCCTGGCAATGCCCTCGATGTAATTGTTCCAACTCATGTTTCCTGTGAACGTTAGGCCAAGGAGCTTGAAAGACGTACTCTCAGATAAAGAGTCGTTGGCCATTGCTATAGATGGTAGAGAAAATTACTAAAAGAAAAGGATTTAAAATGAGAGGTTTTTGAACAAAAATTTATTAGGGTTTTTCTTAAAACCTTAAATTTAAAATCCGAAGCAGTCAAAGAAAAAAAAGAATTGTCCCAGGGAAATCTTTTCAAAAAGAATTCCTATTTAAAAGAAAAGGAAGTAGGAGGAGGGGGAAGAGGAAGAATAAAAAATAAAAAAAAGAAACGGAAGTTTTTTTTATTGCATTTTTATGAATTATTTAACTTTTGAAGATTTTATTTAAAAAGAGAAAATTCAGTCTGAAGCAATTTGTTTAAAAAATATGTTGGAATGGAATGAAGACTGAAAGAAGATAGACTTTTGAAGACTTTGCCTCATGAAAGACAATTTCTTATTGAATTTTTGTTGCATGCTTCTTTTTTGTGGAAAAGCATGGCATGTTCAATCCATTTTTCTTTATCATTTTAAGTGACATTTCCTTTTATGTATTTGAATATATGTGATATTCAAACAATAATCAATTTTTTAAACAGTTGTTTCTTATGTAATGACCCACTTTTTTTTTTTGCATATTTTTATGGTTCTAGTTGATTTATTTTATCTTTCATGTTTTTTATTGTCACTTTGGTTAAGAAATTTATTGAATTTTGGCAATCAAAAGTAGCACAAACACAGTTTTAAATATTAAATAAATATTAAATTATGTTCTTGTGTCAATTTCATTATTTGCTCTTTTTTTTCGTGTCTTTATTTTTTTTCTCCTATCTTTTATATTTCTTGTTTCCCTAAAAATGAGCTTTGACCCAAAATGCAGTCAGTATTTCAAATAGAAACAAATTGTTAGCCCGAGGAAGGGACTACCTAATTTTTGAGATTTAAACTAGTGTTGAGATGATAATCGGAATTAAAAGTGGGGATCAAAAAAATCGAAACATTTTGGAGTATCAGTATCAAAATTGGTATTGGAATTGGTATCGGAATCAGAAAAATTTGTGACTATTATCCAATGCCAAAAATGATTCTGCTTATTTTTATTTCTTTGTTTCTGTGTAAAACCTAAGTTTCCACGACTCGTATTAATGATGAAATGATAAATATTTACTGATTTTAGTAAAACTAAAATCTATAGGTCACATCAATAAGTGATTTTTTGAAAATATATCCACATGTTATATGGGTCCTTGCAATAATCCAACTTCCTCTAAAAGCACAAACTTTATATTTAGAACTTTTAAAAGAATCGAAATTGGTAATTGTATCCAATCAGAAATTTAGAAGAGAATCGGTAATGGTATCCGAATCAGGAAAAATTTTAGAATCATCCTATCACTAATTTAAACTGAAATGAGAAAACGAGATGATATTTTAGCATGTATTTTATGTAAAAATATACAGGAAAAATGCCTTAGGGAAACAAACGTTGATTATACCAGCTTAAGTATTTACTAATAGGAAGACGCAATGTTGCTTAGGATTTAATGAGGAATACTATGTCGTTTTACTATAATTTTTCATAACACAATATTACTGTTTTTACTGACATTTTATCCCTTAGAATCCTAAACTTTGGAAAACTTTCTCAATTAGTGCTTTATATATATAACTAGCCTGGGTGCCCGGCGTTGCCTGGATGTTTAGAGATGTGAGCAAAAAAAAAAAAAAGTGGTAGTAGGCAGGCAGGCAGGCTCGAACGTGAAAAAAAGTGACGTCTTTGCTGTTGCACCCATCGCCAAACTAGAAGTGACATATGTTTAAATTAAAGCTAGTCAACCGAAAAGAGGGGATGACTTTCGAGAATATTGGTGAAAAAGCGACCCAAAGGAATTAATGTTTTTAGTCAATTTTTTAATATTTGTCGTCTGAAGGGTCGAACTTGCAAACGATTTCGATCTCGTGAAAATCCTTTGTCTCTGTCGAAAGTTTTAGGCAGACATACATACATACATTTAAACAGACAGGTGAGATTTATATTATAGACTAGCCTGGGTGCCCAGAGTTGCCTAGGTGTTTGGAGGTGTGTGTTGAACAAAAAGAAAAAAAATTATAGTAGGCAGGCAGGCAGGCTCGAACCCGTACTGCGTGAGAAAAAAAGACTGTTAAAAAAAATGATGTTTTTGCCATTGTGTCCATCGCCAAACCAGAAGTGGTGAAGGTTAAAATCAAAGCTAGTCAATTGAAAAGAGGGGATAACTTTTGAAAATATCGGCAAAAAAGCGACCTTTCTTTGTAGAAAAGTGCCTAGTGGAGGATGAAGGAATTAATGTTTTTAGCCAATTTTTCGATATTTACATATATGGTCGAGCTTCAAAACAATACTGATCTCATGAAAATCCGTCGCCTCTGTCGAACGTTTTAGGCAGATATACATACATACATACATACATACATACATACATACATACATACCTTTAAACAGAGAGGTGAGATTTATATTATAGATTTAAATTTAATTAAAATCAGTTATACGTATTTGAAGTTTTAAAGAGGTTTTTTTTCCCACAGATCCATTGGAAGTGTCACATAATATTTGCTGATGACACCACGCTCTATAACAGGCACGAGGGGAAAACAAATGAACACATATCTAAGGAAATGGCAGAAACACTAGAGGAAGACTTCACAGGGAACATGAGTAGGAACAGATATATTGAAGGCATTGCCAAGGCTGCTGCGAAGAAGGTGGTCTTTCTCTACTGTGCTAGAAAGCTACTTACGCCTGAAAGTATCCATTCGCCCATGTATGGAGTACTGTTGGTACATTTGGGCTGGTGCATCTGCTACTAGTCTCTCACTCCTGAACAAGGTTCAAAAGAGAGTCGCCAACCTGATAGGGGTCCTGAACTGTCATCTAAGCTTCAGCCTCTGTTCCATCGACGAGATGTTGCATACCTCTGCCTATTCTACAAGTATTTTAATGGTGAATGCTCTGATGAACTACAAGCTCTTGTACCCACTCGGCGTAAATACCCCCGACAAACCCAACAAGCAGCTAAATCCCACCCCTACACAGTGTAAAAAAGCCTTCTACTCCAATAGTTTCTTCCCCAGAACTCCTAGACTTTGGAACTCTCTTCTGGGATTCTGCTTTCCAAACTGTACTGACATGCAGAAGTTCAAGTGTAATGTGAACAGACATCTTGCTGCTCATCTCCCTTCATAATATCCCTGCAACTTATGTCCCCGATAGTAGCCCCCTACTTCAAAGTGGCACTGTACCTTGTTTAGGGTGAAAATTGAATTAAAAAAAAAAAAAAAAAGCTTTTGGCACGTTGAAGGAAGGTTTGAAATCACTTCCATTGTTTTGCTCATAAAATTTTATACAGATGCTTTAAACTTAATCAAAATATGAAATATTTGAAGTTTTAAGAGGAATTCCACCCCTATGTCTTCCTGATTCAAACAATCTAACCTCAGCTCAATGGCTGATCCATTGATCCATATGTATATATATATATATATATTTACACACACACACACAGGCGGCAAAAAGAAAGGCCGCACTTGCAATTTTTTCGAAAACTGCAAACTTAAGCTAAATTTAATGTAACTGTTTAAACAAGCTATACCTCATTTGATTGGCCTTTGATTCTTCTATAAATTTACCTGTTCATATTTGACTTTTAATTGAAATATTCTAGTGTTCACATCAATTTAAAAAAATAAGTTCAAATTGAGGAGGAAAAAAGAAAGTCCGCACAATGGAAAATTGTTATTTAAATGTAACTTTAGAACATTAATGAAACAGAAATACAACAGGAACACAATGAACTAGTTAATATTTAGTAGCATAGCTCTTCTGCAATTTGACAGCCTACAATCTTTTGGGAATTCTTTGAATTAGTTTGCAGCAATACTCCAGGGAAAGGGCATCCCACTTTTCTTTAATTTTTGTCCAAAGCTCTTCCAAAATTAAAATTTTATCATTGCATAGCTGTTGCTTGATGTAATGCCATACGTTTTCAATAGGATTGAGGCCTGGAGGTCTGGAGATTGTGCAGGCCAATCCAAACACGGAATATCATGCTCTTCCAGGAACCTCTTGACATTGCCAACTGTGTGAATGGGAGCATTATTCTGCATGAAGATGGGATTATCATTCAAATTCCGACCAAAGTAGGGTAGAAAATGCTCAATCAACATATTAATATACTTGGTTGAATTAATTCGACATTGCAAGTGAACTATAGGCCAGGGACCATTGGTATAATGCTCCACACCAAAACTGAACCTCCACCACCTTGCAGTGTTGAAACTGAGCACCTAGGATTAAATTCTTTGTCTTTCCTCTGACGGACGTAGTGCCTACCATCACTGCCTAGCCTATTGAACTTGCTTTCGTCGCTAAAAAGCACTTTTGACCAATATGAAAAGTCATGATCTTCATTGCATCTGACAAAGTCCAGACGGTGCTTTCTGTTTTTTACAGAAATCATTGGCTTGCATTTTGCAACATATCCTCACAAGTTAAATTCCTTTAATCTGTTCTTGACAGTAGAAAGAGAGCACTTTTTAACAAGATTGCACTGTTGTTGGATTTGGGGAGCCGTTTCAAATCTGTTTCTTAGGCTGCGGATCTTGATAACATTGTCTTCCCTGTTAGAAGTAACTCTAGTACAACCAGATTTACGGGCATCATGAACACTGCCGGTGTTTTGGTACTTTTGCACAGTCTTTCGTACCGTTTTCTCATCACATTTCAATCTCCAGCCAATTTCTCGATTGGATAAACCAGACATAGACAAAGAAGATTCCTTGGACTGGCTCAAATGATGATTTGTAGTATGATTATTATTATGCTTTCATTTTTTTTTATATATATAAAGTTTTTTTTCAGTTAAATATTATTAAATATTATTATTATTATTATTAATTTTTTGATATTTTTTTCAGTAAAGTATATTTTTTCAGTAAAATATTATTTTAGAGTAAAGTAATATCATTAGTATTATAAATTTTATAACACGTTTTAATAATATGCCGAGATTTAGTTTTAAAAATTACTTACACAGATTATTATAGTTCTAAATTTTCAGTTTAATTTTGTCATTTAAAGGATATTATCAATATGTATAAAATTAACAAGAATAGTACTGTATGTATTAGATAATATGATTTTGAGTTGACTGGATTTGAATTGACTTAAATAGATTTAAATGAAGCTAGTTTAAGCAGTTGGTTTATGTTTGACACGTGTTGTTTTGGATTTGCTTCCTCTTCTTTTTCTTTTTTTCTTTAATATGTCTGGGCTCACATTGAGCTTCCTGACCTATTTTCGCGGCCTGTCACTTTATTTTATAAAGGTTTATTGACTTCGTCTATGTAGTTCATCTTCCTCTCTCTATGTATCTCACCCCCCTCTATTTCTTCATTATTATTTTCTCTCTTTTTTATCTTCTTCTTTCTGTCTCTCCATCATGCATTAATACATTTCCTTCCCTCCCCTTTTATTTTATTTTATCTTATCTTATACTCGCTTTTTTATTACGTGCAAGCATTTTCTGTCCTTTTCTTTTCGTTTTTCGTATCACTTCAGTTTCTCTCATTTTGCATGGTCTGTCTGCTAAAGCGGCTTTAATTTTTTAATTTTTAATTTCATTAACAATGCTGCACTTCAATTTCTTGTTCTCTGTCAATGGAGGAGAAATCCTTCACGACTGAGACAATTTTTATTTTTGTTCCTTTTCTCCACGTTAAAAAACGACCCTGGTGTCTAACTCTGTCCCGTGGGGAGGCATTGTACCTATTTACTATGCCTCCCCACGGGACAGAGTTAGACACCAGGGTCGTTTTTTAACGTGGAGAAAAGGTACAAAAATAAAAATTGTCTCAGTCGTGAAGGATTTCTCCTCCACCGAAAGAGAACAAGAAATAGAAGTGCAGCATCTGAAGAACAGATGGTATTTATTTGCTCCCCCACCGAGCAAATTAGGCACAAGGCCAATTTTTAATGTGAGGAGTGACGGGAGGGGGAAGGGAAAAAGGGGACCAGCTCCCGAGAGGTGGGAAATGGGAGCTGGTTAAAGGTCAGGCATGTGGGGTTGCCCCCACATCTGGTCTTTGCTAGTCATAGCTAGTCATAGCTTGCAGTATCTGCCGGAACAGATGGTATTTATTTGCTCCCCCACCGAGCAAATTAGGCACAAGGCCGATTTTTAATGTGAGGAGTGAAGGGGAAATGGGGACCAACTCCCCGGGGAGTAGGGGAGCTGGATAATGACAATTGGTATGAAGGGTTTCTCCTACATTGACCAAGGTCTGATATGTGGGGTTACCCCCACATATGGTCTTTGCTTGCAGTATCTGCCGGAACAGATACTACACTTTGATCCAAGCCCGAAGGCCAAGAATAAGGTTGTAAATAGGAACAATTTGAAGGTTATTTTAGAGTGGAATTTTAGGCTCATGTTCTATTAGTATAAAAAATATCAAATATATCAATTTATATGTTTATTAATAAACAGATCCACCGGACCTATATATAAAAAACTTTTTTACCGGACACATTATATAACAAAGGAAAATTGCTCCATAAAAATGCCTAATTCGGATCATTACATTGTGATGTGGATTACTCAAAACACTGCTTCCAAAGATTCACTTCGGATTTTTCCATGCAATTTAGAAAAATCCAAGTTGTCCTCGACGGTCGTACATCCAAACAATACGACATAAATGCGGGAGTACCTCAGGGGTCTATCCTTGGACCTCTATTATTCCTGATATTCATAAACGACCTCCCCGATAATATTGTTTCGGAGATTTGCCGATGACACCACTCTCTATAACAGATATGAGGGGAAAACAAATGAACACATATCCAAGGAAATGGCTGAAACGCTAGAGGATGACCTCCAATCCGTAGTGGAATGGGGACAAAAATGGTTGGTCACATTCAGTGCTGCTAAGACTAAGCTTGTTTCCTTCAATAACTACAAGAAACCTTCTCTACGACCAATAGCAATGACCAAGAACACATTACCTGAAAGTACTTCTTTTAAACTCCTCGGCCTAACGTTTACAGGGAATATGAACTGGAATAGATACATTGAGAGCATTGCCAAGGCTGCTGCAAGGAAGGTTGGCTCCCTCTACCGTGCTAGAAAACTACTTACGCCTGACAGTATCCTATACCTCTATAAGGCAACCATTCGCCCATGTATGGAGTACTGTTGTCACATCTGGGCTGGTGCATCTGCTTCTTGTCTCTCGCTCCTGGACAGGGTTCAAAAGAGAGTCGCCAACCTGATAGGTCCTGAACTGTCATCTAGGCTTCAGCCTCTGTCCCATCGACGAGATGTTGCATCCCTCTGCGTGTTCTACAAATACTTCAATGGTGAATGCTCTGACGAACTGCAAACACTTGTACCTCCCCGACGTAACTACCCCCGACAAACCCGACAAGCTACTAAGTCTCATCCCTTTACAGTAGAGATCCCTAGGTGCAAGAAAGCCTTTTACTCCAATAGTTTCTTCCCCAGAACTGCGGGTCTTTGGAATTCCCTTCCGGGATTCTGCTTTCCCAACTGCAATAATATGCAGAAGTTCAAGTGTAATGTTAACAAACATCTTTCTACTCATCTCCCTTCATAATGACCCCGCTAATTAAGTCCCTGATAGTAGCCCCCTGCTTCAAAGTGGCACTGTGCCTTGTTTGGGGTGAAAATTGAATAAAAAAAAAAAAAAAAAATTTGGATGTTAACTTTTATATCCTTTTCTTTAACTTCCCTTACTCTATGACTTTTAATTACTCAATAATTTTTAATTGTGATTTTCCATGTCTCACTGACATTATAAACCATTATAACTATTTGCTAATATTTTCTCCTCTGAAGAGATGGTAGACATCGAAACCCTATAGAATATATATATTATATATATATTAAAATATTTCTAATGTATTTGTTGTCTTACATAGTAGAATAAAAGTTTTTGATCTGAAACTCAAAGATTTCACGCCATAAATTTTTAAATTCATTGAATGACTAAAATTTTATTTATTTGCTCTATCTTGTATATCAAGCAATTCTTATTTAGGTGGGATAATACTTCTAGAATATTACTGCCAGTAATATCTTGTAAATCTTATAATCACAGGATCACAGGTTTCTATACCAGCTAATTGTTGAATAATTTTATTTTGAAGTATATATATATATATATATATATATATATATATATATATATATATATATATATATATAAATGAAAACTACTACAAAACGAGTCCATATATGACCATTTAGGACATTTTTTTACAATAGCCAACAAAACATAAAGGGATGAAAACAATAATTATATAATAAATAAACGTTACCAAATGGAAGATAAGTTATTCTTTCTCCCTATTTGGATAAGATTTTTGTGTTTTAACTTATTTTAAGCGTTTATTTATTTTGAAAAAAAAAAGTAGTATCAAATCTATTGAGTTAAACCGAAAAACATGCCGGTTTTGTAATAGATAATTGAACTCTTAATAATTACTTAAAAATAAAAAAAAAATGAAACAAAGTACTGATAGAAACACACTTAATAAATCTAACCAATCGCGTGAAAATGTAATGTTTTACTATTATTTTGTTTAATTTTCGATTTTGAGCAATTATCGAGGATCCAAATGGCTATCACAAAACCGCCATTTTTTCATTCTAACACGACAGATTTGATACTACTTTGGCTTCAAATTAAATAAACACTTTAAAATAAGTTAAAACCCCAAAACTTATCCAGTGAGATAGAAGAGTAGCGTTTGGTAACATTTATCTGTTATAAATTTATTTGGTGTTTATTTAGAATTAAACCTATTAAAAAAATAAATTGCAGAAAAATCTTTATGATGTAATTACCACAGAACGAAGATATCACATTCCAAAAACCACGTAAATTGATTAAGCAGTATATATATATATATATATATATATATATATTACTATTTTTAGTGATTTTAATAGGAAATTGTAGCCATTACAATGCTGATTTTAACCTCGATAATTCGAATCGAGTTATTCCACCTTATTTATAAAACATAGCGCATCCAAACATAACGTTTTGCTTTGTATAGTTCCTATTTATAATGCCTCCCCACGGGACAGAGTTAGACACTAGGGTCGTTTTTTAACGTGGAGAAAAGGAACAAAAATAAAAATTGTCTCAGTCGTGAAGGATTTCTCCTCCACTTTGCTTTGTATAGTTAAAAAAAACAAAAAACTTCGTGATCAATTTACGTCATTTTGGGAATATGACATTTCTGTGACGGGTACATTTGTTTTGAAAATAGGTTTAATTAAATAAGCTCTATTTATTTTTTCACCCCTTTTTTGCTTCGTTCGCCACCATTTATTTTATTTAATTGAAGAGCATGGATTATGTTTGTTTTTTTTCTTCCTGTCAACAATTTTCATTTATCCGGTGTTTCTAGTGTCGACACAGTAGTCGTGCTCGTCCTCTTCACGCGAAGGTGGCGTTTTGCAAAGGGAAGTAATCCACGCTTCAACTCGTTCTTGTTGTTGGTGGTCGATTGCCTTTTCATCATTTTTGAGGAGGCAACGCGTCCGACCGGCCGGAGCCTCAATGTTTGTGTCGGATTCTTTGGTCTTTCCACCTTCGACAATGAAGGTTCGAATCACGAACATGGAAGGGGTCGACATCCTCGAGGATTTCCGTCCGGACGCCACTGTCGACATGATGAAAATTCGATCGCTCAGCCAACTCTTCAGCCCCATGGAAAGTATGAAAGTGTCGCTCTATCACAAAGTTTTGCTCGTCAGAACCGGGAAAGTCCTCAACGAAGAATTTACCCTGCAACAAGAAGGGCTCAGAGACAATGGTAAAAACCTTCGCGCATTATTACAGTTTATTGTTTGTGTCTTAGAAGGTTAAACAATAACGACAAAACAGACAAACATCTAACAAAACAAAAAAAACCGTGATTTTTACATACATGGTTGCACACAGTACATACACACTCAAACACAGTACACACACACACACACACACACACATGTGTGTGTGTAAACATGCACTTAAAAACACCGCTTAACACCGGGAAATTGCAGCAAATGTTAAAGTTAAGTGCATGTTTATTATTATTTGTACAGCTCTATCCAATAAGATATTGAGTACTTTGCAGGATCTGTGTACTCTCAGTCCGGTTTGGCTCCAAATTTTAGATTTGTTCTTGCTTGCTTGCTTGCTTATTATTAGTAGTAGTATAAAAATATACTCGTGGCAAGTAAGCTACAAGAAGCTACACAAAAACGTTTGTGTTTCATTTCCTAGGCAATTAGTTTCGGAAATGAAACCCAAATGCTTTTGTGTAGCTTACTTGCCATGGGTATATTCTATGCTACTAAATTCGGTACTGCAACAGAATTTCGAACCCATTTTATTTTTTAACCTTAATCTAGCCCTAACCTAAGTTTTAGGTTTAATCCAGCAAAAGTATGCTTGGTTCGGTTCAAGCTGCGTAGAAATACCCTACACCTTTCGCACTGGAGTGTGCTGGGTGCAGACTTAAATGAACGATTGCATGGTTTTTGATTCACAAATTCTTTCTTGTCATATTCTTTATTAGTTTTCAGAACTTATTAGATCCTTCTTCTGATGTTTTAGACGATTGCATGTAAACAACCTCAAAAAGTTAGCGAAAAAGAGGATTCTTTTAATATGTTAGACTTTAGAGTGAGAGATCACTTTTGCATATAAATTTAACGTAAAACCCACTTCCGTTTCATCAGACAATAATGATCGATCACTCATGCACGGAGCAGCAGCACTCAGCAGAGCGTGTTTTAAAAGACGAGTCATTGAAAAATAAAACCCTTCAGAAATCACTAAATACTGCAAAAGCTGCAAAAAGAATTATTTTGCAAGACAGCAGTTTTTTTCTTTCTTTTTTTTTTTTAACGATCCTTAAAACGCTATACAATCGTGTGATCGGGAAATAGGTAATCAATATCATTTCATGTTAAATTTATATGCGATCGCTCACTGTAAAGTTAAAAAAATGTCAATCTCTTCAGACTATTTACATATAATCGCCTAAAAAAAGTAGAATATCATATTTTAAAAAAATTTTTTAGCATGAACTATGCGCTGCTGCTGCTGTTGCGCATAGTTCCACTTTAGCCATCACTCATTTCACCTCTCGATAACGTCGTAGAATTTGAAAGTGCCACAACGTTTCGACCGATGTAAGCTCCATCACGGATTCAGTTCGAAATTCCATATACATTTCCGAGTTCAAAAAGATGCACCTATGTCGAGAGTTATATCTACTGAAACGTGAAAATAACATCCAAGATGAGAATTGTAGTTGGAATAATTCAAATGTCTAGTTTTAATTCGCTTGTTTTTATTTGATGCAACAAAACGTACATGAAAAATATTAATAAATATTTAAAAAGAAAAAAAAGTCATTAATCCTGTATTATTGAAAAGGGTACTTATGCATTTATGTTACTGTGCTTTTTTAAATCGTATTTTCAAGTTAAATTCGGGTTTTACGATATTGGCACTTGTGCTTGTGCACTTAAGCCACCGTGCTGAAATAATAACGTTATTATTTTGAAAGCCATTCTTAACATGGGGAGGGTATTTTGTAACTATCCTGTTTGTCCATCTAACATTTTAATAATAATAATAAAAAAGATATCGTGAAGCTTAAATTTAATCTGAAAAAAAAAACTATTTAAAAAATACCGCGGTGGCAAAATTGCGCAAGCAACACGATATCTTTTTTATTAAATTGTTAGGTGAAAGTACAAAATAGTTACAAAACTCTCTCCCCATGATAACGTTATTATTTTAGCACGGTAAGTAACAAAACTACTATATTTGTTTTCTTGATTTCTTTTGTGCGTATTTATTTTATGTTCGTTGCAATTAAAACTCCATGTTGCCAAAACCAAAAATTTAACATGGTGACATTAACTTAATAAAAGTCTATTATGCCGCCATAAAACTAGATGTGAAATCGGTAGTTGGTGGCGACTAAACCACTAACCCTGAGTATGCGTTGGGAATAAAGAAAACATTAGGGTTACTGGTTGGCATATTGAAGAGTACGGAATCCACATCCGGTTTCGCAATGACATAAATAGACTCTTACCAACTGCCAAACCAGAAGAACGCCCGACTCCCAAGTCTGCAATAAATAGTTAGATCCAATTCCTGACATTGAAACTGCGCCCATAAGTTCCGGTGAGAGTTTCAGTTTCCCAAATGTATTTATTAAATTGTTAGGTGAAAATACAAAATAGTTAACAAAGCCCTCCCCCCCCCTGCACGATAAGAATGGCTTTCTAAATAATAATTATAAATAAGTTAGCAGGGTCATACTTTCACCACAAAATTAATAAATAAATGTAAAAAATAAATAAATGAACAATTAAAACCAGTACAAAACTTGACAAACCAGAATAAGCGACACAAAACAGAAAGCAAATCTGACTAGGCATCGTTTACTGCCGACTTGTATTTACAATTTTGAGTCGGGCTTTCTTCTCATTTGTATTTTGGGAAATATAAAATTTAAGATTCTGGAATTTTTTTTTTTTTTTTTCGCCGGAAACAAACAATAATGACATAAAAATAAAAGAATGGTCATATTTCGCCGGCGACACAAATACGCACCGCACGCACCAGTCGCACCAGCACCACACCACTTACTTTGTAGGAATTTTTGACACCCCTAACACGAAACTGCGAATAAAATAATAATTAAAAAAAAAAAAAAACTCGTAATTTCTCTTTTAAAAGTGAGTTGTTTATTTTCTTTATGGATTATACTTCCAAAATAAACTAATAAAGTTGTTTTAAAAGTAATAGAAATATATTTTTTTTAAACAGTAATGAATTTTACGAACTCAATATTTTTCAATTTTTAAACTTTAAAAATCTATCAAAATTTTTCTATTGATTCTATTTTTACGATATTTTCAGGGCCAATGTCCAATAAACCGAATATAATATTTTAGACAAACGTTTTTTTTTATTCACGCCCCCCCCCCATTTTCAAGTGTTTATTAAAAAGTAAATAATTAATTTACTCACCAAAGTTTTATGTCACAAATTGAAGAGAAAAAGTCAATAAATAATATATTCAAATTTAAAACAAAAAAGTAGTGTTTTTTAGAAATTTACCTGTAAAGTTTGAAGTTTAAAACCTTTTTTTTTAACCACGTTGTTTGTTTTTTCTTTTGTTTTGTTTTTTTTTTTAATGAAACCTTGGTCCTTGCTCCTTTAATTGAAAAAAAAATTAGGGCTTGAATTACATTTTAGCGAGTAGTTATAAGCTTGGAAAGACAGGGGATCGAATAATTCGCGCCTCCCATTTTGAAATGTGTGTTAAAAAGTAAATAATTAATTTACTCACCAAAGTGTTATATATCACAAATTGAAGAGAAAAGGTCAATAAATAATATATTCAAATTTAAAACAAAAAAAAGTATTGTTTTTTAGAAATTTACCTGTCAGGTCCGAAGTTTAAAACCTTTAAAAAAAAAAAAAAAACACACTTTTTTTTTTTTTTTTTTAAATTTTTTTTTAATGAAACCTTGGTCCTTGCTCCTTTAATTGAAAAAAAAAATAGGACTTGAATTACATTTTTCAAGGAGTTATAAGCTTGGAAAACGGGGTGGAATTATTCACGAAATTTCTGACACACCTACCACTTCACTGATTTAATAGTCGGTTCTGCGACGACTTTATGGATTTTTACTGTTTTATTTTTCACATAATAACCGACCATAACCAGAAATTACAGTTTAAAATTCTCAAAAATTATTGTTAAAAGGCCATGACGCTATAAATGAACAATATTAAAACTTTACTGGAGCTTTGCACCTTATCTGAATTAACGCAGGTGTTTTACAGCCTGCAAAAAGAAATTAAAACAAACAAAAAAATAAATATTTTAGATTTTAGAGTGGGAGATCATTTTCACAAATTAATTTAACGTAAAATGACCGCTCATTTCCGGACCAAATAGTCCTTTTAAGGGTGTAACTAATTTTTTGTTTTGTTTTGTTTTAAACATTTTCTTAATTTCTTAAAGATTAAATTGGACAGGCTGGGGAACTTATTTTTCAAAAAAAAGTACATTAAAATATGTTATATAAATGAAAATTTTTTTTTTTTTTTCTATGAACTCATAATGACCGGCCACCCTGATGCATTGCCAGAATTACTGTCCATCCAACTCCAAATCACATGGTTTGACCTATCTATTAATTTCAGACTCACTCTTAACAGGATCGCCTCTCCTCTACACACAATCTCTCTTATGCTAGTCACTTTGAGCCAGGCTTTTTTCTTTTTCTTTTTTATATATATAAGGTCAATCTAGTTATAGGTTCTTAAAAACGATATCTAGTTTGGAAGAGGATGATCATCACTACCTAGTGGTCTGAAAGTGGGTGATCATTCATATTTTTCAAGGCAGATAAATACATAGCTGCCTGTTGATTCATGGCTGACCTTATGATAATAAAATAATAAAACAAACGTATGACCCATAAAAGCGAACACAGAAAAAGGAAGGAGTGATGGGATTCTGGGAGACCTAATAAATATTGCTTCCATTAACAGAAAAGTTTGTTGGCGAGATGCTAAATACTTTCCAAAGATTATGCCAAAGGATAATTCTCTGATTTTTTTTATGGATTCATTTCAACCAGGGTGTATTCAGTTTCTAAAGCAAATAACTTTCACTTTCATTGTCTATCCCTACATTAAAAAGCAATTGTAAGAATGAACTAGAAAAGTGTTTGATTGAAATTCACCTTTTCTATTTTTGTTAACAAGTTTCGAAATTTGTTTGCTGCTCTTAAGTAAAACATCAAACCGACTTTCTATCTAATTAACAGTAGCATTGTTAGCTGACTAGCATATGCCACTTAAAAGCAAGGTCAATGAATGGATTGTTTAATTTTCCATACAATGATTTTGTACTTGCCATTGAGACTATGGAAGGTCTACTTGTTGAGTAAAAGACTTGGAGAAATGCTATAGAATGTAAAGGTTTAGAGTGAATGCTACCAAGATCAAAGTTAAATGCCCGCAAAAGAAGAAAGTTCCACTGCTAGGTTTCTAGAAAGGAACAACTCGGTATTTTGTTATACTTGTAAGCATTAGGTAGACAAGATATACAGTAGAATTACAGGTAGGTTGAGAGAGAATAGCTAGTTTGTGTGTAAGAAGTTTAAGACAATAAAGATGGATGAGAATTCAGATGTAGAAAGGTATATCTGATGTTGAAAGATGGAAAGCAAAAGTTTGAGAGTGAATGCTACCAACACCAAAGTGATGATCAGTAGTTGTAGTGTTGGAAGCCCCCCAAAAAGTTCACCCGCTCAATTTGTGAAAAGGGAGTTGGGAGCAACTTAGTATTTTTTGTACTTGTAAGCATTAAGTGCAGTAGAATTACAGATAATTTTAGAGATGATAATCCGTTTGTGTGCAAGAACGTGAAAAAAAATGGAGACGAATGAGAACTGAGATGTGGAAAAAGTATATTTGGTTTGGTGTCTAGTTTATATGCTGGCATATAGGAGGAATGTGGAATGTGAATCTTAAGACTAGGCTAAGATAGGTTAATACATGTAGAACAGTTGAGGTAGCAGGGTTAGTTAGAAGAGGAAGATCGAGAAAACATAGGAGGAAGTGATAAGGATGGATTTGATAGAAACACTTATAAAGACCTGACCAGATTTAGATGAGTTTGGAAGCCATCCAACACATGCAAGTATATAAAACAGACACCAAGCTAAGTATTATTATTATTATCATTTAAATATTAATTTACTTGTCTCCCCCCCCCCCCCAAAAAAAAAACATCTTGGGGAAACAAACAGCCAAAGTTGGAAAGAAAACAAAAAAAACTGCCTCGCAGAAAAAATTAACTGCGGGATATGTTTGACCTCATTAAATTCATGCACCTGTCAATTAAGTTTTAATTGTTAAATTAAAACACTTTTCTGTTACTCTGGGTGAGCAGGTAACATGTCAGGAATTTTCCCCACTTTCGCCTCAAGGTTCCGGGTTTGATCCTACCTACCTACCAAAACTTTTTTTCTTTTACCACACGGGTGCCCCCACGTTTTTTTTGTTTTTGTTTTTTTTCTCGATTTTTTTAAAGAAGTTTAACATGATTTTTTTTATTATTTTATAGCAATACACATGAAAAAATTGAAATAGCTTAAAATATTTCAATATTGGTATCTATAGAAAGAGCTTGATGAGCTAAGAAAGAATCTTTTTAAATTTTTAAAATTCAATTAAAATTAAGGAAGTTATTACTATTTTTGTGCCTCACACATTTGGATATTTTTCCCTCTTTAAGACCATATGCATTTCATCACATTTTTTACACTACTTTTTCAGTAAAAATGTTATATCTTTGTTAAAACAGAAGATTAAGCAATGAAATTTACCATATAAGTGTATTTTTTTGCTAGGAATTAGAATATGCTACTGAAAACCTCCAAAAATGAATGGTTTACAAATAATCTGTAGTAAATGCACATAAATATGCTGCAATTCCTTAAAAATACCATGTATCCATTAAAAGAAAAGAAGTTAAAGAACTCAAAGCTGAATTGTAATGCATTATATGTACAAATAACTGAAATTGAAATCTAGGACTGTTAAAAAATGAATATATTGCAATATTTCTTTGGTATTATGGTAGATTAATACCTTCCGTTAACCCCTCACCCCATCTGGCCACCTCTCCAAAATATACGATTTTACCTTTGTAGGCAATTACATGTGAATACCTTAAAAAATTTTAATGAAAGCTAAACAAGTATTATTTTAGAATTTAATGTAAAATGATTCTCCATTTTGAGCCATTCTAGCATATTTTTTTTTTTTTTTTCAGATCAAGTAAAGGTTAGATACCCCATAGCAGACGACAAAGATAGGCGAACATTTCAAGGGACACCGGTTGTTCGACCTTGACATTGCCATTGGTTGTTTGTAAACACGTCAAATAGCAGACATATTCAAATGTTCGCGAGCAAGATTTTTAAAAAATATATTTACAAAACTTTTAAAGATTTAAAAGAAAAAAATATATATTTACAAAACATTTTCTTTAATATTAAATATTTACAAAACTTTTAAGTATTAAAAAAAAAACTTTTTTCTATTTATGCAAAACTTTAATGTAAGTAATAAAACAAACGCATTTAAACAAAATATATTAAAATAAATCGGTGTCTTTCTGAGTACGTTCTTTTTATATATTTACAGAGTTTTTTAATAAAACTATTACTAATAATAATATAAATAAATGGTAAATTTTTACGACGTGCCCCAGCATATTATAAACATTCCAACCTCCCTATCTTAAGAGCGGCTTTCAGAATAAACACCCCCAACCTCAAAGGCCTTTTTTAACATGGGGAGGTTGGGAAGTGTTTATTCCGAAAGCCGTTCCTAATGTGGGGTGGCTGGGGGTGTTTATACTACGTTGGGCCAGGTCATAAAATAATACCAAATAAATAAATAAACCAAGGTTATAACTGAGAATTTTGAATGATGTCAATTAAAAAATAAGTAATTTAAAAAAAAAGTTTAAACAATATTATTATAACCAAACTTTTTTAAGGCAGAAACTAAACAAATATAAAATAACTGACTTGTTCGGATTTTTGCGACCAAGATTATTTTTATGTACTGTGTGTGTGTTTCTTTGTGCGTTTTTAATACAATTCAATATTTATTTAAAGTGTGATGTATGTAGGTGGTCAGTGAAGGAGAAATCCTTCTAGACCGAGGCAATTTTATGCATAATAAAATCACAAGTATAAACAATCGAGATTTTCAAAAATATATTCGCATATCTTTTATAACTTTTATTTTTATAAAGATGAAGTGTAGTATCACAAGATACAAATCTTTTTATAATTTTTATTTTTATTTAAAAAAAAAAAAAAAAAACTTGCTATTTGCTTACTTCTCCATAAAGACAAATTAAGTGCAAGTAAGTTCAGCGTCTGAAATTTTCAGTTTTCATTCTTTTTTTTCATTTATTTTTATTATAATTATAATTATTATTAGTTTTATTAAAGTTCTGTAAATATATTAAAAAAACACACTGAGAAAGACACCCATTTATTTGAATATATTTTGTTACATTTACGTTCGTTTTGTTACTTACACAAAAAAGTTTTTTTGTAAATAGAAAAAAGTTTTTTTTTTTAATCCCTAAAAGTTTTGTAAATATTTAATATTAAAGAAAATGTTTTGTAAATATATTTTTTTAAAATCTTGCTCGTGAACATTCGAACATGTCTGCTATTTGACCTGTTTATAAACAACCAACGGCAATGTCAAGGTCGAACAACCGGTGTCCCTTGAAATGGTTGCCTATCTTTGTCGTCTGCTACGGGGTATCTAATCTTTACTTGATCCTTTTTTTCTATCGGAGATAAATCCTGTGTGTCTTTTTTTTTTTTCTATTTTTTTGTTTTTTCTGAAGATGATTATGTGTGGTTTTAAGAGGGTCTTGAGAGGGTGGGGAGGTTGCCACTCTGACTTTGGGTTAATAATAGAGCTAAGGAAAATTATGTGTGAACACTCTAAAGACTTGATAGAAACAAAACAAAAACAATTTTAGAATTTAGAGTGGGGATTACTTTCACATAAATTTAATGTAAAATAATTCACCATTTCGAGACCATGCTAGTGTTTTAGGACAGTTGACTAATTTATTTTTTTATGGGTGATAAATGGTGCACTTTTAAGGAAGGATTTTTTTTTTTAGACAGCTTACCAAGGAACTTTGTTTGGTGAGGAGCTTGCCACTTAGACTTAGCGTTATTGTTAGGGCTAAAGAAGGTTTTAAGAGGAGGAGGGTTGCCACTCGTACCTCCTAGGGTTAGAGGTAGGATTAAGGGAGTTTTTTTTTTTTTTTTTTTTTTTTTTTTAAGAAGGCGTTTGACCCCACCCCCTCCCCACCCACCCACCCACATATTCACGGTTAGTAGGTCATAATTATTGGCTTTTGAAAATGTTATGCCTTAGATTTTGGACATCAAATTACTTTTAAATATGAAATTTATTTTTGCTTGTCGTAATTCTTAAGGAGTGTGAAACTTAACAAGAATTATGACAAATAGACAAAAATAAATTTCATTTAAAACAAGTGACATCACTAACAGAAAACGTGACATTTGGAAAACTTATTAAGTATTTTTACCCACTTATTTAAATATCAAAAAACATTTTTTGCTAAAGCTAACAAAGCGTTCACAAATTTTTGATAAATTTGGTTTTTATTTTCAACTAGCGAGGGGTACCCGGCGTTGCCCGGGTGTTTGGGGGAGTTAAAAAAAAAAAAAGTAAGTATGAGGATTGAACCCGAACCGTTGAGGCAAAGTTGTGAAAAAAAAAGTGCAACGTTAACTATTGCCCCACCGTGAGATGCTTACGGAAACACGTTTGAATTTATTTAATTAGTTGGCTTTAGCAGGTGCTCGTTTTAATGAGTTAATGAGGTCAGTTTGACTGCGGGATTTCATTTACTGTTGAACGCTTTTTTCCTCGCCACCAAGATGTTATAGGAAAAAGACTAACCCACATGCGGCGAGCGACAAATATTGAATATTTATCTTCCCGAAATTGACCAAATTAAATAGACAGGCGAGCTTCGTTGTTAACTGAGATATTACGATTTGTATGTGATATAAAAAGTTTTAAAAAGTTGTGAACCAAGCGACCGCTTCTCTGAAAGAAGCCTTTCGTAGACACACAGAAAAACGAACACACATACATGCATACATACATTTTCGCTTTTATATTTATAGACTAGCTAGGGGTACCCGGCGTTGCCTGGGTGTTTGGGGGCAGGGTTAAAAAAGAAAAAAAAAATGAATATGAGGATCGAACCCAAACCCTTGAGGCAAAGTTGTAAATTAAAGTGTGAAAAAAAACAAAAACGTGCGATGTTAACCATTGCCCCACCACGAGATGCTAACGGAAACACGTTTGAATTTATTTAATTAGTTTGATTTAGCAGGTGCCCGTGTTAAATGAGGTCAAGTTTTGACTGCGGGATAGTATTCATTTACTGCTGAACGCTTTTTATTTTTCCCCCCGAAGATGTTATAGGAAAAAGACTAAGCCACATGCGGCGAGCGACAAATATTGAATATTTATCTTCCCGAAATAGACCAAATTAAATAGACAGGTGAGCTTCGTTGTTAACTGAGATATTACGATTTTTATGTGATATAAAAAGTTTTAAAAAGTTGTGAACCGAGCGACCGCTTCTCTGAAAGAAGCCTTTTGTAGACACACAGAAAAAGTGAACATACATACATACATACATACATTTTCGCTTTTATATTTATAGATTACATTTCTTGTCTGAGTGACACATTATTTCGTTAAACTTTCCAGTTTAAGACGTTTTTTTATTTCTCTACTTGGACTTTGTGCCAAGATCACAGTGTAGTATTCTGATGCTATACTTCGCCTTTTCTGTCCTCTGTCGGTGAACGAGGAATCCTTCATGACTGAGACAATTTTTATGTTTGTTTCTATATAAATTGACCCTTTTTGGGAAGCTGGATTTTCTTCACATTAACTGACCTAGTGTCTAACTGTCCTCGTGGCGAGGCAAGTAAATAGGAACTTAACTAGAAACTGAGCACCTCCTACAAATATTTAAATATTGATTTTATATTATATATATATATATATTATATATATATACATATATATATATATATATATATATAAATTGGGTAGATTAGTGTCCATTCGATTATAATCCGCTGAAAAAAATTGTAAAAAAAAAAAGACGAAAAAAAATATATTGGAAGTGGGGGCCTGCTCGCACACATGAAGCAAAAAAAATCATCTTTCACATTTTCGTTTTTTTTGTTTTTAAATAAAACACTGTTTAATTCACCGTTAAAAACTAATGTAATGGATAAAAGTGCACACGTTACATATTTGTTGTTCAACTATATTTTTAAAATCTGACCAAAAATAATGCCGGATTGCTTTTAAATTATATATTCTGATAACTGAATAGCTTTAGTTAAGCTGATTATGTTCTGATAATATGAGCTCCAACTAAATATGTTAGAACTTTTTTTTTTTTTTGATATTCATATTTTCATTTTTTTAAATTTTTAATTCATTCTAGAATAAGAAACAAAACAAAAAAAGTTTGTTTACAGTAAAATAATTAACATCAGTGATAGTAGCTGCTGCTGCTTCTAAAGATCGTTTTTAGATATTTTTTAAAAATAGAACAATTTTTTCCAGGTATCATGATTTTAAATTGCTCGGTACCACAAGATAAAGCCGGTTACATTTTTATTTTTAACGTATAAATGTAGTAAAAAGATTGATTTATTTTTGGCCTTTGGGTCAAGAACAAAGTGTAGTATCTGTTCTTCAGATGCTGCACTTCAGTTTCTTGTTCTCTGTCAGTGGAGGAGAAATCCTTCACGACTGAGACAATTTTTATTTTTGTTCCTTTTCTCCACATTAAAAAACGACCCTGGTGTCTAACTCTGTCCCGTGGGGGAGACATTGTAAATAGGAACAGTGGGTGTCCAAAGAAATTTTTTTCAAAATTTTCTAAACTTGTCATTTTGAAGTCTTTTTTTAACAAAACAAAAAAAAATGAGCTGTCAAAAGAATTTTGGACAACCGAATCTTTTAAAAATGATATCTCTTCTAGTTAATTTCCAAATTTCATGACGAAATTCTCAAGAGAAACGCAGTATGACCATTTACAAATCAGGGGGGGGGGTCATTACAAAATCTTACCAAAAACGCTGTTTTATGATGTTAACATTTTTAGCACTTTATATGCTTAAAACTCTTAAAATATATAATGTGCATTATTATTTATTAATTTATTTGAAAGTATATTCATTTTTTTCAGCAAAAACCGTCCTCTCATGACGAGATCGGTTCTACGCATGCGCCAGACGACGTTATAACCTGATTTAGTTTAAATATTTGAAGAACTGACACAATTTCATGCACATCGTGTTAGCTCAGTTGGTTAGAGCATTGGGTCATCTAAATGTTTTGGGTTCGAATCGTGGTGTGAGATGTCTTCTTTTTTTTTTTTCTTTTTTTTTCAATTTTTTAAATTTTAATATTGAAGCAGGGTTATTTAAGCCATTTTTCACATAACGTTCGTTTTTCTGGGTTTTTTTTTTTTTACTTCGCTTATTTTTAGGTTTTCATTAACCCCCCCCCTCACCCCGACAGACCACACACCCAAAAACACCCAGCCAACGCCGGGTACCCACCGATTTTTTAAATTTTAATATTAAATCAAGCTTATTCAAGCCATTTTTCACGCGTTTTTTTTTTTTTTTTTTTTTTCAGATTTTTTAAAGAAGTTTTAACGTTCGTTTTTCTCTTTTCTTTTTTTGTTTTTGTTTTTCCGATTTTTACATTTAAGATTGTTTGTTTGCCTTACGTTAGTTTTTTTTGTGTTTCTTTTCGATTTTTTAAAGTTTTAACTTTTATAAAAATGTTTACTTAACTTATTCTTATGTTTTGATTACCACCACCCCCACCGCCCAGGTACCCCCCCCCCCCGCTTTATTTTTCAGATAAGTTTTAACGTTCGTTTTTCTGTTTTCTTTTTTGTTTTGTTTTTACTTCGCTTATTCTTATGTTTTGATTAACACCCCCACCCACCCCCCACCCCTGCCCGAGCTCAAACACCTCCAAACACTCGGACAACGCCAGGTATATCCCCCCCGCTAGTCTGTAATATAAAAGTGAAAATGTGTGTGTGTCTGCATTTTTCCGTATGTCTGTCAAAGGCTTGGGGGTGGGGCGCACTGGGTGGTCACTGTTCTAGATTATAATATGTCCAGTTTACGAAAGGTCATAAATATATTTTATTTCAGCAACTTTTACACGCTAAAAATTCTCACTATTCTGCCTTCATGCCTGTTTGTTCGCTGTTTTCGTATAAAAAAAGCAAAACTAACAACAGCAACACCAGTTCTTCGGCTTTGTGCCGGGGACGTCCAGAAAGCAATTAGGTTTGATCACTGTGTGGAAAAACCCTCTCATATCAGACAATTGCTATTCATTTGGACACTCCCCTATTTATTTGGAGCTGGTTTTCCTCCCAACATCTTGGGGAAACAAAACTAAAAAACCTGTCTCATAGCAAAAGTTAACTGCGGGATTGTGTGATGTTTGACCTCATTAAATTTATGCACCTGTCACTTAACTTTCTAATCGTTAAATTAGAACGCTTTTTAGTTCCTATCCCGTTGTGGCTGAGCGGTAAGATGTCAGGTTTTTCCACATTTTCTTTTCCACCTTCATGTCAAGGGTTCAGGTTCGAGCCTACCTATCTACTACAACTTGTTTTTTTTTTTTCTCAACACACCTATAAACACCCAGGCACCCCCGCTAGTCTATAATATAAATCTCAATCGTCAGTTTGTGTATATGTACGTATGTTTGTATGTCTCACTAAAACTTTTGACACACGCAATCAACACTGACAAAAGTGGTATCGTCTTTTAGCCGACAAATATCCAAAAATTGGACAAAAATATTCATTCTTTCACTGTCAATTGGGCCATTTTCTTTTTTTGTTGACATTTTTGCAAAGTCATTCACGTCTCGCAACATTGACATACGCATAAAACATGTTATTTCAAACGCTCGTACCATCACAAGTCACGTGGGTGAAATAACTAAATGGTTTCCTTTTTTTCACCTCCTTTTCTTTTTAGTGTTACAGGTTCGAGCCTGGCTACTGCGGCTAATTTTTTTTGCGCTCACATGAGTATTTATTTTTTATTGGAACTTTGGTTGCTCAATACGCTAGTCTATATATATAAAAGGCAAAATGTGTGTGACCATTTCATGTATGTCTCGCGAAGGCTTTTTTCGCACACACTCCCGGGGCTGTTACGATCACTTAGAACTGTTTATATAGCCCCTAGATAATAATATCTATGATTTGGGAATGCGGATCGCATCTACATTTATTTACATTGACTTTTATGAGATTCGCGCTATTTCGCTCTGTCCCCTGTTTGTCCTGCTTTTTAGTATAAATAAAGTGAAACTAAATTCAAACCGTGCGGTTCTCGGCATCGCGCCGGGAAACGTCCAGAAGCAATCAGCTTTGATCAATGTGGGGACAAACTCCTCTTATATCAGACAATTGCTAATCAATCTGGACAATGGGGAGCTGGTTTCCCCCTCCCCAACAGATGTTGGGGAAAAAACCAGTCAAAGTTGGGTAAACAAACGCAAACGCTGCCTCGCAGCAAAAGATAACTTCTATTTGACCTCATTAATTAGGTCAAATAGAAGCAGCAGTTAACTTTTATTGCGGCCACCTGTCAATACTTAAATAAATAAATTAAAACGTGATCCCGTTGTATGTCGCGGTGGCCCAGTGGTTAACGTCGCACATTTTTTTTTTTTTTTTTTTTTTTCACACTTTAATTTCCAACTTTGCCTCAAGGGTTCAGGTTTGATCTTCATACTCACCTACCAAAATTTTTTTTTTTATTTTAACCCCCCACCCACCTCCGGAGTTTTGATTTAACCAAAACCACACGCACCTCAAAACACCCGAGCATCGCCGGGTACCCCCCGCTAGTTATCTATAGATATAAAAGCGAAAATGTGTGTGTGTTCGATTTTTCTGTATGTCTACAAAAGGCTTTTTTCAGAGAAGCGGTTGGTCGGTTCACAACTTCTTAAAACTTTTTATATCACATGTAAATCGTAATATCTCAGAGTTAATAACGGAACTCGCCTGTCTATTTAATTTGCTTGACTTTGGGAAGATAAATATTAAACATTTGTCGCTCACCGCATGTGGATTAGTCTTTTTTCTATAACATCTTGGGAAAATAAAAATAATAAAAAAGCGTTCCCACTGTAAATGAAATACTATCCCGCAGTTAAACTTGACCTTATTAAGTGATTAAAATGTGCACCTGCCAAATCCAAGTAATTAAATAAATTCAAACGTGTTTCCGTTAGCATCTCGCGGTGTCCCAATGGTTAAAACCGTCGCACTCTTTTTTTTCACACTTTAATTCCAACTTTGCCTCAAGGGTTCGGGTTCCATCCTCATACTTACCTACCAAAACTTTTATTTTTTATTTTACCCCCCCCCCCCCCGGAGTTTTGATTTACCCAAAACCACACACACCTCCAAACACCTGGGCAACACCGGGTACCCCTCGCTTGTCTATATATATAAAAGGCAAACTGTATGTGATTATTTTATGTCTCGCAAAGCCTTTTTTTTTCCGGCATTTTCTAGGGGGTTACTATGTCTTAAAACTTTTTATCGACCGTCTAAATAATAATATCGAATATTTGCGAACATGCGTTGCGTCTAGATTTATTTACGTCGATTTTTACAAAATTCTTGCTATTTCAGCCCGTCTTGTGTTTGTTCAGCTTTTTTGTATAAAACCGAATGGGAAAGCAAATAAATTCGGCACTGTTCCCAGCCGGGGAACGTCCAGAAGCAATCAGCTTTGATCAATGTGGGGTCAAACTCCTTATGTCAGACAATTGCTATTCAATTTGAACAACCGAGTGGGTAACGAGTCAGGTTTTTTGCACACTTTATTTTCCACCTTCGCCTCAAGGCTTCAGGTTCGATTCTAACTACTTACCAAAACTGTTTTTTTTTGTTTTTTTTTAAAGCCCCCCCCCCTAACACAAACACCTGGGCAACGATTTTTTTTAAAGAAGTTTTCTTTTTATAAATATATATATATATATATATATATATATATTTATTTAAACAGGGTTATTACTTCGCTTATTCTTTTGTTTGGATCCACCCCCAACACGCACACCTCTAAACACCCGGGCAACGCCGGGTACCCCCACTAGTTTATTATATAAATCTCAAATGTCGGTTTGTTTGTTTCTGTGTGTGTGCATATGTTCGCTAAAAACTTTCATCAGACACATTGGACCAGGTCAAAACCAGTACCATCTGAAAGAGCGATCCCTCGCATGCATAATATCTGAAAATTAAAAAAAAAAAAAAAAAGATTAATTTTGTGGTGGTCAACTGGACCATTTCTTGCAAGAAAGGGTCACTTTTTGTGTCAAGATTTTTTTAAGACACATACATGTAGCAAACTGAATGTATGTTTAAAAAAACGTTATTTTTAGGGTTATAACGTCATAAGTCGTCGTGGCCGTGACAGATGGTGCGTTAGCTTTTTTCCCTTCTTTTCCTCTTTCATTTCAGGTTCAAGCTTGCCTACTGCAGTTAATTCTTTTTTTTTTTTTCTTTTGCAGTCGCATGGGCACTCGCTGCTATTTTGATTGAAAGAAAAGTTGTTTGAATTCATTTCTTGATTTTTTTTTTTTTTTGTTTTTGTTTTTGCACAGGGACAACAAAAGTGCTTCTTTTCATATTCCTCTGCCAAAATATTTGGTGGGGTAGTTGTCACCTACTGCTTTGTTTTTTTTGGGCGATTCCGTTCTTTTATTTTTGAAATTGTTGTGGGGGTATCGATGAAAGTGCTCAATATCCTTAGTATAGCAGCTGTGTTTAAACCGTACTTCACCCCCCCCCGGGCAACGCTGGGTATCCATGATAATCTATTATATAAAAGGGAAACTAGTTTAGCAATAGTGGTATTATCAAGTTCAGTGTCATAATTTTCTCCAGATTAAAAAAAGTGTCAGACGATCAATTGCTGAAAAATCTGTGTTGTACCTGCATTTTTATATTGAATACATGTCAATTACTGAATGCCATTTTTTGTTGCTTTTTAATTAATTTTAACTTTCTGATTTGCCAGATGAAATCCTAATTTTAAAACGGCGCTTACCCCCATTCATTTATGAAGGTGCAGACAAGGTAAGAATTAGTGTCTTCTTCAACTTGCAAAGAAAATAAAACTTTGTATTATTTGGATTCTTCGGATTACTGTTCTTAGCGTGAGCATTATTTTTACAACATTTTGGTTGATGTATCTTCCAACCTTTTTCAGGTGTATCTTATCAAAATTAAATAAAGGGTTCTGTTTGAAATTCCATGCAGATTCCCGAGTTCGATAAGGAAGTCACAGGTTATATCGATCGAAACGTGAAAATGACACTCAAAATGACAGCAGTTATCTGAAGAATCCAAATAATAAGAATAACCAATCCTCATCTCAAAAATTCAGAAACATAAAGCAAAACTTTAAATCTAAAACAATTATGATTATTAACTTGATGTATAATCTATTATAGCATTTCTAGTTACAGTGTTGACAATATGTGTGTACAATTTTGAACTGCTGATTTTGTACATTTTATTGTCTTCTTTAATTTTGGTTGTTGTAGAAACATTGATTTTATTTCCATTTATTTTCTTTTGTTTTCTAAAGAATTAATTAAAGACACTTTGAACCTTGTGAAGGAGACATGTTGTTTTCCTTGTAATCTGTGCCTGAAAGACAAATTAAGGTTTCAGATTTGCTCAGCATCAGCAGGAGGATGATAGAAAGAATCATAAAGGAATTTAAAGATTCAGCATTCAATATCAGAGAGAAAAATGTATGATCAATGATGTGATGATGTTGTAATAGTGTAGTTTATCGTGAAGGTGACATTGTGATACTATAAATGTCCTCCCCAAAGTGTTAGGAAGTGATTGAAAAAAAAAAAAGAGGAAAACCTATAACAAAAAGAAGAAATAGTTGATTATCAGAACAAAAGTATAAGAAGTCTGGTTAATAGAAAGACAATGAAGGAAAATGATTCACCAAGGCATACAAAGGTGATTGGAAATACAATAGAACCCCGGGATACGGCATAAAAAATTAGTAACGAAATACAGTACAGTATACACATGTATATAATCAAATAACATTATAAATAACACCGTAAGGTGGGGAAAATATTGTAACCAGGGTCCGGAAAAAACATCATATTCCACATCGTAACCTGAAAAAAAAATGTGTTCTAAGACCACCGTATCCCGGGATTCTACTGTAGGATGGTTAATCAAGGTGTGGTAGCGACTGAAACAAAAGACATAAAGATCAATATATTGACAGGTCAATATGTAAACATAAAGATCACTACATTGAAAGTTAATTTATGAACAGTTTAGAGGTGGGAGCGAGTTTTACAGACAGTCTTGAGTTTATAGTTGGTGGCTCAGAGGTCCCCTCGATAGAGATTGGAGAGATTGGAATTAAAGCTGAGCAAGAGTAGATTGGGCCAATAAGAAAATCATTGGAGACCGACATCACTAAACAGCTAGCAGCGGACAGTGTTTGAGGTTCTTTTTTTCATGCTACTTAATATCACACAAAGAGATCCCAATTGAGTTATATTAGTAATTCTTTTTGTTGTTTTATCATAGCACAATTAGAAAAGTGATTATTGGGCTACAATATTGTACCTCCTCACTTCCCTAACAGCTTCAGGTTAAACGCCAATAGCTACATCTGCATTCTGAGTTTGGCAGTGATACCCTGAATCAATCAGGTAGATATAGGTAAGCTGTACATATAGCAGCAAGTCTCAGTGCCCTGCTATACTAGCTTGAAGACCCTGGTCTGGCTGCCAGAGAATTTTTTCCAAACACACTTCATCTAGCCTCCTATTTTGCCAAACTGTAACTTCCTCACTGGAACAGGACATCAATATATCTAGCTGCAACATGAAGGATGAGATAAAGAGCAAGATCGTAAAGTTGAGCAACAGTGATAAAAGCTTGTGGTTGATTCCGAGGTTGTTTTGAGGCTGTCATAAAAACCAAAGACATTCATTGAGTGAAATCAGCCAAACAAATCATGAAGTCAAACTGATCTAAGTTTGATAAATAAATCTCAACAAAATGAAATTACTAATTGCAGTAGTGAAACACTGGAATTCATTGCTGAAGATGATATCATGCCACTCTTCTTTTTTTCTGATTATGGTAGTGAAAGCCATGATCAACCAGGCAGCTGGATGTAGACCATACGTATGGTAGTAGGAATACCTGCCATACTACCCTGAAAACTAAGGCCTGGCTATCAGAACTTTATCAGCAACACTTTACCTGACATCTGACCTCTCAATATGCCTGACTACAATCCCCTTCAACTTCTTTGTGTGCAGTGCAGTGGAAGGAGACAACAAATCATTCAGCTGCAACATGGAGGATGAGCTAAAGATCAGGATTATCAAAAGCTTTGATGACAGTAACGAAAACCTGTGACTGATTCTAAGGTTGCTTTGAAGCTGTCATCAAATGTCAGTTCATTGAGTGAAATTGACAGAACAAATCATAAATATAAAAAAACTGACCAAAAGTTTGAGAAATAAATCTCAAAAGATGAAACCATTGTCAGATTATTTTTTCTAAGAATAGATATTATCCACACTTTGTATAGGAAAAGGATTAATGTTTTGGCTGTGATACATTCAAATAGATGTTTTTTGTTCTTATCCATTTGGACATTGTTCGTGAAAAGAATGTGCAACAATCAAGTATCACATGTTATGAATGACATTTGAACAATAGAAGTTGCTATTATTTCTATGACCTCAACAGATTTTCCCTTACCTTTGTAAAGAATACAGATTTTTTTTTGTGTGTGCGGGATTTTTCAGTTTTGTGAAAACATATTTAAAAAAACAAGTTTAAAATAGACATATTTTCATACTAATGAATAAAACATTTGGTCTTTACTGAGAAATATTAAAATTGTTTCTTTCTTTTTTTTTAAATAACCTTTTCTAATATATAAAATGAAGTCAAACCTAAATAGTAATATATCTGGCATATTAATATTTGATTATGATTAATTAGTCATCATCGTCTATTATATATTCGATTTGGTATTGTTAAAAAAATTATTTTACCTTAATTTAAATAATGATATTCATGAGAGAAAATTCTTTTTATTTATATTAGACTCCATCTCCCTTGACTTTCATAATAATGCCGACAATAGCAGCAATATTCAGCATATAATAAAAAATTAAATTTATTTTCAAAAAGAACAAAACTACTGTATGAATTTCTATAATTTTTTGTGGCAAATATTTATTTTTTCCTCATAAGTAAGTACATCATACAAGTTTGTTGCTATTTTTTTCTTAACATCCATATTCAATCTTGGTGGAACCATGAAGAAGCCCCTATGTTTTGTTAATGTAAATAGATAAAGCTGACTAACTGGCTCATTGACCAACAGAATTGCTTGGTTTATGAATACAGTTCTTTAAAGTGCACCTAGCAGTTGGTTTTCTTGCCTGTTGGTAGTTGAAGTGATATTGCACAATTAAGTTTATGTTCTAAGGCTGGTTCCATCCAATGCACCAGTCCAGAATGAAGTCTACCAAGAAGAATAGCACTCACAATTTTGTAAAGATTACTATTGCTTGGTCTTAATTCTCTTTCCAACTGTACCCCCACCCCACCTAAAAATGGGGCCATTAGTAGGCCGTAGGTAGCAACCCGTGATGCCTTAGGATGTAATTCTGGTGGCTGAGACACTCTTTCAATTCAACTCTTTGGCTAGATGGGAAATCAGACAGGCCTGAACCGATCAATCAGCTGGTTATGTCCTGCCCTAGTATCTATAAATTCATCCTCAGTTGTATTCAATTTGATTCTTCAAAAAATCAAAGCCTTATTTTTCCTTTCTTCCTAAATTGATATTAAAAAGTGATGGCTCAGGATTAATTACGTTAAGAAAATTATCAATGTCCAGAAGTAATTTTTTTAAAGGGTAATGTTTTGTGGAAGTAATGCCTTTACCCTCTCTGTAAGATTTCCTTCTAAGAGTAATGTTTTCTAGGAGTAATGTTACACACTCACTGCAAAATTTCTTTTTATGAGTAATCTATTCTGAGTCAGTGTATTCTGGGAATATAAAATAATCATCCGACCTTGGAATTCCGTTTGACAATTTTACTCAGCATTAAATAACTCACAGATGGTTGATATGCTGTAAAAAAAACAAAAAAAACCCAAACTTCTTTCCAATTCATTTAAAATAAAAAGTATTTTTTATGCTAACAGAAAACAGTAATTCATATCATTGATGGAATGTGAGGACTAAAGGACAAAATAAGGGTTGTAAGAGTTATGAGGCTGACAAAAGTAAACCTAAGGTCTACTTTTTGCTCTTTTCAAAATTTTCTGTTATATAACAATGCCATTGCCTGCTTTTTCTCATTTAAACTAGAAAGATTTTCTATTTATTTTAAATGTAGCGTTAGAAGTACTGACGGCCTCAACTTTATTAATGTTGATCATGGATACGTTAATTGTTGTTCATTGCAAGAAACCATAATAAACTTTTTTATTAATTCTTTTTTTTTTTCATGAAATATTGATCTTGTAAATACAATTTTTTTTCACCCCTTTTCAATACCTTTTTTGTTTTGTTTGTTTTTTTTTCTTAGAAGGAAGAATCTCGTAAAGGCCCCAACTCTGATACCATCAACAAGGCGACAGCAGGTTTGTCCCTTAACAATGCCGAAGTTCCTGCTGAAAAGAATGTGAATGGTGGAGATGTAAGTTTTTATTTTTATTTTTTTCTTTAGTTAAATAAAATTTTGAATGCTAAACAATCAGGATTTAAAATCAAATTTTCTTCATTAATCCAACTTTGGAATATTTAGACTCAATATGCCTGACTACAATCAGTGTACATTCCAACCCTCAAATTATTTTAGTTTTCTCTTTTTACAATTCTTGGATATTTTTAAAATAAAAGAAGTTTTGTTACATTTTTGAAGAACATTATTTCATAAGGTTAATTTGAAAATTTTAGAAAACCACACAATGTTACAAAATATTTAATTAAATGACTAGCAGGGAGACCCGAGTCTAGGATTGACTGAGGATCAATGAATGTTTCACACTTCCAAATTTTTATTGTCATTAAAATCAGTGAAATCACCCATTTTTCAATCAAATCGATTGATTGGTGCACCGGAAGGAAGCTTCACATGCTTTTCTCGCAATGACTTTGTCCACAATATATTGGAGTCTACATTGCACTATAGAGAATCTACTATTGATTTTATAAAATTATTTTTATATAATGGCTTGAATTAAGGTTTAAAATGCAAAAGTCAAGTATCATGGCCCAATTGTGCTCTAAACAGAAACTTTCATTTTGAACGCGCTCCTGTCTTATCAAAGAACCTACTGTTAATTTTATATGCCAAGCCTTACTGTTTGTGCAGTGATAAAACTTATCAAATGCACTCATGATGTTAGGTTGTATAAAGGTGTTAACTTTGGTCAAAATCGGACTGTTCCTTCTTTAATCAGATTTTTCGATTATTGATTTTCAAACACTCCCAGACACATAAGTACATTTGTGTGAAATTAAAAAAAAAATTGACCAAGCCATTTCAGAATCCATAGAGAACAAACACAGAGTTCGCACAAGTTTGAAAAATTATTGAATTTGGACTTTCGCCTTGAAAACGCCTGATTTCTATTATTACCTTGAAAGATCCTTGAAAATATGAAAAATGTCTTGAAAATATCTTAAGAAGGCCTTGAAAATTGTATTATGTCCTGTAAAAATTTGTGTTGCAATATTAAAAATAAACTCAAAATAAATACTATTAAATTGTTTTTTTAAGTATTAATGAAAATACGATTAAACTATTTTTTAAATGTTGAAAATAACATCGGAATACATTGTTCTGAAATTACATCATATTATGGATACAAGAGTTATGCCCCTTTATCACAAAAGTATGTTTTCCATCAGGTAGTTTTGTGATAAAAGGACGTAACCCTTGTATCAACAATACCGGAAATTCAAAGTTTAAAAGTAAAACGAACATAGTGTAGACCAATCTACAATGGGGAGAATAGCATTTAATTGTGCTTGGTTGGTTAAATATAAAGGGGGCGGGAATGTAAATATGATTGTCGAAAGGCATATTGTTTTATATGTAAATGAAAATGACTTTTCCTGTTGTCAATTATTTAGTTTTTTGGTTTATGATATTGTTTATATATCAACTTTTGTTTTGAAATTTTGAATTTGTCTGGAGGAGATATTGAAAAACTTTGAAAAATCCTTAAAAATAGACATTGAAAATCTGTACAACCCTGAAAAAAAAAATACACACACACACACACACACAGTGCTTTTTATATAAGTAGAGATTAAAACCATTTCTTTTTCTGAGACTTTCCGTATTACACCTTTTTCAAAGAAAACTTTTGGGTTTTTATTTTTATTTTTTTCTGGTGTGATTAACCCTGAGTTGCCAGGCTGTTGTTGCTTTTAATTTTGCGTCCAATTCTGGTCAAGTGTTAAGAAAATAGAAAAAATTAATGACACATATTTTCCTCTGATCATAATTTTCCGATACTCTGTAATAAACAGAAGAATGAAAAATTGTATCTTAATTTCTGATCTACTAGAGGTGAGTCCAGACTAAAATAAAATTCTTGCAGAAATTATTAGAAACTTAAATAATAATTTCAATTCGATTGATGTACTCTTCAATCTTCAAGTCCATCTTTTCAAAGTCATGACCCTATTTGAAATTTTGAACTGAACCGTTTAATTAATCCACAAGAGTAGACTGCTCTTGTTCCCTCATTCATGTATAACCAGACGACACCTCATAGTGGGGAGGTTTGCTGGTATGTGAGTTTGTTTTAGGTGTTTCCGATCATGGAATGCCTCAAAAAATTAAGCAGCTATTCTGGTCACCCAGAAGAACTCTCCCAACACTATAGCTTGGCCTTGATCATCTACATGGGGACAAAGGTGGTTGGTCACTCCAGGTTTCTTTACTCTCTTTTTCAGGAGTCCACAAGTAACGTAACCAATCTTCTTGAGTCCAAGAAAATGGCACATGCCCCACATTGTGATTAGGTTAATTTCTGTGTACCATCACTCGAACTTAGGCTTAGCTCCTGCAACTGTAGGCATATTACTCTGTACAGTAATTAAGAAAAACCAATGAAGATGATAAGTTTCTGTAACTACAGGATATATTAACAGGTTAATTATAAGATCTATTATGATACAATCGTACAAAAGGGATGATATATGTATAAATGTTTCAAATAGTCTGTTCAAAGAAATACTCTTTTCACAATCAATAGTCACAAATAAGTATGTCTGTCTTTTCTTTCTTTAATGTTCATCAGCCCACTTATATGAGGTAGGGGAGAGCTTCTGTCAGCGATAGCATCAATGCTGTTAATTGTTTCTGGCAACAGAGAAGTTTTAGTGTGCAATCAATCTATTTTTGTCATAATATAACAGGCGTACTTAACCAGAGGTTTTGCGGCTTGCTAGAGGGAGAAGAGATAATGGGTGATACTCAACATTGGCATATGGTTCAGCGGTCAGAAGTTCATTCCAGGCTCCCTTCAGTCAAGACTTATCTAATCTTCAAGATCTCTTCTCTAAACTCAAACTGAACTCTGATCTGTTCAAAATCACTTGTGCATAAGCTTATATAAGGAGGCGACGGGTTTGGACTGAAGTTCTCAAGTCCATTCTAGCTAATCTGTTATTGCTGTGCCATATCTCTTTCTCTTCTGATCGGTGCAGTACCAACTGTACATAATCGCTCATTGAGATAATTTTCCATTGAGGTGGCAGGTCCATGGGAAGATGGGTCAGGTACTGCTCTCGGTCATAGTATAAACAATGTTTCACTACCATTCTCTCAAAATGCATTGTTTTATTAGTAAAACATTGTTAGTATCAATATATTATCAGTCCCAAATTTGCTAGCTGAAGTTGTTTTCTCCTTGTTTTGGGTTGCATCATCGACCAAACAAAAGGAGTCAGCAAGACAATTAAGAATTGCCCGGGATTGTTCACACAACAAAAGCTCCAACTTAGTTATATTATAACTGTTATTAATGTAAAGTTCAACCACCGTAGGTTGTTGGGTCACAGATGATCAGATAGAAATCTTAATTATTGCCTTAACATCAATCAAATCAGAAAATAAATTAATGTTTTCAAAGTAAAAATCTTTTAAAAATTGGACATAATTAGACAACAAATTAATACGGTGAATTAATTTGCTTTGTCATTGCTTGGAAAATCAGGCAAAACTAGTCAATAAAATTTGACAGACACTTTTTTGAGTGCCAATCACTTCAATATAACTTGAATTTTAATTCAATATATAAAAGGCAAAATGACCGCAAGTATTTGTGCATGTCTGCCAAAGCTTTTTGCATCGGACTTCTCGCGTCAGATTCTGTTTTTGCATACTTTCCAGATTATAATATCTCACATTCCCAAACGGACATCCTTTCTTTCCTTTTTTTTGATCAAGTTAAACAAAATTCCCACCATGCCGTCGTCTCGGGTGTTTGTTTGGCATTTTTGTATAAAGCGAAACTGTTCGAAAAAGTGGCAAAGCATTTCTTGACCTTCAGGTCGGAATTTCTGATGCTTCACCTAAATTAATTGGTCCTTAGTCAATGTAAGGGGAAACTCTTCATACTGAGACAATTACTAATTTTTTTGATACTGCCAGAGTGCCCCCTTTTTTGGGGGAGCTGGTTTTTCCCCACATTAAAACAATCTTGTGTCTAATTTGTTTTCATGGGGAAGCAAATAAATACCACGACAAAGCAGGAACCTTACCTGACCACCAGCCAGATTTAAAAGCAACGTTCATTTCTGTGCATGCATGCCGACTTCTATGATTCTTAACTTAATTACCAACTCATTGAATTCACTATCTTCCATGGCCTAATGGTTAGCGAGGAAGACTAATTACCCTATGTTTTCAAGTTCGATCCCACCTCTCTCTGTATCTTTTTTTTAATTTTTTTATTTCGTCCTTGTGTCAATATCCTCCACCCAGGCAAAAGTTATTTACCAACTCATTGAATTCACTATCCTCTTTTTTTTCACATTCTTTTCCTCCTTCGCAATACAGGTTCGAGCCTGCCTGCCTACTACCACTTTTTTTTTTTTTTTTGCTCAACACACATCTTCAAACACCCAGGCAGTGCCAGGCACCCAGACTAGTTTTCAATAAAATATACTTTTATTTTGCAGTTTCAAGCTGAATTTAGGAAAATTTTAATTACACTTATTGAAGCATCACAAAAAATTCTTTGTTTGAACCCAGAAGCTTCAAAAATCTTCAAACATGCTGAAGGTATGAACTATTATTTCATTCACAAAAGAATTTGTATATACAAAAAAATCTAAAACTTTATCCATTTGTCATAATGTTGATTAATAATAGTGAGTTATTTTAAATGGATTTATAAATTCTTTAATCATTTTTAAATGATTTATTATTTATGTATGTTTTATTGTCTTTTTCAAATATTATGTATAAAAACTATAATGGTGGTGATGAAAATTACTACTAGTCATCATCATTATCATTACTATAATGAAGATGTATTTATTTTTTTTATTTGTATATGAATTCCTACTTATCAAGGCTAAAAGCCATATGAGGATAAGGTTTTAATCTGAACTTGCATCACATGTCATGGCTCAGTGCTAGTAATGGGACATGCTCTGACGAACTCATTGCATTTCTGAGAAACATTCAAATGAAGTTTTATTATTTTGTTTGTGTGTGTATGTGGGAGATTTTTTCTTTTCATACTGACTCACAAGGGGCTGAATTAGGTGTGATTTGATCCAGTCCAAAGACGCCATTCCCCAGCATTATATCCTCCTTTCGGAGGGGCCTTGTGTTATTGCTGAATACTTTTTTCTTATTAATAACATCTAATCCTACTCGAATGAGTGGACCAATGGGTTACATTGTTTCTTTAAACAGCAAAACACGTTGAATTTATCGAACAAATAGTTTTATTGTTTTAAACCAATATATTTTACAACAGTAAAAAAGTAATAGATTTAGTTCTTGTCTAGAATCCCCCTATATTTAAAAACAAAAATAAAATAAAAATCTGTGTTATGTGCATATCTGTAATGGAACAGATATGTCATATTTCAAAAATCACATGAATTCAAGTAGTTTTATTTTTAACTAAGAAAATCAAATTTTATGAGTAAGCAAGAAGGGAATGTCTTGCACAGCCATCATGTAAAAACAAAAGAGAAATAACTTGGCAATAATTCAAACTTGTAAATTCAGTTTTTTAATGCATATGATTTTCCATTAATTGCTTAAAATCATTTAAAAATGATTTTCTGTATATGTATAAAACTACTTGATCAATTTACATAATTTTTTAAATATGATCTTTTCACTTTGTAACAGGCATGTACATTTAGAGTTTTGTTTTTAGATACAGGGGGAATTCTGGACAATCACCTATTACTTAATTTTAATGAAAATTAAATAAAATAATGCTGTAAAATACAAAACGCATAGAAATAAATTAATAACATGTTAATATTTTATCAGTTTTTGTGATGATATCATTTTGTTCTTTTCAGAAATCAGTAACCAGTATGTACCAAGTGCCTCCAAAATAGATGAAACTGCATTAAAAAAACTGACAGATATGGGATTTCCAACTAACAGAGCACGAAAAGCTTTGTGTCTTAATAAGTAAGTTCATTTTCTCTTATTAAATCTATCAAATTTTATGTCCATTTATTCAGTTAAAAATTTCATGCTCATTATACAATTAAATATTTAATTTTAATTTATACAATTAAATATGTCATTAATTTATAGCTTTAAGTAAAATTTCATATTACTTATACAGGTAACTAAAAATTAAGTTATGAAAGTGGCTGTTTAATAATGTTAAGATTTTTATCACTTTATTTGTTCAAAACTCCTCAAATATATTCTGTAGATTATTCTTTATTATTGCATGTGAAAGCATGTTCATTATGAAACAAAATATTTTGAAGACTTAAAATGCTGCTGTTGAAAATAAAAAAAGTTTTGGTAGGTAAGTATGAGGATCGAACCCGAGCCCTTGAGGCAAAGTTGTAAATTAAAGTGTGAAAAAAGAAACGTGCGACGTTAACCATTGGGCCACCACGAAATACTAACAGAAACACGTTTGAATTTATTTAACTATTTAGAATTGGCAGGTGCACGTTTTAATGACTTAATGAGGTCAACTTTGACTACGGAATAGTATTTTATTTACTGTGGGAACACTTTTTTATTTCCCCAAGATGTTGGGGGGGGGGGGCAGCTCCCCATAAAAAGGGGATTGTCCAAATTGAATAGTAAATGTTTGTTATAAGGAAAATATTTCCACATTGATCAAATCTGATTGCTTTTGGACATTTCCGGCAATCGTGACCGGAAAAATACCGTCAGAATTAGTGCCACTTTTATTATACGAAAAAGCCTAATCCACATGCGACGAGCAAAAAATGTTGAATATTTATCTTTTCGAAGTCGTGCAAATTAAACAGACAGGCGACCTCCGTTAACTCGTATATATTATGATTTACATGTGATATAAAAAGTTTTAAGAAGTTGTGAGCTGACCGACTGCTTCTCGAAAAAAAGCCCATCTTGGACATACACAAAAAGTGAACATACACACACACATTTTCGCTTTTATATATATAGTTGATTATGTAGAATTGTTATTTAATTATATTATTCTTAATTATTATCGCCTGTAGCGATGATTGAACTAGTAGTGCAACACTGCCTTATCTGCCCTCTACTGCCAAACTAATGCAGAATGCAACAATAATGCAAAGGACTGTATAAAAATGTGAAAAGCTGTCATATGACCTCATACTTCAAAGACATGCAAAGAAGAAAGATATAAAAATAAATTTCCTTTTTTAATCTTTTAGTTTTATGAAGACTGTCACTTTTTTATCTGGAAACAAAACTTTAATTTTTTTTATTTTTCCGCTAGAATGAATTTTCTGTTAGCGATGGATTGGTTACTGACACATGAATCTGATCCTGATATTGATGCTCCTTTGAGTGATGAAGAGGAAGAAGTAGAAGAAGCAACAGGAGATTATGGAGAAGAAAGTAAAGAGGTAACTACAAAATCTAATATATAAAGTAAAGCCAGTCTGCTTCTCGGTTTTTGGCATTAATAGCTTTTTTCCTAGAAAATCAATATTTAATTTTTTTAGTACATTGTTGCAGTATGCTGTTAAGAAAAATGAAATGTGATTTCATTGAATCCCTACCAGGAAATAATTTTACTGAATCAGAATTATTTACATATTGGACACCATCTTAAAAAATAGGAACATAACTCTGTATTCGTTAATACAGTTATTTCCCTTTGTAAAAAAAAAATATTTTTAAAAAAATGGAAAATTTAATAAAAAATAGCAAATTGTTTATAAAAAATACTTTTGAGCAATGCCAGATAGATACTGATAGATACTACGAGTAAAGATTATATGTAAGAACTGAAACATGACGTTGTTAATTTTTCTTGTTAATAATTAGGAATAGTTTGATAAGACAATTGTTTTGAAACAATAGAACTGCATATGTACTTGCACTTCTCAACAAAGCTGTATATGCACTATCAGTCTACAATTAAACAATCTAATTTCAGTTCTTAACAGAACTACATATTTGCATCAAGCTCTCAACTGAATTGCATATCTAGCTTCAATTCTCACCAGAACTGCATATCCGCATCCAGTTCTCAACAGGACTGTATATCAATTTTTCAATCCTCGTCAATCTGCCTTCAACTCTTAACATCAAAATGTATGATAATAGTTTCCAGTATATAATTACTTATATTAAATTTTTCATTGCAAATTTTGGAAAGATGGATAACTTTGAGTGAACGTTACGCTTTTTTTTTTTTTCATTCCAAAAATGCCAAGTGATAATTTTCAAAAAGGACTGAATCAAAGTTAGATTTTATCAACTGAATTTTTTTCACTAATGTTTCACCATTTATTAAGGCCAAAAAACATTTTAGAATAAGGATGAGTGATATGATGAATATAACGAGATTGAAAATAGTAAATGAAATGAACAAAATTTGATTACTTACGAGGACATTTTCTGACAAGTATTTAAATGTTATTTAGATCCAAATTTTAAAATCCGCCTGACTTAATTTTAGTTATTATTATTATTATTATTATTTTAGTTATTATTATTATTATTATTATTTTAGTTATTATTATTATTATTATTATTTTAGTTATTATTATTATTATTATTTTAGTTATTATTATTATTATTATTTTAGTTATTATTATTATTTTAGTTATTATTATTATTATTATTTTAGTTATTATTATTTTAGTTATTATTATTTTAGTTATTATTATTATTATTTTAGTTATTATTATTATTTTAGTTATTATTATTTTAGTTATTATTATTATTATTATTATTTTAGTTATTATTATTATTATTTTAGTTATTATTATTATTATTATTTTAGTTATTATTATAATTATTATTATTTTAGTTATTATTATTTTAGTTATTATTATTTTAGTTATTATTATTATTATTATTTTAGTTATTATTATTAGATACATATAATTATCAATGCAATCAATCTTTGAAAAACTTTTTCGATTAATTTTGTTTTTACAGGATGGTGCTACAGCATCCAGTCTCCCTGACCAACCACCAAAAATAAGTAATCTTCTTAACTCTTTAAAAAGATTCAAGAAAAGGGAATTCCGTCCCAATACAAGGGTAAGTAAGAATTCTTAAATTTATCTTATGATGAAATTTTCATATCGTTACTCTAAGCATATTTTAGATTAAACATTCAATGTCTACAGACCTGTAAATATAAAAATAATAATAATGTTAAAAAATGTTGATTAACAATCAGTGCAGTGTTCTCATTCTTTGGCGCATGACTGTGTTAAATATTTTGAAAATTTTATTTATATTTAGCATCACCTGTAGTGAGGATTGAACCATCAGCCTCCAGAAGACATGAGAAATAAACATTGTTGTACATTGCGCTATATACTCATGCAGATAATTCTAGTATAAATTTTGGAAACTCTTAACCTAATTTTGTTTTAGATTTGTAATAACTACTTCTTACATTATGTGATGCTTGTCCAGAATTTCCCCTATATTAAAAACAAAAGTAAAGAAAAAAATCTGTCTGATGTCAATGTACCCATGCAGGAAAGAAAATATTGCATTCCAAAATTCATGTGAATTGATCAAGTACTTTTATTTTTATAAAGAAAATCATTTTTGAATAAATTTGGAGTTTTTCCAATGTTCCCATATTAAGAATGGCTTTCTAAAATCTTGCAAGTTGTAATTATTTATAGTCAGCTCTTTTTTAAGATAACGTTGCTGTTTGCTTAGCCACAAAATTTGATTTTCTGATTTAAAAATAAAACTACATGATGAATTTTTATGTATATTTTCTTTCTGTCACAGTTCTGTACATCAAGCAGATTTTTCTTTAGTTTTGTTTTTTAATATGGAGAAATTCTGAACAAGCATCCTCTCTCTCTCTCTCTCTCATATATATATATATATATATATAATTAGAAAACTTTTATAAAGCCAATTTTGATGCCAAAAGATTTAATTTAATCTTTAATCTCTACTTGGAATAGACATTACTACATTACTACAGTCTCTATTTAACAACAACAAAACTCATGGTCATCTGTTATCAGCATTTGTCATTACCGATCAACAACGAAAAAAAAATATATGTATGTATATATCTATAATTCACTGAAGATGTTGGGGAATTGACTGAAATATTTAATTGATGTTTCATTTATTACAAAAATATATTTTTGCACCGAAATTGGCTTTATAAATGTATTATAATGTTTTCAATTGTCTCTTTTAAAATGTATAAATATTGATATATATATATATATATATACACGCACACACACACATTGAATTGAAGATTTTAAGATATGGAAAGAAATAAACAGTAAGCTGGACAACATCTTGAAATTTGGAGTACAGACTTTTTTGTCATATATATATATATATAGCATGATAGATGTGAGTTGAATGTAATGTCTTTGATAGGAATACCTTCTGTAAGAGAGCTTAATGTATATACTAGTGTTGTACCGATTAATCGGAATCAGTAAAAATTGTGCCTAATTTCCGATTCCAAAACTGATTCTTTTAATATTTTATAATGTTAATTTTTCATTGCTGATACCGTTGATAAATATTTATTCCTTTTAAACTATTAGTAAAACTAACCTCTATAGATCATGATAACATTAAAAGAAGATCTAAATTTATTTTATCTGTGTAAAATAAACAAAATAAAACTTGAAACTTTGCGAAAATTCGCTAGATAACCTTTAGAAGGATGCAGTTTATTTTCAAGGTATTGAAAAAATTGTTTAAATTTAAAGAAATATTTTGTCAAGAAAAATAATATCAAACATTATTGCTAATTAAATCAAAAGTAGAATATAATAGTGTTGGATTTTGTCTGGTTAGGTTTTGGTTCGCTCCCTTACTCTGGCATTGGCAAATATGACAAGGAATGTCGAAAAAAAAAAAAAAAAATTAATTTTGTTTGTATTTTTGTAGGGGAATCGCTTTCAACTTTAATTACATTTTTTTTATTGGTTTAAGTAAATGTTTTAGAGGTCACTTGTCCATCCCCTTATCAAATGGTTTAAAATGGTCAAGTATTTTTTCGCACCTAGTTGCCAAATGTTTACAGGCTGCTTCCCAGGGAGTTCACAGTTTAACGTTAGAAAATTTCAAATGACTGGGCGAGTTTTATTTTATTTTCCTGGAGCCACTTTGTTTGACACTGGCTGTTTTTTTATGGTATCATTCTCTTAAAAATATACATGAATGTATCCAAATGAATTAATAAAAGTCTGGATAAAATAGATAAAGAGGAAACATTTAGAAATTTTTCAAATTGAAAAAGAAATTATATCTACATTTAAAAGTACCCCCCACCCGCATTGAAATTCTACTTTTGAGCGATATTTGTGAACCCACTAAAAACAAAATTATTTTAGAATTTAGGATGGAGAGTTAGTAGCCCATATAAATTAATCTCTAATTAAATATGTATAAATTTTAAGAATTGGAATCGGGAATCGGATCGGGATCAGAAATTTTGAAAGGAATCAGTAATTGTATCGGAATCGGGAAAAATTTTGGAATCGTCCCATCAGTAGTCTGGTGCTTTTATGATCAGGCTGTCTATTGGCTTCCTGAGACGAAACGCACCTACATCGATTTTCTGTTTTTGTTTTCTATTCTCTTTTGTAAAACTTAATTATGTTCTGCAAAAACAAAAACAAAAATAACCCCCTTCCCCTCTCCTTTCCTTTTCCTTCCCTACTTACCAACCCTGTCGCCTCCCCCCCCTTTTTTTTGCCCTGTTGGTAGGGCACTAGAATAAGCCGACTGCCCCCCTGCAGAGGGTAAAAATCCCTCAATGGGGCAACCAGTTAGCCGTGGGTTGCTACCGGTAATGCCTTAAGACGTGATCCTGGTGATTGAGCTAACCTAGACCTGGGTGCATAAAAGTCTAGGCACTGCAATACATTACTTTGGCCCTTACTTCGGCTAGACGGGCGGTCGGAGAGGCCCGATCCGACCATTCGGTTAGTCACACCAAGCCCTAGCACTTACACCCAAAGTACCAACTACCACAGCAAAGAACGAAACTTAAAGGTACTCCCATCTTTTTTTTTTATTTTATTTTTTCTACCCCCACTACAAAAAATAGGCAAGCCAAGAAGGCGGTGGCAAGGGTCAATCAATTGGAAAGACCAGAACTCAACACTCCATCTGAACAAATGTATTTTTGAGGACATATTGAACAGAAAATATTGTGCTTGAGAACTCCTTATCAAAAGAATATATCCTCCACGCAGCCCTGACATGATCAAGGCGAATGGGTTTCCCCCTTACTATGCCCCAATTTTGGACTCCGAGGTGAGTAGGGAGCGTGGTTGATGAAAAATAAATCCCAAAATCCATGGCTGATAAAAACAAATGCATCCCCCTCAAGACCCTTAAAAGAAACCATTCCTCTGACTCTGACCTCTCAAGCTCAGATGAAGAACAAAAATTCAAAACTAGAAAAACCGTTCCAATTATAGACGAAGGAAACTTTCCATGATTCTTGGTCATTGAATTAATCGAAAATAAAAAAATTGGAAATTTATCACCTTTCCTAATAGAAAAAACATTATCCACAAAAAGTAAACCAAAAATGATCAAAAACAAAAGATGGAAATCTACTAGTTGAGATAACCAATCTTAGAGATGCTCAATCTCTACTCAAAATGAAGAACTTCCATGAGTACAAGTGCAAAGTCTTTCCCCATAAAACACTAAACACTTCGAAAGGAATAATTCGAAGTTATGAACTATCGCTAGCAACTGAAGAAATAAAAACCGAATAGAAAAACAAGGAGTAATCAACCACATCCGTATAAACATAAAAAGAAACAATAAAATAATAACCACCAACACATACATATTAACGTTTAACAAGCCAACAATACCTAAGGAAATAAAAATTGTCTACTTAAATGTAAAAGTAGACCAATATATCCCAGCCCCATTAAGTTGTTTCCATTGCCGAAAATATGGACATCATAAAGAAGCCTGTAAAGGAATAAAAATATGTGGAAAATGTGGCAACAAAGAGCCTGACCACACCAAAGAAAAATGCATAAATGAGGTGAAATGCACAAATTGCAAAGAAGATCACCAGGTCTTCTCTAAAATATGCAAAACATATAAAAAGGAAAGAGAAATTATAGAAGTAAAGTACAAAAAAAACACAACCTTTCCAGAAGCCAGAAAAATAGTTGAGACGTACATGAAAGACAACACATATGCTGAAACAACAAAAAAGACAACTAAACCATGCCAAAATAATGAAATACATGATCAATATAGGGAACTGATAAACAAACTGATTACATTAAATATTAAAGAATGGCAAGAATTTCAAAATAGTCTAAAAGAAAAATACTCAAATCTGGGGAAACAAAATAGAAATAACAAATCCAAACAAAGAAATAATATTCCATCCACAACCATTAAAAAAATTATCACAGAAACCAACAAAACAACCACCAGAAATTAATAAAAACATAAGCAATGATAAAACAGCAAATAAAGAACGTTCCAGAAAAGAAGAAAACCAAACAATAGACACTCAAAATAGATTCCAAATTCTAGAAAAAATGGAAACCACCCTAGATAAAAAAAAAAAGAAACCAAACACAAGTAATCAAGAGGGAAAAAATGAACAAGAAGCCAAAACAGCAACATCTCAAGCAAGATCCAGATCGACATCCAGATCCAAACAAAAAAAAAGAAAAAACCAGCAAAACACTTCACCAAAGACACAAACTCCGACAAAAGATAAACCTTCTACTTCTAAAGAGATGGAAATAGAGGAAAACTAAACATCCTCATGGATAGAAATAAAACACAACAAATTATCCAATGGAATTGTCGTGGAATAAGATCTAACTATAATGAACTTCTTATACTTATCTCACTCTTCAACCCAGCCATTGTTTGCTTACAAGAAACCTTCCTACAAAACAATAACCATTTCAAAACACCAAGCTATGAACAATACAACTATTTCCATAACACAGGCCTTCGTGCTAATGGAGGCACCTCAATTTTTGTAAGGAATAACATACCTCAAAGCAATTTCTCTGTCAAAACAAATCTCCAAGCAATTACAACTCAAGTCACATTACACAAAACAATCACAATCTGCTCAATATACCTCCCTCCTCATGAACCAATAAATGAAAATGAACTAGAAAATTTAATAAAACAACTACCTTCACCATTCATTCTTCTAGGAGACTAACTGCCACAGTACGTTATGGGGATGCAAAGTCACAAACTCAAAAGGAAACAAAATTGAACAATTAACAAAAATAACTTGTGTCTTCTCAATCAAAAAAATCCCACATACTTAAATCCAACAAACGGATCAACTAGTGCCATTGATCTTACCATGTGTGATCCATCAAGCTTCTTGGATTATACATGGAGCACTTACAAAGAACCCTGTGAAAGTGATCACTTCCCTATTATAATCAATTACAGTAACTCCATCCAAAACCACATACCCAGGTGGAACACAAACAAAGCCAACTGGGCCGAATTTAAAGAACTTTGTTCACTAAAATTAACAAAACTTCAAATCCAAACAATAGAAGAATCCACGGAAGTACTCATAACAATAGCCAAAAAATGCGTACCCAAAATTCTCTTCCTGGAAAAAAAAACAAACCATACCAATTATTCCTTTCGAAGTGTTTAGTGTTACCAGAATGTAAAACGGCCATTAGACAGAGAAAGGCAGCCTTAAGAAAATTTTAAAAAACAACCCACAACCAACAACTTAATAGAATACAAACACCAAAGAGCTAAAACTCAAAAAACAATTAAAGAATGCAAAAGATCCTGCTGGCAACAATTTGTCAACAAAATCAACATCACCACTAAACCCAAAACCGTCTGGGAAATGATTAGGAAAATAACTGGAAAATATAATCCAAATCCAATCAAACACCTTCTCACAAATAAACAGAAAATAACTGATAAAAAAGATATTGCTAACACACTAGCTAAAACCTTTGCTGAAAATTCATCATCAAACCACTACAATAGACAATTCCAAATACTTAATAAACATGAAGAAAAGTACAAAATAAACTTTAACTCCAAAAACCAAGAGCCTTACAATGAAATCTTCTCACTCAATGAACTAGAAACCGCCATAGACAAATCCCATAACTCAGCTGTAGGACCAGATGAAGTGCACTACATATCCCTTAAAGAAATTCCACCTGAACCATTAAAACTCCTTCTCAAAATTTATAATAAAATATGGGAAACAAAAGATTTCCCAACTTCATGGAAAAACGCAACAATAATCCCAATACCCAAACTGGGAAAAGATACATCAAACCCAGAAAACTACAGACCAATAGTTCTCACAAGCTGCCTATGCAAAACGTTCAAAAGAATGATTAACTACCGTCTTATATGGTATCTAGATGACAACAAAATAATTTCTGAAGTCCAGTGTGGATACCAAAAAAATCGAGGATGTATAGACCACATCACTAACCTCAAAAATTATATCAGAAAAGCTTTTATCAATAAGGAACACGTAACATCTGTTTTTTTTTTTTCAATCTTGAGAAAGCATATGAAACTACCTGAAAACACGGTATCATAAAAGATCTCCACAACATCGGACTAAGAGGCAGATTACCTGAATTCATAAAAAACTTCCTAACAGACAGATCTTTCCAAGTTCACATAGACTCAACTTTATCAGACCCACAAAATCAAGAAGGCAGCATATTATCAACAACTATCTTTAATATAAAAATCAATAACATTATAAAAGAACTCTCTTCTGATATACACAGCTCCTTATATGTAGATGACTGCTCAATCAGCTACAGATCTAAATACACTCACACTATTGAAAGAAAACTACAACATAAATAAAATTAATAAATGGGCAACTAAAAATGATTTCAAATTCTCCAAAACTAAAACAAAATGCATCCGTTTCTGTAAACAACGCAAACTCCAGCCTGACCCATCCTTACAGATTGAAGGCGAAAAAATTCCATTCGTAAATGAACACAAGCACCTGGGAATCATTTTTGACAAAAAACTAAATTTCATTCCACACATCAATCACATCAAAACCAAATGTAATAAAGCATTACAACTCCTACGAGTCAACGCCCATACAGATTGGGGAGCTGACAAGAACACACTACTCAAACTATATAGAGCATTAATTAGATCAAAAATAGATTATGGTAGCTTCATATATCAATCCACCAGAAAGTCATATCTAAAAAGTCTCAACACAATATGCCACTCCGGACTAAGACTAGCACTAGGAGCATTTCCAACCTCCCCTGTAGAAAGCCTGTATGCAGAAGCACATGAAACTCCTCCAATGCTCAGAAATCAAAACCTACACAAAATTTACAGCCAACCCCACAAACCCAGCACATAATAGCACTTTAAATCCAAACCGTAAACACCTTTTCGACTAAAAAGAAAATACAATCAAAACCTTTGGACTTAGAATAAAATCGATTTCCAACGAAGCAAGTCTACCCATAACTAAAATTCACAAAACTGTCCTACTCAAAACCCCTCCCTGGAAAATCGTATCCCCTAACATCGACCTAAGTTTAAGTAAATATGAAAAGAAACATACTCATCCAATAACTTATGATGATCTCGATAAAATCAAAGAAAAGTATCTAGACCATATCTATACAGATGGATCTAAACAAAATAACGCAACAGCCAGTGTAGTAATACTCAATAAATCAATCAAAAAACAATCAAACCTCCCAAAAGAAACCTCAATCTTCAATGCTGAAATACATGCTCTAATCCTAGCTCTCAAACTCGCCTCCAATAACAAAAAACAACAAATTTATAATCCTTTCAGACTCCCAATCTACTCTAAAAGCAATTAAAAATAAAAAGATAGACAACCTCCTAATCGCAAAATTACTCCAAAAATTAACTGAACTAAAAAGTAAAAAAGAAATCATTTTCTGCTGGATACTGAGCCATTCCTGTATTAAAGGTAATGAATTAGCAGATTCTGCAGCAAAAAACACCTTAAATCTCCCAATCGATGCAAATTTAAAAATTCCATACATAGATCTAAAAAGACGTATCAACGCATATACAACAGAGAAATGGCAAACCTACTGGAATGAACACCCTAACAACAAATTTCACGAAATCATGCCAAAAATCAAAAACCAAGAACAAAATATGAAACTAAACAGAAAAGAAGAAGTCAAACTAATAAGAATAAAAATAGGCCATACCCACTTAACTCAATCATGTCCCCTAAAAAAAGAAAGCCAACCCATCTGTATACCTTGTCAAACACCACTCACAATCAAACACATATTAATTGAATGTACTGATTTTGTAACAGTAAGAAATCGATTCTACAAAGAAAACAATATTAAAGAGTTATTTGATAAAAACAATCCCCACACCATACTCTCATATCTTAAAAAAATTGGCCTTTATAAAAAAATTTAAAAAGAACCCTTTATACAAAGATCCTGGATATGACCTAAAACTATATCCGATGGTGAGGCCCCACCCTGTGGAGTGTGGAGCCACCCTTTAATTGCCATTGCTCCCAGGTCCACTCTGACCCGGAGTGGTAGTACCTGTAAGGGTCCCAACTATGGGTTAAATAGAATCCGACTTGAAAAAAACAAAAATACTCCATTAAAAATCGTTCCTCAAAATAACTACATTCGGCATTAAATAACCTGAAAAAGGTTGATAATCTGTAAAACAAAAACTACCAACCAACATCACTAGTATATACAGAACAAAACTAAAGTTAGAATTGAAATTGGCTGCTGAGAGTAAGTGAAATCACAATGCATTGTTAAATGCTGAAAGCTCCATTTGTTTACATAAAGAGCATTGCATTATATGCTTGTGGCAGTTGACAATTTCCCTTACCAGAAAGCTTGACCCAAGAAAGGAAGCATATTTAGTCATTCACATATATATAATTGGTAGATCTAAGTTGGATGCATTCTTTTTGACAAGAGTGCATTCTGTAAGCTCAATGTAAGGTCCTTGTGGTTGTTGCTCACGTCTTTAGCTATTCACCAATACATTTGTGCCACCAGATGGGTGTAGGAAGGATTATGTAGCAAATAGGTAAGTGTAAGAAGTTTTTACACTTGCCCATTTAAGTATTAAAAGAAAGAAAAAAGTGAATTATATTAGTGCTAATAACATGGTGGGAAAAGCTAATGAAAAAATATTTGTAAAAATTTAAAAAAAATATTTAATAAAAATATTTTTTAAAAATATTTAAAAAAACAATATTACAAAAAAATAAGAAAAATAATTTCTGTTATTTTCTACTTGGCAGTTGACCTAATTGTTTCCTGTTTTTATCTTATGACACTTTTTCTTTTTTTGTTTTTATGGCATTCTTTTGTTGTTTTTTTTTTTTTTTCCTTTTTGAAAAGGAGATGAAAGAGATTCATCATTCTGATTATATGAAACAATAAGTTCATATTTACTGATGATTTTGAAAAAAGAAGGTACTTGTACAGTTTAATCAAGACATTAAAAAATGAAAATATTGAAAAAAGTTTAAATTGTATGTATTTGTTATGGAATGAAGTTCTCCGAAAAAAAAATTCACTTAATTTCATCAAGTAGTTTTTGTTTCACAGTAAAAAAACAATTTGTTGTGATACCGAGCAAAAGGTTCGATTTTTAGGAAGAAAAGCTAGTTATTAAAGATGGAGAGAGAATGTCTGCGCTTTACATGGAGTTATCTCCCCGTGGCGTTTATAAACTCCAAACAAAAATTAAAAAAAAAAACAAGATCTGCCTTCAACGCGCTCTCATAAAAACACATTTTTCTGCTGTAAAAAAAAACTACTCGATCAAATTAAGTGAAATTTTTTTTTTCAGAGATCTTCAGTTCAAAACGGATACGTACAATATAACCTTTTTTTTTGTTGATATTTTCATTTTTTAATATCTTGATTAAACTGTACAAGTACCAAAAAAATATGAAAGTTTATAATCTCAACAAGATCTTCATTCATTTGTCTGTTTTTGTTCATACATCATATTATAACGCAGACACATTACTGCACCAACCACACCGGGTGTCCTTAACCTCGTCGGATTCCACCCGATATGACAGGTGTTCTTTCGATTGTACATTGTTTCGTCACAAGTTGGCCTGTTGATCATCTTCACCCACTGTGTTTTCATGGTGGGGCGCTTTGCCTCTCGATCGAATCATCTCCTACCTTGTGTAGGTAGTCTCCGGGTACATCAATCACTCTGCTGGTCCTTGCGGCTTGCTGCAAAATGAAGAGTCCTCACCACAAACAGAACTCCGGTTTATAATGATAACAAACTATTTATTAATTTCATTACTTCATAACAGCTACTGTCTAAATTGAGGTGACTGACTATAGCAGTGAAACGATGTAAGACCAGACCAGTAAAGTCACAGTTTCCCATTAACACAGGCTAGTTAACATCATAACATCAGGCACTGAGGGCTCCCAAATTGGGAGCGCTTGACCAGCCCAGCCGTTCAGTTTGCTGGCTATGACTCTACTGTTTTTAGAATTCCTTTTTCTAAATCCAACCCCTTTTCCCCACCTCTCCTTCAGAGAGTGGTTACAAACACCCTTTCTTTCTTCCTCTTAGAGCTTACCCTTCGTCTTGTCCACTCAGCACCTCTCTCTCTCCGTTCCCCTGATCTCTACTCCTCCCCCTCGAACTTATCTCTACCAAATTTTAACCCTCCTTTGCACTGAGGCCTTCACTTATTATCAAATTAGGAGTGATTAGTCACCCCAGGTCAAACAATGCCCGGCGGCGACCCTCTCTCCTTGACCCCCATTCTAAGCTGTCAGCCTTAATAAGCCAAGAATCTCTGGATCTCTTCATACCTCTCAACAGAGGTTTTAAAAACAACCTTTCATGTTAATAGATATATAACGACAATGAGATAAAAACAATTATTTGTTTTTTCTCTTTCTGACAAAATCCCATATATATTTCTGTTTTGTCCCAATCAGATATCAACACCCCCTCTTCTGCTCTCTCTTCCACCATCCCGTCCAGTCACCCCCCCCCCCACTGCAATATGCACCTCGCTGCATGCATTCATGACACCAATAGTGTCATAATATCACTTCAATACCCCTGTATTCTACATTGTTACAGCCTTCTTATTTACTTACATATTCAATTTTGTATATAAAAAACTATTACAAATCTTATTAAAACACTTATGTGTTTTGCAGGCATTGATGCATTTGATGGAGATGGGCTTTGAAGAATCAGAAGCAATTAGCGCTTTAAGAGTTGCTGGAAACAATCAAGATACAGCTGTGAGTACATTTTTATTATTTCACTTTAACTTATTATTCAAAGCAAAACTGAAGAAATAACTAGTGATAACCTTCATATTCCATTGTCTTAAAATTGTAACATTATTTAACAAATGAAAGAAAACACTGCACTTAAATCTTAATTGTTTATAATTTACTTAAAAAAATTTCAACTTCATTTTATACTAGCTGTACCGACCCGACATTGCCCAAGATTTATTAATGTCATTTTAGTTTAAACTTTATTGGAACGTTTTTAAAGTTATACAGTAAAATTAAACAAAGTGTAAAAACAGTACCTAAACCATCCATGGAAAATTAAGCTGTTAAAAAGTCCAAGTAGCAGTTCTAAAACTGAACAATACCAATTCTTAAAAGCACCATCATGTATAAATGTAAGTTAATAAGAAATCAAATGCTAACCACAAGAGTGGGCCTCTTGATCTCTGAGAACTCACTGAAATAAAAATTATATTTTTATTCAATAATTCTCTGATTAAAATTTAGATTAGAAATAAATTAAAAAAATATTAATGGGTAAGTTATGTATAGACAACACACACACACACACATACACATATATATATATATATATATATATATATATATAAACATGCTAAGTGATCACAAAATGTTATTAATAAGTGATGATTTTTTACATGTTAAATATGAGTTATCCTACTATGAGTTATTAGTCATTATTTAAAATTGTTGCCATTGTAACAGTCTTCCTAGCTAGAGTAATTTTTCTTCAAACGAACTGAAGCAAAAGACATTTTGTATTATAAAAAAACATACTGAAAGAAGACAATCTGTCGAGACAGAATCAAATATCAATGTGTTATCGGAAGCAATGCTATTATTGTCTAAATTCTAAAATCTGGCTGACATAAATTTATAAATTGGCCTTGTTGACATTGTCCGAATGTTAAATATATTTGTGCTGTCTTGCTGTGAATTTCAACCCATGAATTTAGTGAAAAATTTTCTGCAGGAAAAGGAATCTTAATTTTAAGTAACTCACCCATCTGATATTTTATCTTAAATTTATCTTTTGAACTAGCTCACATTGTCGGCTTTTTTATCACTTTGCAAAGTTTGTTACTTGAAATATTTGAAACATTAATTTAAAATATTTAATTCATAATTTTGTTGTGACTATGAAACAAAATCTTTCTCTTTTCTTCACATAAGTAGATAAACATTAACATTTTCGTAATTTCAGTACAAAATTATTTTTTTTTTTTAAGTGTGACCATAAAGAAAAAGGAAGAAGAAATCAATTTGCTTTTTTATTTGGAATTTAGAATAGATAACAACTCAATGAAAACTAAGTCAGTTTCTCTAAAGAACGGTACATTTGAACACAAACACACAATATTTGTGTAAAAATAAAACAATATTGTAAAACAGAATCATTTGTTATATCAAAATGAAAACAATCATTGAATTTAAAAACAATACATAACAATAGTTAATTAATAAAATGTCATTTCTCAAAAGCAATATGCAAATTATAAAATCTTCTGACTGTTATCACATGTACTCAAGCTGTATATAAAAAAAGATAAAATAAAAAATAAAGGTTTGGCCTAAAATGGAAGTCAATTTATTAAAGCTATCCAATCCAACACATGGATGAATGAATGATGGGTGAGTTCTTTAACTCTTGGAGATCATGGGAATGCTGCATGAAATAATGCAGTGTGTCTTTGGCAAAAATAGCCTGGTGGCATTCATCCCTCTCCAGGCTTCAGAGCATATACAGCACCCAGTATTATCAAATGGTCACCCAGTTTAGTACTGACCAGGCTCAACATTGTTTAATACTGGTGATCTAACAGGAACCACTATGTCAACATGATTATGCCGTATATACATGCCAGCATGTAAAATAGATGTAGAACCAAATTTTAATATTCGTATTATGTTGTAGTAGTAGATGATGATGTTGGAAATTTTGTGTGCCGAGAAATCATTTTTTGCACCTTCAGTATCAAATGTACCAAAATGTCATTTTAATAAAAATTATGAATCTGACATCTTGTTTATACCTCAGCTGTGTGTACCAAGCTCATTTTGACATAAGCTTGCACCTGTAGAACAATAATAATTATCAAATATACCAATAGGTCATTTGAATGAAAATAATAAATCTGACAGACACCTGCATATGAAATAAGCAAACTTGAAATTGTCGGAAAGAAAGAAAAGTATGATTTTTTTTTTTTTTTGAAGGGTCACTTTCAGCAAAAAGTTATGCAAGTGTAATTAAAGTCAGTTAGTCCAGTAAATCATAAGGCCGAATAAAATGCCCAAGGCTGTGGTGTGGTTACAAGACAATAACATCCCAAAAGAACTGTTTCAGATGGTTACAAAAGCTTATGTAATAACAGTCAAAAAGGATATCGTCAATATGGTCTGGGAAGAATCAATCCATTTATAACCGTTACAAAAAATAAAAACGTTATATTTTTATATATCAGTGTTTTGTCGTCCTTTTAAATATAGTCAAAATACAACAGTGTGTATATTGCATAAAATTGAATTAACTTGAAATAGGGCACTTTGACTTAACATTAGTGCAAGAAATGGGCCAACATTTGGATTAGGTGTCCAATTGGATAATATTACATTAAGGTGCCTAGAAACTAAGACTTGGAATGCCAAGATCACTGTTTCTTTTATTCTTTTCTATATTTCTGTGTTTCTCCTTTTTTCCCTCCAGTGTGAATGGCTTTTAGGTGATCGTCAAACATTACCCAGCGATGTGGATGAAGGATTAGATGTTGATGGTCCCATTTATAAAGCAATCATGTCTAATCCTACTATTCAGCTCGGCTTAAATAATCCTCGTTGTTTGCTTGGTAAGTAGAAAAGCTGTAGGTCAGCATATACGAATCAATTTCAAATTTGAATTACTTTTTATAAACAAAATAGTTTTTTTTTGTGTTTTATTTATTTTTGTGTTTTTAGAATAATCCAAATAATATAAGTTCTATAACTTATATTATTTGGATTATTCTGACCATTATTCTCATCTTAGTTAACAACTAGAATATTAAAATAATTCAAATAATTTTTCATGTTTCAGGCAATGTAACTTTCTTTTGGAGATTCTTTTTGAATATAGGAATTTTAATATCAAACTTGAGAATCTGTATAGAATTTCAAACTGAACTCTATTTAATCCATATGGGTAGATTGTTCTTGTTCTATCAACCATGACCAGGTAGATGTGAAACTTTTATAATGTTGCTTGTAGCAATGATTGAAATTTAACCCATCAGAAGATTGTTAATTAAAACTGACTTTTAATCAATGCCTTCAATCATTACATCATGTGTCCAATTCTAATATGATTTTGGAAAGCTTTAAACCTTGTAATTGTGACTTATTTTAAAAATATCATTATTATTGTAGATATTGTACGTTTGACTTTAGAAAAATCCAGCAAGATAACTTTATTTGTTAGGAAAATGATTTGAATAGTTAATTTTTAATGGCTATATTATATGAAAATGATTAAAATGTAACTTATTAATCTGAATTCATTGCAGGTCTAAAGTTTTTTTTTTTTTTTGTTTTTGTTTTTTTTTGTAGCATTTTTACTGATGCTGGAGAGTCCCCTTACTGCTAACCAATGGCTGACTGATGCCGAGACAGGTCCTGTTTTGCTGCAAGTTTCTAGGATTTATCACGCAGAGAAGAATTCCAACAAGGCTCTTGTTAGTCGGAACAGTCTTGGACTTGGGCCCAGCAGCAGCAGCAGTAGATGATGTTGGCCCCATATTTAGATCGACTGCCATTTAACAAAAAAAAAAAAAAAAAAACAACGGAAAGAAAGAAATCTACATCATATGTTTATAAACATGTTCACACATATCACTGATATTTTGTCAGCTTAAAAGTTTCTTTTTTATTTAACAAAAAGTCTGAATAATTTTTTAAGTAAATTTTATAAATGCACACAAATACTTAGACATGTCTGAAGTATTTGTATTATTTTAATTTTTTGGACTACTGTTCTCATCTTGAGTGTTATGTTCACAATGTTTTGTGTTGATGTAACCTCCAACTTTCTTTCAGTGTATCTTGTCAAACTCGTAAATCTTTCTGTCTGACATGAGAATCTGCATCTTGAGGTTATATCGATGGAGACATTGTGAAAATAATACTTAAGATGAAAACAATAGTCCAAAGAATTCAAATAATACCAATAATTAATGAAACATGTCAGATAATATTCAAAAATTAATTTATTTCATGTTAATTACACTTTGGTAATGCCAATATGACATGAAAGGCATGTTGAAGACAACCTGAAACTATATGAATGTATGAAGATCAAAAATAACAGAAAAGCATAGATTCAGAACGAATACATTCACAGACATGACGTAAATAGGCAAAAAACAATTTATATGTCTGCAACATTGTCTTCTATGTTTAGCCCAAAAAGCGGAATCCATGCTGGACTTCTTTCAACTATACACAATCAATGGTTTGATCAGGATAAAGTTCAGCCATTTTGGGATCTGATAGTAAGATATCCAACCTTTTCCCAATGGCCTCCATCCTGAATTTAATTTCCGTGATAATGTTGTTGTTTTTTGTGTTACATGTCCATGCCAGTGCTGATGATTTTTCTTCATTTTGTCAGAGATTGGTATAACTTTGCAATTGGTATAACTTTGCAATTGGTATAACTTTGCAATTGGTATAACTTTGCAATTGGTATAACTTTGCAAATGGTATAACTTTGCAATTGGTATAACTTTGCAATTGGTATAACTTTGCAAATGGTATAACTTTGCAATTGGTTGGATCTAGTCAGATCAAAATTCCAAAACAACATCTTTGTCTCTATGACCGATAATCTTTTTTTTGCTTCCTTCATCAACATCCATCACTCAGCACCATAAAAAACAAAAGTAAAAATTTGAAACATCAATATTTTATGCTAATTGACATTTTTTGTGTTTCAGATATGAATATATATCTATCGCATATCACGATTCAAATATAAGCCAAAGAAACATTAAAATTCTTAGTTTCAGAGAAGCCACATAAGTCAATCTGAAGGTGTTTTAATCATCGTCAAATTGCAACAAACCTCAGGATTCCACTGTTCATTGAGTAATTGACAAGAGAGGGAAAATAGTCAATATCATCTAGTTTTGATATTCAAGGTGCAGTGAGTGTTCCGAACTCTGAAGTGGGTAACACACCTGCTTTCCATGCAGTCCAATCTAAAGGAGTAATACCAGTCATTTTGCAAACAGTCAAGTCACTTTGTATACATTAAAGTCGGGTCTTCCTCGGTCTTTCACGCATCCTTGTACCTAAGGTATCCCTGCATGTTATTGAGTTGATGAAGGAAGCGGCATGCTGTCTATGGCCAAACTATTTGAGATGCCAACTGCATATGACATACAAAATCCCACCAATACCAAACTTCTGATAAAGCATGGCTGAAGGGATTCTTTTCTCGTTTGCTATCAATCTTTGTTAATAATAATAATGTATATTTACTACTGTTGTTTCATTGTACAGAAGAATAGATAATTGCAGTATCATATTTATTTTTAAAAAAAGTACATTGGAAACTCAAGACTTTTGCTCAAATAACAACTTTTATACGATTTCAATTTTTTACATAATTGTATATTATGATTTCAGTTGAGAAAAATGCTAATATTTATTCATGCTTTTACTAAACACAAGTTTAAAATATCAAATTACTGCGTTCTTTTTACAAATTACACTTTGACTTAAAAATTTTTTACAGAATTTCTATTTCTACCTCAATGTCTTTGAATGAAATGATTGAACAAATATTGCTTGTTACTTTTATGAATAAAAAATCGTCTTGATAGAAATTTGTATACAACCATTCAGAACTGCCGCTGACACAAAAGTTAATAAAATTCACAATTCTTTTCTGCAATCCAATCATATATTCAGTCTTTGTGCGACTTGTCCACCAAGTTTCAGTCATGCATGTTCTACAACCTTTATTTTATCGTCATTCAAAGAAAAGCACATCTGGATACAATGTTGAAAATTGTCAGTTACTTTAATCAGAGAAAGACTGTTGCAGTTTTAACCACTATTCAACTGAGTGAGAATCTTTTTGGTAACTCAATCGCTTTGCTTTAGTTCCCCCCTAAACTTGACTTGCTACCATAAGTGTTGTACATCTATTGAACAAAGAAATCTCACCTGTTCTTTCAATGTGACTATACCATTGAAGTCTCCTGTTCTGTACATTTCTCCCTACATTGTCAAGATTTGATCTTCCTCTGAAGTCATTAGAACTGAACCTATCTTTAAAACTCACATTACATATCCATCTTATCATATCATTTCTCTCCATGCAACATATGTCCTTACTGGTCAGGTTTCACTTCCGTACATCACCACACAAGCCTATTAGATTCTTCTTTTGTTTGATAGTGATAATGCTCTGCTTCCCAAACTTACTCCTAATTCTTGCAATCATACTAGTACCTGCACCTCCCTCTGCTCCACCAGAAGAAAATGTCACAATTCACAATTATTTCTGTAATCTAACCATATTTGGCACAAATAAACTTCAATCTATGCCTGACTTGTCTACCAAATTTCAGTCATGTATGTTTCACAGTCCTTGTTTCATTACTATAACCATGCCTAGATATGATGTGTAAAATTGTAAATAACTCCAACACACTTCTTTCTTGATACTGTCCTAGATTGCACTGACATGACTCTCTTTAGTTCAAGAATAATCTCGGTATTGTTTTTATATTGTTTTTGATATAAGCCTACAAATAAAAAATATGGTTGTTTATGGTCTGTTGCATAAAGCCTTTTCAGGATCACACCTCCTACTGATGAGACGATCACCAAAGTATCTCCACAACCATTCCAACAAGTCATTTTATTAAATATTGGTAGGTACATCTACTAGTATAAATATTTGTTCAGATGGATTTGGCATTTTAAATATGGATGTGTTCTAGACAAGGGTCACAAAGAAGTTATAGGATCAAGCTTGCTAGGAAATAAACTGGGGATTTATAAGAAAGGGCATGATAATAACTATTTGGAATTGAGAGAGTGGCACTTGTTCATCTTTGAGAGTCTTGTATGGGAGCTTCGGTAGACAAGATGGGTATAGAAAGTGGTTTGAGCAAACTATAAGTGAGCCATGCATTTATGAAATAAGTAACTAGTCTCTCTCTCTCTCTCTCTCTTTCTTCTCTCTCTCTCTCTCTCTCTCTCTCTTTTGCTTCCACCATTGCAACTGCTTTTGATTGTCCAGTGAGTCATAATGTGAATAAATCGTAGATATGTCCATTTTCTTCATGAGCTTTTTATGGATGGTTTTGTTTTTGAGGAGAAATTTGCTCTGAAACTTCTTGATCTTATCAAATTTTTCTTGAAGTAAATCCATTGTTCTTTCTGCTTCTTGTACAATTGGTTTTCTTTATCGCTCTGAATATTTTCTCACACCTGAAGCTATTCTTTGTCTCTACAAATCTGTCAGACCTTGTATATGATGTCATAGTTGGGTTGGTGAATTTCTGTAACATTCAGAAACGTAATTTGATTGGCTCCACCCTATCTTCACTGCACCTTCTCTCTCACAGATGTGATGTTGCTAGTCTCAATCTTTTCTATAAATATTATTATGGCATGCGTTCTTCAGAATTGTCTGATTTGTTTTGTGCTTCCTTTGTTACAACTTGTTTGACTCCTTGGTTTAGTGACCAATCAACCAATGCACTATTTTATTACTTCATTGTAATATAGCTTTTTATTTTAGTATCTTCTTTTCGAGAATTGTGAAATTCTCATCCTGTTGCCTTTTTTTCTCCTACCTGTAATCTTGGTCTTATTAAGACAAAGGTTAATAGACATCTGTTTTTTGTGATAATCTTTCATTCTTGTTAGGTCTTTACATTAAGTGGCTTCCTGAGATGTCTGGGGCAATTAAAAATCATTTGCTTTCTAAAAATCCTGCGTTAAATTAACTGAAAAATAATCAGAACTATAACATGGCTTATTATTTCAGTTGATGATGGAACTTTGCCATTGAAGGATAGTAATATGCACTCACTATGCCAATGTTGGCAGGTAGAATAGGTAGAGCTTTTGTGTTGATTGAAATATTGATTTGTTAAATATTAGTGGGTATGTTTACTAGTATAAATATCAGTTGAAATATCAGGGTGGTCGCTAGAAAAGCGGGAAATTTAAAGGTCAGCTTAGATCATGAATAAAATGCGTGATTGCTATTTTTTGATTGGTGCCGTGTGAATGTTGTAAAAATAAATTGTTGTTTGGCGCTGCAGTGAAGTGCACGGATGACATTTTGAGTATCTATGAGTATAATATAACATTTGCCTTTGAAAAACTTTGTAAAAATAAATCGTTGTTTGACAAAATTCCCGCTTTTCTAGCGATCACCTTATATTTGTCAGATGGATTTGGTGTTATGTAGTAAAAAGAATGTTTTAAACAAGTCACAAAGAGATTATGGGAATGACCTTGCCAGAAAATAAGCTGGGGATTTATGAGAAAGAAAGTGCTAATGATAATTATTCAGATATACAATTGAAAGAGTAGCCATTGCCAATCTTTGAGGATTTTTTTATGGAAGCTTAGATCGAAAAGATGGATTTAGAAAATGCTCTAAGAAAATAAATAAACCGTGCACTTATGAAATAAGTAACGAGTCTTTCCGTCTCTTTTGCTTCCCTCCTTTTTTACTTTGTTCACTTGCGATTGTACATTAAGCTACAACATGAACAACTCCTTCATCTTCTAAAGTTCTCATGTTGAATTCATTGAATAATTGTAATTAATTAAAAAAATATACTATTACCTTTCTGTTTGATAATGTCAGGTTTTCCGAACTTACTCCTAATTCTAGTTCTCGATAACAACATACATATACTATGCATATGACTGTAAGATGACAAAGTATGATTTTGAGTTGATTGAAATATTCATTTGTTAAATGAGTTTTTGTAAGTAAATCATTACATAGGGGTCAACTTGGAGACGATCTCATTCCCTGGACTATGAAGTGGGTAGAGTGTCCCCATCCTGTTAAAGTCACTGTTTATCCTTCATGACACCACTTTGTCTGCCCAAAACTTCTCAATTTAATCAAAGCTGAGGTGTACATTTGAGGAATGCCATTGAACAAACAAGGACTGTTGGATATTCATGATTGGAACTTGGTAATCAAGGCAGTCAAAGACTAAAGTTTATTCGTATGAAATATGGTTTCATTGCAGAACAGAAAACTTTGTTGTTTGGTCATACTGAAAGAATTGATAAAAATTCTAGAGTTAGTAGATGTAGAACAGATGAAGTATAAGGAAAATATGTGAGAAATTGATAAGGATCTGAAAGAAGGATAAATAAAGACCTGTGCAGAGATAGGTTAATTTCAAAGTTAATTTTTGAAACCTGTTCAACACATGCAAAACATGACGATGACACATATAATATCTTTTTGTGTTTTATTTAATGAATATCCAACACTTTGTTTTATTGACATTCAATGACATCCCGGGGCCACTTTGGTAATTGTCTCATCAGTCTTACAGTTCATTGCTAAGTTCCACTGAAAAGAACAAATAGCTGCTTCCATCTGTTCTTATATAACCGTAAGGGGCAGATAACTCAACAATACTTTCTGTATCAGGGGCTGATAACTCTGTGCTTATTTAGAACTAGCTGTACCCGGCCCTGTATTGCTGTGGCTCAAAACAAACAAAAAACGATAAAAGCAAAATGTATGATTTTGATGTTTATGTTCTCAATAACCTGTGCATATTGCTTTCAAATATAATTTTGTTGTTCAATACTGTACTAATAGAAATATTAATGTTCAAGTGAAACCAATCAAATGATTGCCATGTCACAGTAATGAAAATATCCAAAATGCACACAAAACAATAAGGTATAAATTAATAATTAAAGGAACTAGTTTTTGAATGGATTTAGAAATTGAAGCTATTTCCCATGTCTTTCCGACAAATGTCACGTGACAAAACAAACATAGCCAAAACTATTTGTTCGTTGAATCATGGAAGACTTAACTAATTGTAACGTGACAATTAGGTAGATAACATGTTGAAATTGACAAAAAATGTAAGTAGTTAGAATTTTGTTTTTGAATTATAATCAACTTTTCGGTTGTCTGATTATGCTACAATAACAAAGAAACCCCTTTTTTTATCGACCGACCTGTCGAATGAACACCCGTATAATTTGACCCGGAAACTAAAGGAAAAAAAAGACAATAAATGAAAAAAATCTTTAAATTTACTAATTAGATATAATAAATGTAAATAAACAATGCAATCTGCAACATTTAAATGAAGTTGCATTGTTTATTTAAATTTATTATATTTTTTTGCAAAGTATTTAACAACAAAAGTTGTTTTTTGTTTTCAAACACACGCATACAAACACGCACGCACGTTTAAATTTACTGAATATCTATATTTATTTATTTTTCTCAACAGAAGTTACATTTTGTATTGTTTAGTTACATTATTTTTTTTGCAATTGTTTTAACTAAAGTTGTGTTTTTTTGTATCAGCGGCATCGCCGAGCCAAATAATGTCTCTTAGTGGTACCATATTTTTAATTTTATTAATTGTTCGTTTATAAAGAGAAATAGAATTCCAGAATATGAGAATTTTCAGAGCTCAACCAATCAGAATGGACAGAATTTATTATGGACGTTATTATTTATGAATCAGAAATCGAAAGATTATGTTATGTCTCTGCATCTATGGGCCAGTTATGATCTGTGTAATCACTATCTGTGGAAAATGTAGAATTGGTCACAATGATAACTGGTAGCAGTGTTATGACTAAATATTTAGAAAGAAAAATAGGAACTCCTTCCTCTAAAGATGTTGCGATTATGGTGTTGCTCGTCGGATAAAATGTAGCATTTTATTATCATGACTGAATGTGTCTATAATTGTGTTTGAAAGCTACATAGGATAGTGGCTATTAGGCTAGATGTTTTGAATGTGGCATCTATTGTTGCAAAACTACGATACTTTGGTCCAGAGGGGAATTTTTGCAGCGATTTTATAATAAAGGAGATTACACTTGATTAAAAATAATAAAAATACAGAAAAATCTTTATGTATGTATGAAGATGTCATATTCCAAAAATTATGTAAATTGATCAAATAGTTTTTTTAATTGAGAAAATCAAATATGATTTTTAGCAATTGAAAGTTTTTAATTATTTTGAATACAAACAAAATCTCTAGTCAAATTGAGTTGTCGCCATTGAATTTAGGCAAAATTTAAACCAATATGGATGCTTCCAGCCTCCTTCTCATGTCCTTATAAAATTTGATTTTCTTAATTAAAAAAATTACTTGATTAATTTATGTGATTTTTGGAATATGACATCATTTCATGATGAATATGTACATCATAAAGACTTTTCTGTATTTTTGTTTTTGAATTAAGTTTAATTCTAAATAATCACCAATAACTCCTAGATACTATTTCAACACAGGAGTAGATAACTCTTTTTACTTATACAATCAGCAAGTGTGATTTTGAATGGGCTTCACACTCACCAGATCTAAACGCCCACTCTCACTTCTGAGTTTTGTCTGTGTGCATTATCTTAAAGATGCCATAATATCAAAACAACTTTCCTGAACTGTGGAAAGCTATCACAGCTGAAATCTGTGGCAAATGAGGAGTATGTCAGAATTATTAACAATTCTGCATCTTGTAATCAAGATTTGCTTATTATTGAATGGCAATCAAAGATTGTCAGATATTTATGACTGAAACTTGGTGGACAAGTCAGGCATAGATTGAGGTACTAAATATGGTTAGATTACTGAAAGGATTCTGAATTTTATTAATGATTCTATGGGTGACATTTGATGGGAGGTCACCCAATGCTTATTCACAATTTGCTTAAAAATAATTTAAAAGTTTGTTTTTGTTATTTTTTAAATTTTAATGGCTTCTCTCTTAAATGAAATATGGCTTGATTTTTTTTTTGATTTTTTTTTTTCTTCTTGGTTTTAGAAGAAACCTCTGAAAGAGTATGAATATTATGGTTTTTACGTTTTTAGTGATGCACATGTTTGAGAAAATCTTCCCTGCACCATTAGCCACCACTTTGAATGTTGTGCTATCGGGGAGAACATACACATGCCAGAAGAAGGAGGGATAAATAAAGACCTGTTCAGAGATAGGTTAGTTTTGGAGTTAATTTTTTAAAACTGCCCAACACATGTAAAACAGATGATGATGATGACAAAAGTAAGATCTGTTCGTATTTTATTTAATGGATGTCCAACATTTTTATTGACCTTCAGTGACACACACACACACATAAATATATAATGATACAATATGATATACTTGCAAGACCCATGTGTCAGTGTTGCCCATTAGAAGTATGACAAAGCCAGAACAGATTTGTGGCCAAAATAAAATGATCTGGCTTCCACTGTCGGGCATTGTATGGCAGTAGTAAGTAGCAGAAGTCACTAGCTGTCACTGTCATCACTGCTGTTTAGTGCTGGTTTGGGACGATTACTTGCAATTGCTGGCAGTTACTGGGGGGCATGATCATTGTTGGCTTCTATTGGATTGCTCTGAACTGAAAGCGTCTGTCTTCAACTGTCAGGTATTGTTGGGCAGTAGTATCCATGGAATACCTTGTGTACTCCAAAATTAAATTGTCTGTCTTTTATTGGTGAGCACCGGTAGTCATTGGAGTTTATTGGCAGTTACTTACATTTGATCCTATGACCAAACGCAAGTAACCAGTCATTGTCAGTCACTATCGATCATGACCAGTGTTAAGCACATTGAACTGCTATGAAGAGAAATGGTTTTCAGGTAGTTACTGTCACTTCTTGACAGAAGCAGGAACTGTAAGGAACTGGCCAACAAATTGTTTGTCTCCAATTGTCAGGCACTGCCATCAAGTGGCGGGTATCATCTCTTTTAAGTTGGGTACTGTCACTTCGTAGCACTCGCTGGTGCTGTCAATCACTGTCTGGCTTGCACTGATGGGTACACAGCCTTAACAACTGCCATCCACTGACCATAACTGTCGCTGAATGTATATGATATTTAACGATTGTTAGTGTATGAAAATGTTATGTGAAAGTCCGTAATAGTTAACAAAATCTGTTATTTTAGTATGGTCCAAACTCGTCAAAGTATGCTGGAAACCTAATTCAATGCTCCCCACCAAAAGAAACAAAAATAAATACAAACTTAGAAAAAGGTCTAATAATTAGTTGGGGGAGTTTTATGAAATCTAGTAAATCAAAAGAGTAATCCTTATATTCTATAAGGATTACTCTGAGGAAGAATGTAAAAATAAAAAGAAAATTGGGAAACATAAGGGAAAATGGTGAATAAAAATGTAGAAAAAGTGCACATAAGAATATTTGGTTCTTGGTAATTGTCTCATCAGTCTTACAGTTCATTGCTAAGTTCCACTGAAAAGAACAAATAGCTTTTATACTGCAGAATTTGTTGCTTGCTCTCTCTCTCTCTCTCTCTCTCTCTCTCTCTCTCTCTTTGATGAAAGTGTTATAGAAAAATAACAGTGAAATCCAACAGTCATTAAAAAAATACAATGTACTTATTTTAGATGTCAATTTCAACTAAAAGTAATGTTATCTGCTTAATTGTCATGCTACAAATTATTGCATTATTAAAAAAAAATCCTGTATGTTGATAATTCACACACAAAAAAAAGGCCGGCCCTATTGTTTTAGGCAGTTAACAGAAAGACAAGATAATTCTGGTTGCCAAAGTATAAAATATTTAAAGCCAAATGTGACAGTAAAAAGGGGTAAAAAAAAAAAAAAAGGCCAAATGAATAAGGGTCTGTATTTATATTTAGGAAAATGGCTATATTAAAGATATTAACTCTGGCCTATATTGAAGTTGACTCCCAAACATTTTGTAATGTTTTCTATGAATTGATGTTTTTAGAGGAAATATAAAATTGGTATATCTACATTTATTGCACCGTGAGAAAAGGCATTCTTAGCATTGGGTGGGGAGGGTGTTTGTAGCAAATCTGTACTTTCATCTAAAAAGAAAATATGGTAAAATTCTATGTTAACCTGGACTAGTGTAAAAATAGCATGTTCCAATACGAATATAAGCACCTAATTTCTTTTAGATAAAGCCACTTGCACTAAGGAATATACAAAATACATTCTATGGTTTCCATCTTGTTTAAAGCAAGTACTCTCAGCCCTCCCTCCGCAAATATATAATATGAGATTGAAACCATAGGTATATTCTGTTTTTGGATGAAATTAAACTGGTATATCTGCACTTATTGTATCACGCTGAAATAACAGTATAGTTTAGGAAGGCATTCTTAATATGTGGAGGGGAAAGTGTTATGTAAATAATCTGTACTATCACTTACCCAGAGTGAAGGATGAGTTTATTATAGGTAAGAAATTGGAGGGAAAGGTGTATCAAAGATGAATTGCTTCAGAAGTCATGAACTGGTAGCACATAATTTGCAAATATATTTTCAATAATAATTAATTGTTTACCCGATTGTGTGTCTTAATTTGCATGTATTTACTGAATTTCAACCTAGTTTTGCTTTTAATTTAAGTTCAATATTTTAGATTCTGCTATTATATTGGAGCAGAAGTGAATATGTTGTTTATTTAGCAAGACAGAGCTTTTTGGTGATATTATTAATAATAGTTGTAGTGTGTAAAGCATATTTCAGGTAAATATAATGACGACGCACAGACATGCAGAATATGTTGCGCTCTCATTGTCTTTCTCTGTTCGTCTATGTCGCTGTCTCTGCCTGTCTATCTGTCCGTTTCTCTCTTTCTCTGTCTTCCTCTCTATCTTACTCTCTCTTCGTCTCTCTCTCAGTCTCTGTAGTGTAAACATTATCGGGACCTGCAGAATTTGTTTCTCTCTCTCTTTCTCTCTCTCTCTCTCTCTCTGATGGAAGTGTTATAGGAAAATTTAATGTAAAAATCAGCATGTTAAGGTAAGAACAGATGAAAGTGTTGTTGAGTCTCTGTCAACACAGCCTGCATAATAAAATGAAAGGGATATCTAATGGCATAGATTTGCAGTTCTATTAGAAGCCAGCAGCCATATTGAATGCATAGAAGAAGTAATATGTACTGTTCGCTAAATGCAAAACATGGAATGACAGAATATGCTTGGTCAACCAAAGTGTCAGTATTAGCAGACATGAAGCAGGGAGCGTTCATTAACTATCAAGGTAATGACATGACTGATGAAAGCATGTAATAGTGAAATAAAATAATTACGGTGAAGCATATACTATGAAATAAAAGCTCCAGTGATGATTGGGGTAGTGAAAGTAGAAAATTATTAAAAGGTAAGTTGCGATGGTACAACCTCTACGAATGTAGTAACTGAAAGAGTGAATCAAAGCAGAGAAATTGTAGCAATTTATGAATTGTAATTAAACTGAATGATTATTAGCGCAAAACATACATGAGATACATACAGGAAGCGTGGCCATTTTGGATTAATGTCTGGCCCCAGTATTTCATTTGTTATGCTGCGATAGGAATAATTGTTTCCATTTGATCAATATAGAGACAGTAGAAACAACAGAATATGTTAATGTCCTAAATACAATAATACATCAGGGTCAGAAATAAATAACTATACATGAGTAAAGAGCCACAACATGCTAATCTAGTTTAGGTCGTTTATGCTGAAACAATATTTTGTATACAATTGATCTGTAGATTTATTTGACCCATGACAACAGAACACATACTACACTGACCCCCTTTCCAAATTGAGCATTAAATACATATTAGTTTGAAATAAGTATAGTAAACTGAATTGGATATTAAAAGTAAGAGTATAGTTTTCACTTCAGACAAATAGCAAATCTCCATTTATTATAAATTTCCAATTACATGATTTTAAGTTTCACCTTTGTCCGTGTTTCTAACTGAAGCTGTCCATCAACTGACTTATCGTATTACAGTAAGGATTGTTAATGCTGCATATTGTTTTGCTAATCCATATGCATGTTATTAGGATTTGACCAACAAATATGGCATGCATCTCAAGGTGTAAAAGATAATGTTAAAGAAACAGGTTTTTATGTAAGTTTATTCACAAATGTCGAAAACAAAAATAAAAGGAGAATACAAAACACGTAAGGTGATATACAACATGATAAAATGAAAATTATGGAAATAATATTCCAATATGGTGAAAAATGAAAAAAACAAAATTCATCAACGTTTCGTCTTTATTTCAAGACTTTCTCAAGATTGATTTGAAGAACCATTGTACTTGTATGTTATTTTTTTTTTCAAATTAATTATCTCAACAAATTAAGATGATATGTTGATAAATATATAAATAATTGTGATTTTTCTTTTCATTTTTTACGAAATGATATACAAAGGGAGAACAAAACATAAGTACTAAAAACATGATAAATGACACTCCCAAATAAGAAAAGACATATGTTGCCAGGATTAGAGAAAGGAAAATAGTGAAAAAAAAATGTTGGATTTACATACATTTATCTCTAAACACCTACAAACGATTTTTTAACATCCTTTCTTACATTTTTTCCCAAGTTTTTGTCATAGAAAATTAGCAATTCTTTCAATTTTAGGCACATAAAACAGACAGATAAAAATAAAATTAAACATATTTGGGTCCTTTTGCTTGCCAGGGGGGAGGCAAATAAATACAGTTTCATTTCTTCACCAGAACGGGGGTAGTGGAAACATCAACAATAATGTCATTTTTTCCACAAAAATTGGCCATTAACAGAACAAATTAAACAAAAATCATTTTGTTTATAAAATAAAGTCCGCTGTTTGCATTTACAGAAAATGTATTCCCGTCATAAATTAGCTAAATCGTTTCATAAAGTAGTAAACTCATACATTTCATTCAGTATTTGAAACGTTGACATTATTTCTTTGGTCGGAACCAGGGGTGGGGGCTATAAATATAAAAGCGAATGTGTGTGTGTGTATGCGTGTTCGCTTCTTCTTGTGTATGTTTGCGAATGATTTGACTTGCAGTGCAAAACTAGATCAGACACCACGTCACTTCCTTGCACCTGTTTATTTCGCTTCATAAACCTTCATATAACGCCATTATCAGTTCCTCTCCCTTGTGGCCCAAATGGTTAGGTGACTGTTTTTTTCCCCCTTTCGTTTCCACCTTCACGTCAAGGCTTTGGGGGTTCAATCCGACCTTCCGACCAAAACTGTTTTTTTTTTCTTTTACACCTTTTTTTAACACACACACCTCCAAACACCCGGGCAATGCCAGGTACCCCCCGCTAGTTTTATATAAATAAAACTGTGTGTGTATGTGTAAAAATATTTAACTGATAAACTCTTAAACTATTGGTCACATAACATTGAAATTAACAGGAAATAGTAATCAAACACGAAGGATGGTTTATAATGAGTCAAATCTTTGTTTGGATGAATGAATAACGCGTACAGAAATATATCGGCAAGTTAAAATGCAAAATGTTCATTTCAGCTTACCAATATAGTTTTATCACTTTTTTGCACATGTGCAAATTCATTCATAGCGTCAAGGGGTTTAATTAAAAAATTTTCTTATCTATTTCTTGCCAGCTCAAATGGTAGAGAACGCTGTTGGAGCAGTAAATGTTTTGGTTTTGATTTTAGCTGATCGCGCACAAGTAATTTTTTTTTTAATTTTTGAAAATACTACATATTAGATATAATATTCAATCGAGAATTCGTTCTGTAATAATAAATATGAAATCTGCATGAATTAAAATATATTTAAGCATATTTTGTGGCCCTGGTCCCTCGCTAGCAACAAATAAACAGTTTGTCAAAGACAGCCATAAAAAGGAGAAAGTAAAGATGGCATATGATATACGAACTGACACAACCACTGAAGCAAGAATATATGATTCTTCAAACATTTATTAAATTTTAAATGCAGCCTCGCATTATGTGGATGACGACAGAAAAATGGAAAAAGTATGAAGCATTTATTTGTGTAAAAGTGTATGATGACTGTTGTTAATATTAATTTTTATTTTAAAAAATTCATAACTTCTTTTAATAAGAGTTCTTTGTTAGCAAATTCTTGTACAGCCATCCTCATAAATTGTTATACCGGCCTTCCTTGAACAGAGGAATTTATACCGATTAGCACTATAAATAGCGCTAGTAATTCTAACACCAGTGAGAGAGATGCGACTGCACTTCAACTGCTAGCCGAGTGCCCAGCAGATATACACGCTTTCCTATCTTTGTACATTATTGTTAATATACCTGTTCCTTAACCAAACCTCGACTTGATTGTTCTTATTTTGACTGTTGTTCCACGACACAACAGCTTGGCAGCAAGGAATCGAAATGACCATCATTGCAGAGAATCACCAAAAGTGATTAAAAATGGAACACGTACATCAAATCTGTTGCCAAGGCCGCTGGAAAAATGGTGGGATCTTTCTATCGATCCGGTAAATATCTCACTGCTGATGCTATTCTCTATCTATATAAGAGCCAGGTACGTCCAAGGATGGAATATTGTTGCCACATCTGGGCAGGAGCTGCTAGAAAGGACTTGTCCTGCCTTGATAGAGTTCAAAATAGACTTCGTAGCCTCGTAGGAGATGTCCTTTTCTCTTCCTTGCAACCTCTATCTCACAGAAGAGATGTTGCGAGTTTGTCTCTGATGTATCGTTATTTTCATGGAAGGTGTTCAACTGAGCTTCAATCTATGGTCCCCCCTCGCCAAACTTTCACAAGAAACACTCGTCTAGCTGTACACACTATCAATAATTCCCCCCACTCTTTATCTGTGCCTAAACCTAAACGTAGATTCCATGAACAAAGCTTCTTTCTTAGAACTGCACGCCTGTGGAATTGTTTTCCGTTTTCCTGATTTCCGGCTGACTATAATATGATTGTGTTCAAGTCTAACGTAAATAAGTTCTTGATGAGCCGTTCCATATAAGTTATCAAATTTTCATTACTAATGATTACTATATTGTCCAATGTCTACTGTACACTCTTTAACCCTTATCCTTGAGTGGCCTCTTGGCCTTGATAAGTGGTGATGCCTATGTAAAAAAAAATAAAATAAAAAATAAAGATTCGTAAAATCTTTATGGCAGAACACCTTCGTCATTTCAACAGATATTTAGATACGCAAGAATTAACAGCAAATTAATTACTACAATAGTAATTTAGCGACGAGAAAAACTTGCTACCAAAATCTACAGCGAAAAACGCGAATGTTGTCAGTTATTTAATAATCGAACACACTTACCAAGTGTTTTAGAAAGGGAAAAAAGATTCATTTTTTTCTTCATCAGAAGCCATTTTTCCTACGGTAAGAATTTTCTTCTGCAAAGTTAAATGTCCAAAACCAACTAGCAAATACCGTGTAAGCTTATCATTATTTCGATAGCATCTGGGATTTGAAAAAAAAAATAAACGCTTGAAAGAGACAGACCGTGAAAAATAATTATTTGCGTATGTCATTTGTGCTTAGCAAACACGTAAAGAATCAAGTCATTTTTTGCAAAAGGCAAAGAGGATAAAAACAAAAATAAAAGTTTCCCATACGAATTCGTCAGATATTTAAAGCGACAGATTTTATTTTTGCTACATAAAAACGCGTGCAAATAAAAAAAAATATTAAACAAATGTCATTTCGCTGGATTGTTTCTAGTAAGACTAGAAATATAGCGTTCAACAAATTAAGTTACAAAAGGACTGCTAAACTATTGTTCTTAAAACAAAAGAATTGGGAAAGAAAACTTGGTTGATTTTTTTTTTTACTAAGAAATATTTCTTTAATACAAGCGTAAATGGTAAACTGAATTCGTATGATGGATGCGAAATTCAAAGATTCACTGTTGGAATTGTTCCAATTCCAGGCAGAGTAAAATCTCGCGTTGCAAAAGCAGCAAATTCAACAACAAGTAGAAAAAGAAGAGAGATTTAAACAAGCATTTGAAGAAAAAATGCTTCAACAACAGAAACGCTTCGAGGAAATATTGATGGAAACACAGGAGGAACAAAGAAAAATTCTGGAGGCGACACAGTTAACTAAAGCGGACGATAATCATAACGCATTTTCTCAAACAGCTGTGTGGGCCGCTATTGAAAATTTGAATTATAATTCAGAAGACGATGTCACTTTCATCGATATGAGGATATTTTTATATCGGATTGTAGTACCTGGTCAGACACAAAAAAAGTTAGGCTTTTGCTAAGGAAATTGGGAACAGCCGAGCATACAAAGTTCATGAATTTTATTCTGTCAAAAAAGACCAGTGAGTTGAGCTTCCAAGAAACAGTTACACTACTTACAGAACTGTTTTCTGCAAAAATGTCTCTTCTCCATAGGCGATATAAATGTATGAATGTTACTAGAAGAGAGGAAGACGACTATACTACTTATGCAACAAGCATTGCAACGATTTTAAACTGGAGGAATTATCATCAGATAATTTTAAATGTTTAATATTTGTGCAAGGGCTGGTCTTAAATAAAGATGCTGAAATCAGGCGTCCTATTTGAAATAAACTCGAAAACGAACCAAATTTAAAACTACAAAACTTAGCGGAAGACTGTGAACGGTTTATTGTGTTGAAACAAGACAGTCATGACATAGAGGAAAGCGGAGTGTCGCATATTAAAAAGATCCATCAAAAGAAAAATTCGACTTCAAAAAATAACCAGAGAAAGAAACAGGGAAAAGATCCATCTGGACCATGTTGGAGGTGTGGAAATAAACATTGGTACAATGAGTGTCCGTACAAATTAAAAACAATGTGACAACTGCCATCAGAAAGGACATAAAGCATCGAATTATAGAAAAAATCTGGTAGAAAAACATCCATTAAAATTGAACCTGAGGAACAAAATATTCGGAAATATGTACAGGTCAAAATGTTTAAAAAGAATGTAAGGCTACAGTTTTATAGTGTGCCTGCCATTTCCATTATTAATGTACAGACATGGAAAAGGCTTGGGAGACCCATTATAATTAAATCACATAAAACAGCGAGATGCGTCAGTGGTGAAAAAATTACCTTCGAAGGAGAATTATTGACAAATATTTTTTTCCAGAACAGGGCCGAAAAAGCAAGAATTTTTATCATGCGAAAATCAAACAACCTCTTTGGAACTGATCTGTTCAAAAAGTTTAGACTATGGGATTTGCCTTTAAGCTCATTTTGCTAAAAGGTTGAGGATTCGAATGTGGAGGCAGAAAAACTTAAGAGGGAGTTAAAAGAGAATTTCCCAGACGTATTTTCAGGCAGTTTGGGAAGGTGTACAAAAGCGGTAGCAAAATTTGACGTAAAAGTAAATGAACAGCCAGTGTTCAGAAAGAAAAGAAATGTTTCATACGCCGCTATAGAACAGATAGACGGTGAATTAGAAAGACTCGAAAACATGGGTGTCATCGGAAAAATTGATCACAGCGAGTGGGCTGCACCAATGGTTTACATCAAAAAGAAGAGTAAGGAGATTCGGGTTTGTGCCAACTTTGCAACAGGCTTAAACAGGGCGTTACAAGATTGCCATTATCCTCTTCCGAGCCCTGAAAAGATATTTGTGAAACTGAGTGGAATGAAATATTTTTCTAAAATCCACCTTAGTGACGCGTACTTACAAATTCCAGTCGATGAGGAGTGTTCAAAGCTGCTATGTATTAATACCCATAAGAGATTGTACAAGTTTAACTTCCTTTTGGGGTAAAGTTGTCCCTGCGATTTTTCAGCAAATTACGGACATTATGTTAAATGGGTTGAATTTTGCAGTAGGGTACCTGGACGATGTGTTAATGAAAAGCGCTAGCAAAGAACAACACAAAGCTCATGTAAACCAAGTATTCAAAAGGATCCAGGATTATGGATTTAAAGTAAAACAGGAAAAATGTACATTTTTCATGGAGAAAATAATATATTTGGCGCAAATCATCGATAAACATGAAAGAAGGCCAGATCCAGATAGATCGAGTGCAATAATGAATATGCCTGCTCCAGAAAATATTGTATCTTTACAAATTTTCTTAGGTTTGGCAAATTACTACAAATCTGCATAAACTAAGGTCATTTAAAACTGTTAAGGAAGGACCAAAAATGGGTCTGGACGCAAGAGTGGGAAGAAGCATTTCGGGAAATTAAAGAGACTTCTGGCACATTATAATCCAAGCGTGAAATTATAGTTGCAAGCGATGCCAGCTCCTATGGCATAAGAGCATGCATTTTACACAAAATGGATGATGGAAAAGTGAAACCTATAGCACATTCATCCCAATCACTTTTGCCATGTTTAGCCAATAAATGGCCTTCGGGTCAGGATCAAAGTGTAGTATCTGTTCCGGCAGATACTGCACTTAAGATAATTTGTACCAGTCAATGGAGGGGAAACCCTCTATACTGGGACAATTATTATTTTTGGTAACCAGAGTGACCCCTTTTAGGGGAGCTGGTTTTTACCTCACATTAAAAACGGCCTTGTGCCTAATTTGCTCAGTGGGGGAGCAAATAAACACCATCTGTTCCGGCAGATGCTGCACTTAAGATAATTTGTACCAGTCAATGGAGGGGAAACCCTCTATACTGGGACAATTATTATTTTTGGTAACCAGAGTGCCCCCTTTCTTTTAGGGGAGCTGGTTTTTACCTCACATTAAAAACGGCCTTGTGCCTAATTTGCTCAGTGGGGGAGCAAATAAACACCATCCCAATCACTTTTGCCAGCCGAAAAGAACTACTCACAAATTGAAAAAGAGGCACTAAGCATTATATTCGCGGTAAAGAAATTTCAGTGTTTCCTGCACGGTAGGCAATTTCTGTTACAAATAAACCACAAACCATTATTAATGATTTTCGGATTGGAAAAGGACTACCACAACATATGGCTAATAGACTCGAAAGATGGAGTACCATACTTCTGAATTACAATTTTCAAATGGAGTATGTAGCATCTAAAAAGTTTGGTCATGCAGACGGGTTATCGAGGTTAATACCTAAGCAAACAGAACCATTGGAGGATATGGTAATAGCAGCCATTCAAGCGGAAGTTGAAGTAAAAAATATGTTATGTGACACAATAAGAGAACTTCCGGTAATGCTTGATGAGATTAAGAGTAAGGCAGAGGTGGACGAATTTATTATACGCACGAAAGAAAGGATCAACAATAACGAACTGGATAAAGAAATTTATTCAATTTGCGATAACATCCTGTTATATAGCGACAGGATCCTAATTCCTGGGACATTACGGAAAAGAATGCTCAAGGAATTCCATGTAGGACATCCAGGTATATCAAGAATGAAAAGCCTTATGCGCTCTTTCATTTATTGGCTAAACATGGATAAAGATATAGAAGGAAAAATCAGGGAGTGTAGAGGATGCACATTAGCTATGAAAGCTTCTCCGACTCAATTTGGATCGTGGGCAAAACCGGACCGACCTTGGTCTAGGATTTATTTAGATTTTGCAGGACTGCTAGATGGGTTCTACTATCTCATTGTTGTAGACAGCCTATCTAAATTGCCGGAAGTATTAAAATGTAAGAATCCCACATCCAAGGTAACTATCAACTTCCTATATGAACTATTTGCTAGGTTTGGAGTAGTAGACTGCATTGTTACAGACAATTGAACGCAATTTATGTCTACCAAATTTAAACATTTTTGTGAGGATCATCTAATCAAGCATATAACTATCCTGCCATACCACCCAAGAAGTAATGGACAAGCAGATAAATTCATTGACACATTCAAGAGAGCTCTGAAAAAAGCTAGTGGGTCACCAATGGATAAGTCAATCCAACAGTTTTTACAAGTCTACAGAGTCACTTCGAATGCAAACATCAAAATGTCGAAGACACCTGCTGAGGTTATGTTCAGACGCAAGGTTAGATTGATTTTTCAAAAGTTGTTACCAAACCAGGATAGGCCAAACCTCAAAAAACTGATAACAAAAAAACGGTATAAAGTTGGCGAAAGAGTCTTCTACAAGATTTACAAAAGTAATAAGACTTTCTGGGAGTCCGGCATTGTTGAGAAACAAATAGGCAACATGGTCTACATGATTAAGGGACCAGACTTTGTGCACAAACGTCACACTAACCAAATTCAGAAAAGATACTCGAACAGTGAGGTGGCCAGATCGCCCGAGGAGGACATCATGGACACAGTGTTTGATACTTTTCAGGTGCCCATACCAGAGACAGCTCCGGAGAACAGAAGATCAAACAGAAAATGGAAATCAACAGAATTGATTAGAGTGAACCCAAAACAAAAACGTTATTAATCCCAGACGGGATATTTTCAAAGGGGGTGTTATACGGGCCTTCCTTGAACAGAGGAATTTACACCGATTAGCACTATAAATAGCGCTAGTAATTCCAACACCGGTGAGAGAGATGTGGCTGCACTTAAACTGGTAGCCGAGTGCCCAGCAGATATACACGCTTTCCTATCTTTGTACATTATTGTTAATACACCTGTTCCTTAACCGAACCTCGACTTGATTGTTCTTATTGTCACTGTTGTTCCACGACACAACATAAATAATCATATTTTGCTCATTTTCAACCATTCACACCAAAAGGCTCGTCTAGCTACAACCACTGTAAATAATTTTCCTTTCTTCTTCTGTGTATCGAAAACTAGAATGAATTTCCATGAGCAAAGTTTTTCAAAAAACTATCCATCTGTGGAATACAATATCACAGGGCTGCTTCCCAGTTGACTACAACATGGTTGTTTTCAAGGCCAATGTTTACAAATTTTTGTCCAAATTTAATAATCATAATTTGCCAAGTTTCAATGATTGTTTCCAATCCCCAAGGTATTATCGCAGCATCCACCTGAAAAAAGTGGATATTTCGTCTCTTAGTTTCTTTTTATCTTTTCTTTCTCATAAAAATGTAATAATGCAAAGAATTTAAAAATAAAATGCAACAAACAACGCCATTATTTTTTCTGGGGTTTAGTTTATTTCTTTCAATTTACATCTATTGAAGTCTAGATGAGCTGTAATTTTCTTAATAATCCCCATAGAGTGGTGGATCTCAAAAAGATATATCTGATCACTTTCATGTTGTAAACTCAAAAGGCAGAATCGATTGCGCTTGCCATTTACTTTCTCTCATGACGCCATATTTTGCAACGTAGTCAAAACTCTAACCTTTTAACTGCTAATGTAATTTTCCACTACTCTAACCATGTTTTTATTCTATCCTTATGTGGCAACATTGGGTATTCTAATGAGTCTATATAATAAGGAAAAAATAAACAAACTCATCATCAGGAAAATCTTTTAATTAAATATGGTTTATATGTATTGAAATTGTTTTATGGAGAACTGAGAAAAAGTACTTGCTCAACACTTAACCATTTGCAATCACTGCTCCGTGCATCCTTAGAGTAAAACAACATTTTTTAAATAGTTAAATGAAAAACTTTTACTTACTCTTTTGATATTTAAATAATTTTAAAGAAATAAATAAGCTAATATTTATTTAAAATAAGCATAATTGTTTATCTGATAGCTAAAATAGATATAGCAATAATAAAATTTGTTTTTATTAATAATATAATCTTATTTTTCTTTTTAGGTCGTTATTGAAAAATGTTTCCATTTTATCAATCTTTCCAACAAAAATAAGTATTTTTGAAAAAAAAAAAAACAGATGCAAAGTAAGATTTTTTTATTGCAAAAAACCATTTTGCAATGATAATAAAAATGAACTAGTCAGACTCAAATCGTGATTTGTCACATGCATTGTTATATGGGTCTGACTTTTAGAATCTAATTGATTTAATTTTATATCATAGATGAACCATCAACCTTTATTATTAAAAGCTGATGTAGAAGTGGAGCTATTTTTACTGTAGGGGAATAATATCACCTATTTTCTATTTATGCCTATGAAAAAGTTAAATCTAGAACCAGATTAAATATGTGTTGACATTTTTATTTGTACCAAATATGATTGCATTGCAGTAAAGATTGTAAATTTTGTTACCAATTCCATGAGTAGCATTTCTTTTAGGGTTACCTTGTACAATCAATTATCATAGGATTTTTTACAAAACCGACTGAATCACATTTACTTGCGATCATATTTGAAACTCTCTGTATGTCTGTTATGATGAACAATATCCCAACGTGCAAACCAAGGCCCACTGACTCTTGTGTCAAAGTCATCAACAGTTGCCTGAAAATTTAGCAAAAAACAACAAAATAATAGTTTAATCTACCAACAAATTTGAAACATTTAAAAACAAATGTTCAACTTTTTTTTGCATAAACACTATTTATATAATATACAGTGTAATTTGGATATAAGAGACCCGGATATAAAAAACGGATATAAGAGAGATTTTCTTTGGTCCCAAATTAGAGCCTGTGTTAATGTACAGGGTAACCTGTATGTAAGAACTCTTGATATAAGAAAGCAGTATAGACCAGACAGGGTGTCTCTTATATTCAGGTTACACTATATATATATATATATATATATATATATATATATATATATATATATATATATATATATATATATATATATATATATATATAAAGAAAATTACAATTGAATTTACCAAAATGATCCAAGATGGTAAAATTAAAGTAAATTATAAATATTAAAAAATTAATATTTATGAAATTATCTCAGCCAGATGTAAAAGCTCGATAAAACCAAATAGGAAATAGAGCTTATAATATGAGTAAACAATTAATAAAATATGTTAAAAAAACACTTTGAAATGAGTTAAAAACATATTTAATCTGAAAAGGAAACACTAGATAAATGGATAGTCCTTAATCCGCGGAGTTTCGAAGAAATACTCTCCTTCTCATCAGAGGGTAGGAATTAGCAAAATGCGGGATCGGATTTTCCATGCAGAAGTATTTGATGAAACAACAAGTAAGTCAAAAATCTTACTTGAAAACAAAATAAGTTAAGCAGAGGGAATATGGTAAAGAAAAAGGTGATTACACATGAATGGAAAGTCTGGTGGAAGATAAAAAATCCAGTGACGGTAAAATCCAAATGTAAAACTTCAAGAAAGTTAAAAGAATTTCCATTTGTACAAGTAAAATCCAAGGAAATCCCGTTATTGGAAGAAGATGGTCCATAATAATCCAAAGGCAGAAATCCATGGAATAATTCACAAAAATGTGTACAAGGAAAAAAATAATATTAATAAAAGAAAAATAAGATATGCTTTTCACTCTACTTCCGAGACATAACTATAAATAAAAAAGATCAAAGGAAGAGAAAGGAGAGAAAAAAAAATAAAGTTAAATATAAAATATAAAATAAAGGGAAACAAAAGTCAAAATGACCCAGACAGGAAATGTTAAAGGCGCGAAAATATATATAGGGCAAAATAATATAGGTCAACTGAAATGTACAGGTCATCACTTAAAAAATGTCAGCAAGAGTTGTTAAACAACACTAAAAGGAAAATAAAAATAAATAAATAAATATATAATAAATAAATAAAAAATAAAGAATAAATAAATAAATAAAAAAATAAAATATAATAAAAAATAAAATATAAAATATAATATATAATATAAAATAAAATAAGAATAAAAATAAAAAAATAAAAATTATTTAAGGGGAGAAGATGGCCGGTATCTGCAATTTCAGGAAAAAAAATAGAAGTAAATTCATATAGTAGAATTTAAGTAAATATATATACAAGATATGAAAGTGTAGGTAGATTGATATATCGTATCGATTAGATTGACATCGTCGTATCGATTAGATTGACTTTACTTAATTTCAATGTTGCAAACTTCCAGTTGGACGATGGAGCATCGGTAATGCATCAGATTTTCTTTCACTTTCTTTTTTCTTTGTGACTTTTAATTTAAGATTTTTCCCAAAACCTTAAAATAAACAAATGCTATCATCTCTGATGGCGACAATGACAACGACGTTGCGCTTTTTTTTTTATTTGGCCAAAAGATAAATACAGACATTTATTGAACGAATTAAACAAACTTACTTTATGCCAACTAAATTACAGAAGTTAGCTCCCACAGATTCACATTTTTGTATTATGCCGAAAGATAAATACGGTAATTTATTGAACGAAATAAAACAAACATATTTTTTGTCAACAATTGTATTTATGCTACATATTTCCTTTATTAATATTCCTTAATATTTTTTTATCGACACAAATCATTAGAAAATATACTCTATTATTTGGGAGCTAAACTTTTCAATATATAAATATATTTGAAATACGTTAATACTTCGCCATGGTACATTCATTTTGACCATAGGTGTCAATGCCCACTATTATACTGGGCCGGCAGTGGCTCCCACTAACATTTCCGGTTTGTTTTTTTTTATAGGTGAGGTGGGGGGCATACTTCCACCATACAACGCTGGTACACTACCTGCTAGTATAAATATCTATATATATAAAAGCGAAAATGTGTTTGTGTGTGTGTGTGTTTGTATGTCTCGCAAAAACTTTCGACAGAGACGATGGATTTTCACAAGTTTGGTATCATTTTGGAGCTCGACATCTTGGACGACAAATATCGAAAAATTGGTCAAAAAACATTAATTCCTTCACCCTAAACTGGACCCTTTTCTACAAGGAGAGGTGGCGAAAAAATTGTTCCTTCATTTTTTTCTCCTCCTGCTATTACGACAATGATGTCATGTTTGACCTAGAAAACGTTGACGTTAATTTAAACCACCTGCAAGTGCTTTTAAAGATTTAATTTTATCCATTCTCAGTTGTATGTCTCTTTGGCGTAGGGGTAACATGTTAAACTTTTTTATCTTCTTTTACACCTCCAAACACCCAGCAACGTTTTTTTACTTCGCTTACCTGCCCTACACACACACCTCCAAACACGCATCATCAGTTATCTTAAGATTGCAGGTTGAAACAGGGTCATTTATGCCATTTTTTTTTTCTGCTTTTCGCCGTTCATTTTCTTTCTTTTTTTCATTTTTTTTTTACGTTTGTTTGCTGTTTTGTTTTGTTTTGGTTTTTCCAATTTTTTTAACATTGTTTTTTTTTTTTATAATATTTAAACAGGGTCCCCCCTCCCACATACCCACCTCTAAACACCCGGGCAACGTCGGGTACCCCCGCTAGTATATATATAAATTATAAATTAAAATTCATCAAGTATTAAAAGCTACTCAAGTTATAATGAAATGGATACTGACTGATTTAAAATCAGTCTATCCATTCAAATCAGTCTATCTGGACTGTCTTTAAATGATTATGAATACTATGAGAGGATTAAATATATCCACATATTACACAATCAAAACAACAGCAATTTTTGTTCCTTTGTCAGAAACATCACTCATGAAATTTGAGGACTAAAGGATAAAAAAAGGTGGCAATTATTTTGAGTGAAACCTTTGATTCGAAGGGGAATAACTCTTATTCTTTTAGTAAAAATTAGCATTCCTTTTTACTTATTGTTTCGAGTAAACTTAAAATTAGGTTTTCTGCTAGCCTTTGGAATTTTTTCCCTGCTCCCGGTTTCCCTCATTGTACCACCACGCAAAAATTTAAATGTAATGTCAATAATCATCTCACTACACAATTCCCCACTTAGGATATTTTTATTAATCTGACTCCTATTCACAGTTACCCTTTGAATCTCAGTGACAATGTGCCTTGTTTGGGGCGAATTACAGTAAAAAAAACCCACAGTACACAGAATCTGTTCTCGACTGATTGGTTAGAGATTGGCTGATGAACATCGTGGCAACTTTATTCAACAAAAAAAATGTTTTTAGTCTTGATATCAGTGATGACTCAATAGTAAAAAAAATGTTATTAAAAATTATTGAAAATCCTTTATAAACACTAGCAACAGTATCTGACCAGAGGTAATGCCTGGGAGGATCGCATCATGACAAACGAACCTATACTACATTTTCCTCCATCCACAAGAAGGAGGTAATGCCTTGAAGGATGATCGCGTGATGAGAGAAGAGATATTACATTAGTACCATCTCTGAAAGGATGTGGTAATACCTGAAAGGATGGTATGACAAATGAACATATACAACCCTTCCCCACCAAGGAGGGGATTATGCATGAGGATGACCTCATGAAACAAGAGAACAGTTACAGCACTACCCTCCTTGAATTGAGATTAAAACAATGTATAAATAGAAGTATAATTTCGCCTTCAGACAAACAAATACCAAATCTCGATTAATAATAGAATTTTTTTCAAATGAAAAAGCTCCAGACAAGATGTAAAGCCACTTGATGTAAGGAGCTAACAAAAATGAAAAATAGAAGATGCCTATTGATCTTAGTCTTGAAACGACTAAGGCTATAGGTAGGAGGAAAGCAGTCAGTAGGAAAAGAATTCCACAAGCCTGCAGTTTTTGAAAAGAAGCTACTGGAATAGGAGGCTGTATTACATTGAGGTATCAAAACAGCAAATTGATGGAGAGCACTAGACCAATAAGTCAAATGAACTGGAACAAAAGAAGCAAGGAATAAATCAGACAATTCCTCAAAAAAAAAAAATTCTCAAAGATGTTTTATAAACTTACTGATTGTAACATATAACAAACTGAAAGCTGATCGATTGGTTCTTCAAACTTACCTGTTCTTTACAGTATCTCTTCTGCCATTCGACTTTACGATCGACTGACAAATATTTCTGCCAGTCTGGAGTCAAGTCGGGTTGCTTTGATGATCGAAACAAGATTCCTTCCTGAAGGTCGTAAAATCCCCATTTCTCATTTGGGGATTGCCAGCGTAAGTCACAGCTCCACCGAACATTATTTGAAGTATTGGAAAGACTAAAAAAAAATAGAAATTTTCTGTAGAAAATCTTTGACTAGAAATAAAAATAAGTAAAATATTACATCATAACCAACATATAAATTTATCTTGTGGAATTTTTAAAATCAGATCCAAGATTAATTTTAATTTAAAAAGTGAAATGCTGCAAAGCTGATTCGAACTGCTGACCTCTGCCTTACAAAGGAATTGTCATTTTAAGCTTCATATAACATGCCTGTTTGTGAACTAATAATCAAATTTTATTCATACTATTCAGCATTTTCAATCATTTCATAATATTCTTCATTATTCACTCTTTATGAACTAATAATCAAATTTTATTCATCTGAAATACCACAAGTTGCGACTGATAAGTTGTTGGCACCAAACACTGTGTGCTGTGACCTTGTTCTCCATTGTCTTATCTTTTTATGGCTGTATCATCATTTTCTCACACTGGCAGCTGTTGAGAAAGTGCACGGGTTCACAAGTAGAAAAATAAACAAAACACAAGAAAAACACAGACGTTAATGTTTCACATATATGTTGGTTGGACTCTGGGTGTCTACATGCTAAGGCCTATGTCTACATCTTGTCGAGACTGGTTTCGTCTGTTGCTGTCAGTTCATCTTGATCTCCCAAAACTTTCCCAACCTGGCTCAAGCCATGATCTGTCTCCAACTGTCTCTAGCCCTGAACTGCTGTAAAAAGTCCAACTCAACCAGACCATCGCCAACTGGACTGTCTTTAAATGTACTGTTGTAAAAAGTCTAACTCATCACTGTCGTAAAACACTCATACCGGACACTGGCGTTAAGTTCAACTTTGTCGTCAGTCAATCATTTCTATTGTCACTAACTCATAGTCATTCCCCAAATCTAAAAATATCACAGGTCTATTGTTCAATATACTTTTGCTGATGTCATTTGTCAAACTCTAATTTAAACCCTACCCTTGTCTCTCTTTCATCTTGCTAAACCTACTTTCTTTTCTTGTGTCACCTTTTGTCTTTTTTCTTTCACTTCCTAGCACTTAACGGGGGTCGAATATCACATTCATACAATTCATCATTTTCAATACTCTCATAATATTTTTCATTATTCAACTGACATTAACCCTTATCTTGAATGACTTATTTGTAAAAACTAAAATAAAAAAAATCTGAAATTTACCTTCGATGCGGAATCATATTCTGGAAGAGTAACATTCCCCCATACGGAACTTTGCACGTAACAATATCCTTTTCCAAGTCCACACCTATGAATGAATTAATTTGATAGAATTAAAAATTATTGGTTATTTTAAGAAAGATAAAAATTAAATCACATGCAAATAATCAAAAAATTTAATTGTAAAATTATTGTTGATAGAATTTTGAGTGTAAGTATACATTTTCACCACAACAATAGTGAAAAAAATTTCCATATTTTGCTTGCGAGCAACTTATGGGAATTGTTATGTATTTCTATACATAATGAACAAAAATTCTCAAAAGTTGGATTTTAGAAACTAACTTCTAAACTAACCTATCACTGGCCAGGTCTTTATTTCTCTTTCCCTCGAATCCACCCTTATCATTTTCTCTTTATGTTTTCCTTAATCTTCCCCTGCCAACTGTCCCTGCTACCTTAATTACCTTATATCTACTAACATAAACACTCTTATCTACACTTTCAATGTGACCAAACCAACAAAGTTTCCTGTTTTGCAACACTCTCTCAATACTGTCTATTTAATCTTTCTCAGAGGTCATCAGATTTAAGCTCCTTTTTTTAAAGCTTACATTACACATCCATTGTATCATTCTCATATGTTTTTTCTCCATGCAACACATATCTTCAACTCTCACTGGCGAGGTTTGATTCTTATTCACCATTACATTGCATATGCATGTTTGATAGATCAACAGTGGTAACTATGCTAGTTAGTAATGACAGAATTTCCCTGAACTTACTACATCCATTTCTAACTCTTGCAATCATGCTATCATAATAAAGCCACACCATAAAGATATACTTTCTCTACATCGAAGTCCTCATGATAGTCTCCATTGTACAGGATGAAACGATAAAATTGTTACCCTAGAAAAAACGACATAATTCCATGTCCTTTTGATGAAAACCAATTTTCTTTTTTTGTTGCAGACTATCTACTAGTTGGCCAGTTGTGTACAAATCCCAAGAGCAATAAGGGACTTCTATCATGACTGAAAGTGATACAATGTTCAACGAGCGAGATCGGAGATGTGCCGCTGTACAACATGCTTTCTACCGATCCAGTTTATGACAGTAGGACAATTGCCAGCACCCTCAAAATGCAAATTCGGATGGTTCAACACTGGAGGGTACAGCTCAACACATCAGATGACTCTTGGTTATGGTGCAGTTTCAAGTGAGGGCCACATCATGCCACCTCACATCTTCGAAGTCAGCTTGAAAGTCAACACCAAAATATACCTGGATGTGCTGAAGATTGTGATGATCCTCTGGTGCAATCAGATGGCCGCTTGCACATCCTGGGTGTGGCAGCAAGACTTGGTGAAAGCCCACAAGTCTAAAGAGACCCAGACTTGGCTTCAGAAGGAGTGTCAAAACTTTGTATCGTTCTCTCACTGGCACTCCTCCTCCCTTGACCTAAATCTGCTGGATTGCTTCATTTGGTCATGCATTAAGAACATTGCCAACATGAACTCTCACAACTCCAAAGCCAGCCTGATTGCCACCATCTGTTGAGTATTCGCTGAGCTCCCACTGGTGCTTGTGTAAAAAGCATACTCCCAATTCCAGACACATATTGAGGCAGTGATTGAGGCTGAAAGCGGCTACATTGAATAGATACTAGTTTTACTACATAATCAAGTTACCTGAATTGATTTTTTCAATAAAAGTTTTAAAATAAAGCTGTAGTGTTTTTTTTTATTTTTAGGGCAACAATTTTTATCATTCCACCCTCTATTACACTTTTTACACACAAACTGGTTTACCTGTAAATCTGATGCACATTTTATTGTATCCACTGCTTACAAGTACTAAAAAAATTGAATTGCTTTCAACTCCTTTTAACAAACTAAGCAAGGAAATCTACACTACAAGCACTTATCATCACTTTTGTTTCGGCAACATTTATTCTCAAACGTTTACTTTCCATAACATCCCTCCAAGTCTTTAAATTAACATGTAGACCTTCCATTGTTTTACGAACAGCATTGTATGAAATTCCTTGGACAATGTTTCTAAGACTCATAGCTTTCCTACATTTCATCATTTACTAATCCAAGCAACTCTCATGTATACTTTCAATATAACCAAACCAAAGAAGTCTCCTGTCTTTTATACTCACATTACACACCCATTCTATCATTTTCATAACATTTCTCTTTGTACAACACATATTCACAACCCTCAAGTGGCCAGGTTGCTTTCCTCCAAGTTTGTAAACGTTATAAAACATTTTTTACCCAGATTATTTTTCATCTCTTCTTCATCAAGTAGAACATACCAAGTGTCTCCAGGACTGCAGGTGTGTCGACCAACTCTACCTGTTCGATGACCATATCGAGCCATCTATTTTCACAAAATAAAAAAAATAAAAATAAAAAAAAAAGCAGGAAATTTTTATAATGAAGTGGCTGCACCTACCTGGCATGACCAGGATTCATTAATTACACATTTAAAAATTTAGATTTCAATTAAAATAAAAAATTAGCCAAGTAAAATAAACTAAAAATAATGTAAGTGAGAAACACTTAAGTGATGACAAAATTTTATTCATACTAACGTGCAGGAGGCAAACACGTGAAGCATGCATAATCCATCAGTACAAAGTTGCTTGGGGTAAGTCTTGTGAGTTTCTTCCACTCCTAACCAATAAGGGCATATCCTTATATAATCATGGTGTGGTGTTCAGTAGTTGCGTCCACAATGCAATGTTGCATGCCAGCAAATGCTAATCTCTCAGAATCCAAGTAATGACTTCTGCATAGTGAGCAGGCCATGCTTTGCTGAATATGACATATGAAGGTGTCAGAACATGTTAGCAACTCTGTTATTTGCAGAAAACTCCAAATCCCACTTCTGGGTGGAGTAATACATTATACTAGTATTCAGCCACTCTGATGAGTCATAGACAATGAAATACGTGTCAGTGGATAATCATATTTTAAAAATTATACATATGCCACTCCCCATTTGAGGGTACCAAATTGGTCAAAGGAAAAATTATTCCCAACTCGCATATAGGTGAAAATGCACTTTTGTATAATTCATTCAAAAAAGTATTGGAAAAACATAACATTTATACTAGTATAAGATATTCATAAGCTTTATGATTTTATCATGAATTTAAAATGGATTTACCTGCATGCCACCATTTTTAGCATCAGTGTCCAAAAATGGAATCCATGCAGTGAATATCATGTGATCGTATGATTCAGTGTCGAAATAAGCAGCATCTGAAAAACAAATAAAAAAACAAAAAAAAAACAAAAAAAAAACAAAAACAATCGTCATTGTCATCATCGTCATCAATTTAATGTATGTTTTACATGCTAGTACTACTTCTCGAAATTGACTTCTAGACTAACTTATTTTTAAGTAAGTCTTTATTTATCGTTTTATCAAATCCATCCTTATCATGTCTCCCTTCGCCTTCCGCTACTGAATAATCCGGCTTCATTAACTGTTCTACATCTACTAACTCAAATGCATTCTCATCCATTCTTTCCATGTGACCAAACCAACAAAGTCTCCAGTTTTGCACATATTTCCCTGTGCTGCCCAGATTTAATCTTCCTTTGAGGTAAGACTCATACTATACCACCATCATATCATCCCCATATTATTTCTCTCTATGCAACACATATCTTTGACTTTCATAAACCAGATTTCCTTTCTATACATCATTCCGCTGTGCACTCATGCTTAATAAACTCTTGAGAAGTGTGTGCACACTGTGATGATCATTTTCTGAAGAACCCTAGTTGGTAAAAACCATTGGTGAGAGAAGATATCTTACCTACTGAAATGGTGTTCTAGTACAATATGTCTACCAAGACTGACGAGTAAAAATAAAAACTGTACCAAATAAAGCAATTTTCAGTTATGAATTGAGGCATCTGAGAATTGTGCCAGTCAACAAATAAACTGATTCCTTGAAAATCCATAAGAAATTAGATAACAAGATGTAGGATTTTTTTTTCAAATAAACTAAAATATTTATTTTTTCTTAACACCAATTTTCAGCTCCATAATCCTTCCTCAGGGTGATATGGGCAATTTTTTTTTCATTGTCAAGATCTTAGAGTGTAACCTAAGATCACAGATTTCGTTCGATCTTGAAGAAACTGTTTTTCAATGTCCGATAGTTGTAGTCAGACATGCTGGTACGTGTGTACAAAGATTGAAATAATTTGACCGCAGTAGTAATATCAGTATAATGAGAAAATTTTAAATTCATTAAGAAACCAGATAACACAATGTCAAACTTTTTTTTTTTAAATAAATAAAATATTTCTTTATTTTAATCCAAATTTTCAGCTCGATGAGCTTTTCTTAGAGTCATACAAATTTTTCTTTATTTTTGTTTTTTAATATAGGAAGAATTATGGACAAGAACTTAAAATTTTTGCTTAAATCAAGTAATATTTACATATAAACTATTATTGCCCTTTATATATTTTTAAAAACAATTTCATATTTTGTTCTAGCTGGGGATGAGGCATCCTATTGGGTGCCAGATATCCTCATACATTCTAACTGAGAGATCTTTTTAAGATTCTAACCGTTCCTGTAAGTACAATTCTTTGTATCACTCTTGCACGGTTCACCAGGTATATTTACATAGGTAGTTGTTGAAATTCTTTTCATGAGTCCGATTGCTCCTATAATTACTGGAATGATCCCAAGATTCCAGTTTTTTTCATGTCACACATAAGACCTTGGTATTTTATCATCTTTTCCCTCTAAACCAGCATCATAGCTTCTACTACTATGTGTATTAATTTGATATTATAAATTGTTTAAGTTATTAAATGAAAGAATTTTCTTCAAGTAAACCAAAAATCAAAGTAAAATATTTTATTAAATTGGATAAAAAAACTTTAGAATTTATAATCCTAATCTTGATGCCATGAGACAATCACAATGTAAAATTCTTGCTTGAATGAAGCAATATTTATGTATCAATTGTTGTGCCCTTTATAGCATGGCTGTATCATTATGTGTTAATTTTGAAATTGTTAAACTTAAGTTTAAAAAAATACTATTATGTGATTACGTGTCATGTTGAAATTATTAAAAATTTTCAAAATTGCAAAAACTGATTAAGTAAAAAAAAAAATTTCACAAGGAAAAAAAAAAGATTTATTGAATAATGCAGTTTAGTCTATTGCATATGACACACTGACTTATTTCCCCTGTTTTGTTAACTGCTGCTATTTCAAGTTAGAAATAATGAATTTTTTTTTTTTTTTTCGGATCTTCCACCAAATCATTTTTCATAACTTTGGGAATTTTTACTCATTTTGACATGACATGTAAGTGCTGGTGTTTTTACTTAAAATGCATTATTTCTGAAATTGAATTTCGACTAAAAGCAATGTTATATACTTAATTGTCATGACGAAATTATTAACATAGCCAAAAATTATGAAAAATAATAAAGTAGAAAATTAATTATTAATAAAAATTACTTTTGAAAAAATTGCAAGTTTTACTTGAATAATAAACAGCAGGGGAGATCAGAGGATTTCACAATAATAATGGCAGATCACTGGATCGTGAAAGTTTTATGTAATAATGTAGTAATATGTTACTAATTTCGACATGCCAATTTTGTAGATAACATTGTTTTTAATTGAAATTCAATTTTTCGATTTTTGTTATTTCAAACAAACACCCCCCCCCCAAAAAAAAACCTTTTAGAATTCATAATCCTTACCTTGGTGCCATGGGACAATCACAATGTCATTCTTTGGTATTTTAGGTCGCAAATTCCACACTGGATGTCCGGCCACATCTGGACCTAATATCTGCTCAGCTACATTCAACATTTTCTCATCGGACCATATATTTTGGAAACTCTGAAGGAAAAAATATAAAATGAATAACAAATAAAATGTATATGTTTTTAATTGAATTATCGGTTCTTGTCAATAACAGGGAAAAAAAAAATTTTATAAGAAACATTTGGAAAAAATCTTTATAATGTACGTACTTGTCACTGCATGAAGATGTTATATTCCAAAAATCACGTAAATCGATCAAAAGTAGTTTTTTTTTATTTAAGAAAATCTAATATTATCAAACGTTTTATTGAAGCTTCGCTACATGCCATCTTGTTTGAGAGATAACGGCACTAACGACCCCTGGTGAAAATATGGTGGAAGTATGGGTCAACAAGGGCAGATCATCGACTATTTTTAGTTTTTTTTTTTCTTAAATGTCGGAAACACTTTTTTATAATACAAATAAAAAATAATAAATTAACATAATGAAACATTTTTGGAATTAAAGTCTGTTTTCAGACGAACAAATAAAAAAAAAACTAGTGTTTTCCACATTCTCTTTATTAAAAGAAGTCAATTTATTTATTTATTAAATAAGTTAATTTATTAAGAAAAAAAAATACTTCCACCATATTTCTGCCAGGGGTCGTTAGTGCCGTTATCTCTCAAACAAGATGGCGTGTAGTGAAGCTTCAATAAAACGTTTGATAATATTAGATTTTCTTAAATAAAAAAAAATTACTTGATCGATTTACGTATCTTTGGAATATAACATCTTCATGCAGTGACAAGTATGTACATTATAAAGATTTTTTCCAAATGTTTCTTATATAAAAGTTTTTTTTGGCCCTGTTATAGACAAGAACCGAATTATTTCCTCTTTACAGATTGACTGTTTGAAGTTTCTAAAGCTAGATGGCTCTGGCAATGAATTTGCATAGGTGGTAGTATTCTTGACCTAGAAAACCACACATTCACGTTCGTTTAATCACCTGCTTTTTTAAACGTTTAATTTCACCCTTCTTAACTTCTCTGCCCACGCAGCGTCGTGGTCAGTTGTCAGGCTATTCGTTTCAAGGCTTTGTGTTCGAACCTACCTTTCTACCAATTTTTTTTTTTCTTTTACACCTGGGCACTGCCAGGTATCATTGCTAGTCTATATATATAAAAACCAAATGTGGCATGCACATTTTTGTATGTCCAAGAAAGGCTTTTTCGCCGGGGTTCTCGGGGGGATTACTATGTCTTAGAACTGTTTATATACCCTCTAACCCTAACCCCCTAGATTTGCGAATGCGCATCGCTTCTAGATTTATTTACATCGACTTTTACAAAATTCTTGCTATTTCAGCTAGCCTCGTGTGTGTTGGGCTTTTCATATAAAAGCGAAACTAAATCTAAAGTGTAGGCAGTTGTCCCCAGTCCTCGTGCTGGCAACACTCATTATATCAGACAAATGCTATTCAATTGGACACTCTCCTTTTTATAGGGAGCTGGTTCCACCTCCCCAACATCTGGGGGAAACAAAAAACCAAAGTTGGGGAACGAAAACCAAAAACACTGAGTTAAATGTGGGATTTCTATTTGACCTTATTAAATCCACGCATCTGTCAATTTGTGTAAACAAACCCCAAAAAACTACCTCACAGTAAAAGTTAACTGTGCGATTTCTATGACATGATATTTGACCTCGTTATTTAATCCTTAAATAAATTTAAACGTTTTTCTGTTGCTCTCTCTTGTCGACTGAGCGGGTAAACATGTCAGGTTTTTTTCACACTTTCTTTGTTTCCACCTTTGCTGTCATGGGATGATATATTTTCCTCTTACGATATGAAAAAATTATGATTTATTACACAAAAGATAATATTAATTATCCAAATAATAATATATAATAAAAATAAATTATAATAAAATTATTTAATAATATTATTATTAATTATAACAATAAAAATACTTAACATATTATATAATAATAATAAAAATAATAAATTACTTAATTAAAAGGAAATAACAATAAAAGATTATATAAAATAATATAAAAAGTATCACTCAAGAATTTGAATGTAAAACGTTTTTCTTAGCGTCTCTGGAGATTTTCAAAACATGGAACAAAAAACATTCTAAACCGTTCATTCCCAAACCTTCTCTAGAGATAGCTATAAATAGCGAACGATCGTTATTTTTAACGCAATGGGACGCAATGAAAGGCGACCCCCTATTATAACTCCGACAGAAGGAAAACACAAGAAAATTCGAGTTGTTAAAATAACAGATGAACCAAACATCAACAAACTGGTAAATATAGATTATTCTGAATTATATTTGACCAGAAAGCATTTATGTCTAAAAGATAAAAACAAACATTACTATAAAAACATTTACTCCTAATAAAAGGGAAATAACTAGAAAACAGAATTATCTCCCTTACACTATCGCTTATAATCAGCTTATTAGATATTCGTTTTCTTTACTATTTTTGATTTTGTTCTCTTTTTCTTTGTTAATGAAAATTTGTTTTTCTTTTCAAATTATCTTTTTTTTACTCTTTTATTTTTAATTGATATGTTTGCGTTGTTCCGATACTCCTAGACTAGGAAGAAATCCGTAGCATCGCCTCAAGGCTCCTGTTCGATCCTACCTACCTACCAAAACATTTTTGTTTTTTTTGTTAATCACCTCCCCCCAACACACACACCTACAAACACCCGGGCAACGCTTGGTACCCCTGCTAGTCTATAATATAAAATCAAAAATGTGTGTTAGTGTGTGCGTTTTTTTTGTATGTCTGACAAAGGCTTTTTTTAAGAGGAGAGGGTTACCATTTATCAGAACTTTTTATATACTTCCTAGATTATAATATCTATGATTTACGAAAGGAGGTCATCTCTATCTTTTATTTGAGCGACTTTTACACACTATTTTCGTGCTATTTCTTCCTCCCTGCATGTTTGTTTGGCTTTTCCGTATAAAACAAAACTAAAAATCGAAAACGGTGTTCTTGGCCTTTTGTGCCGACACGTCGATAAGCAATGAGCTTTGATCAATGCAGGGAAAACCCATTATATCAGACAATTGCTATTCATTTGGACACTTCCCTTTTTGTGGGGAGCTGCTTTTCCAAAACATCTTGGGGAAGCAAACAAATATGCAGAAAGCTTCAAGCTAAACTGGCTCTGCGTGATTTCATTTCTTTATGGCGTGATGTTTGATCTAGAAAAGCAAACGTTTTTTAAGCATTTAATTTCAACCATTCTCACTTCTCTCTCCTCTTAGCGTTGTGGTAAAATGTCAAGTTTTCTTTTCCAACTTCGCCTCAAGGCTTCGGGTTTGAGCCTACCTGCCTACCAAAACTTCTTTTTCTACACACACACACCGACAAGAACACAGGCAACACCAGGCACTCCCGTTAGTCTATAATATAAATCTCACCTGTCTGTTTAAATGTATGTATGTTTGTATGTTTGCCTAAAACTTTTGACAGAGGCGACGGATTTTCATGAGATTAATATCATTTCGAAGCTTGACCCTTTGGACGACAAATATCAGAAAATTGGCTAACATTAATTCCTTCACTCTCGACTGGGCATTTTTCTACAAGGAGGGGTCGCTTTTTTCGATGATATTTTCGAAAATCATCCCCTCTTTTCGATTGACTAGCCTTAATTTAAACCTACGTCGCTTTCGGTTTGGTGATGGATGCAACAGCAAAGACGTCACGTTTTTTTTTCACATTCTTTCTTTCTTCATGGTACAGGTTCGAGCCTGCTTGCCTACTACCACTTTTTCTTTATTTTTTTGCTCAACACACACCTCCAAACACTTGGGCAATCCCGGGCACCCAGGCAAGTTAGTATATAAACATTACTTTTTGATTGAAGTATGCTATTATGAGCTGCAACAGGAAGAACTTTGTTTGTAAACTTGATTTAAATTTTTAGGGTAACTACAGGATTTATGCAAAGTAACCTCCTATCATGTAGTGTATATAATTTATTACTGAAATATAATTCTTACATAAAACGAATACAATAAAAAAGTGTGTTTAAAGTTTAATATGGGTGCCAGTATTTGCCACCAGTTCTTCAAGCCTGGGAAACTGCATACACTTATTTCACAAGGAACTTGTATGGATTTGTGAAATACTTTTATATATTAGCATATAAACATATAACAAAAATGTTGCATGGAACAATTAAACAACACCCCTTTTATATGAACAATGAAAGGATTTATTTAAGTGGAAGGAATTGGACAGCATTCGTGTGAAGAAAAGTTTGTTTAGCAATTATCTTCAGGTGAAGAATGTTGATGCTAGTGCATCCAGTGGACAGGGACAAGAGAAAGAAAGGACATACTTCCTCATTGCTTCCGGGGTTCTCTTTGCTGACTGACCATGATTCACAAAGAAACTTAAGAAGTTCTTCATCGGACAGGTGAAATTAATATGTCTTGCAAACTGAGTGGTTGGTAAGTGTGATGCCAAATCACCTAGCAGGGACATTTACGCAGGAGAGAAAATAAGTCCATATTTATAATTGCTACACTCTTTTTTTATTTGGTTTTCCAAATAGAGGAGAAAAGGAAAAAGAGGAAACTTTTTCCCAAAAATTGTATTAATACAATAAATAATAGAATTTTAATTTTGCATAGCTGAGTAAAACTTTCTCTTTGCTGTTTATGGATGTCTGTTGTGATGAGTAGCATGTAACAGTGATGCCTTGGTGATACCTTGATGATGCCTTGGGCCAACTCCTTGATTGTATGTTCCAAAGGCTCAAGTATAAGTTCTAGTAATGAGAAATATGAGAAAGGGAAATAATTTGAATATGATTGGATGCTCGTTCATCATCTACCGGGCTACAGTTCCATCATCCTACCTCTCTGCACACCACTGGATGCAATGCAGACACCACAAATTAAACATCCAGTATAGCAGCAAGTCTTGGGAACATCAACTTGAAAGAACAGTTGTAAATGACTTATATACCATACATTACGACCATGTAATCTCTACAGCCCCTACCTTGAAAATGCTGCTATGAAACCTGATATAGTTATATAGAATAAGTCAGAGAGAGTTGCAACCTTGGTTGAAGTGAGTGTCCCTAATGATGGAGGTCTGAACAGAGCTGAAAGAGAGAAACAGACCAAATATCAAGGTCTCATGTATGATATGAAAAGAAACTGGAATCTTAGGGAGATACCAACCATACTAATTATTATAGGCTTATGAAGAACCTGGTCCTACCTAACTAATATTCCTGGTGAACCAAGTGCAAAAGAGATTCAGACAATTGCACTTAAGGGAATAGCGAGGATACTAAGAGCTCTTGGTTGGTTTCAATAAAAAGCAGGGCAATGTTGCTAGCTGGTTTGGCTGCCCCATACCCAGCATTACAATCTTCAAAGAAAGAAAATTTAAAAAAAAAGAGAGAAACACCACAAAATTATTGTACAAACCAGATGACAAGATGCAGGATATATAATATTGGATTTTTTGACTTGAGAAAATTTGTGTTAGAGTCTTGCTTTCAATTGCAACCTTAGCAAGATGGACAAATAAGCAAACATCACAGATATAATATTGCTGTTTATGGATGTTTGGTATGACGTAGGTCCACAATATTATTGTGAAAACCAGTTATAGTCAGTTAACATACTTCCTAAATTCCGGCATGGCTGCTACCGGAAACGGTGACAGGCAAATCAGTTCATGTACTTTTATTGTTCTTCTGTATTTCTATTGTGAAGCAATTTATTGGAATAAAATATAAGGAGCAGACATTATTGAAATGTATACAATAACAAAATCAACAAAATTATAAAAAGATAAAAATAACACAAGTCTTTATTTGCTCTTTTAATAACAAAATTTAAAAAATAAAAGTTTTTTATTTGAAATTTTATAAGAAATATGTTTATGAAATTATAAAAATACTTTTTTTTTAATTTTAAAAAGAAAAGTTTATTATGTGAATTTATATAATAAATATATGTTTATGAAATTATAAAAATAAAATTATTGAAATCAAAATAACAAAATTTCAAACATAAAAAAAGTATCCAATACATAATATTCCCAAAATAGTTTTAAAAGATTTTTAAAAGTATTTTCAGTAATTTAAAAAAAGCGCAAAAAGTGTTTTCAGTAATTCTTAAAAAAATAAAACTAATTTCAATAATTCTTTATTAAAATAAGACCAAAAAATTTTTTCAATGATTATTAAATAAAAATGGAATGATTGGAAAAACGTAATAACAATAAATAGATATAGGCGTGAGAGAAAAAAAGTGAAAGAACTGATTTACCTTGTCACTGCTTCCAGTAGCAACCATGCCGGAAGTTAGGAAGTATGTTAACTGATTATAACCGGTAAGGTCCAGTAGTTTAAGGTTTGCAGAGTTATCCCTCCTTGGATTTAGTCAACAAAGAGATTAGGGTTGCATCAGTTACTAGATTCTTTCATTATGTGGCACGACCGAAGAAGGAAAAAGACAGCGAAAGGCAAAGGTACTTGTGTGTCTTATTCATGCCACAACTCATGTTACAGATTTGTCAGTGAAATATGTGAAAAGATTTGACTTACTTTTGACATTTTCTGAGATTTGAACAAAAGAATTGCGGCTCCTGGAAATTCTTTATCCAATTCGGTCAGCCTTTCGAATAGGCCACATTCTTCATGTAAATCTGAGGAAAAATTGTTGACATTCAAAAATATTTTAAGCAAATTCTAAAAAAGCATACAATAAGTACCAAACATAACGGTGACTTATTGGGTCATAACCACTACCACTATTTATTCTACCTTGATTTCATTTGAAAATTCATACACGCTGACATATCTTTTCTAACTAAAAATAATAAGTCTCTTCACTTCTTTTTCATCTTCTTCTTCTTATTTGACATTTCATAAAAGGAGTATAAGGAAGGAAGTTTTTATAACAACAAGAAAGGAGTGATGCAGCAATTAATGAGGAAACCTTATGATTAACTTATGATTAACTTTCTGCATGTTCGTTTGGTCAGGGAATTCCAAAGGCAATCAGTTCAAGAAAGAAAGTTATTTGTATCAAATTTTGGTTGGATTACAAAAAGGATAGTGAATTTTATTAACAACTTGCAGGGTGACCCGACGTTGTACAGGATGATGATCAAAAAATGTTTCACACTCCCATATTGGATTTGTCATCGAAATCGGTGAAATCACTCATTTTACAATCAAATATACTGATTGTTTGCGCTAGTTGGGAACCCATCGCAGTGCACTGAGAAGAAGCTCACATGCCTCTCACAGTGACTTAGTTCACAATACATTGTAGTTCACATTGCACTGTAGAGAATCTACTGTTGATTTTATAAAATGATTTTTTTTATATATATAATGGCTTGAAGTAAAGTTTAAAATGCAAAAGTCAAATATTATACTCCAATTAACATAGACATTCATTCGAACACGCCTCTGTTGAGTTTATATGCTTGGCCTTACTGATTGTGAAATGATAATGGCTTGAATTTAAATTTAAAATCAATAAGTCAAGTATTATGGTTTAATTGTGCTTTAAACATAAACATTCATTTCGAACGTGCCCCTGTCATCTCAAATTTATCATCCGGACACATTTTTTGTGTGGTGATAAAACTTCTCAAATGCACTTGTGATGTTAGACTGTGTAAAAATGGTAACTTTGGTCAAAATTGACTGTTCTATCTTTAATTTTTTTTTTTCGATTATCGGTAATTATTGGCGGCATTCCAGTACAAAACCTATCTAAGAACACTCCCAAATACATAAACTACATTTGTGTGAAATTTCAAAAAAAAAAATCACCCCCAGCCGTTTTGGAGTCTATAGGAAACGAACTTACAGTTACATAGACAAAGTTTCTTTTAGGTAGAGATTTCATGGGTAACATTTGGGGGGGGGGGGAGTATGTCCCTGTATCAGGGTTGACCCCACAACAATAGTTAATGTCAAACGAAAAAAGTAGTACCTTGAATTTTACCAGCCGCATAGAGTTTTTTTGCCAAATCATCAACCATTGCTTCAATATCATTGCGACAAGATTGCAGTTGTTCTTGGCTGAAGAAATCTTCCACAATAAGAAAACCCTACAAAAATTATAAAAAAGCAAAGAAGAAGAAAAAGAAGAAAGTTAGTATTTATTTTGTTCATCATTTTTTTTTTTTGCTTCTGTCAATCTTTGGAGAACCCAAACATCATGTTTAGAAACATAAGCAAGTTTATACAATGCATTTTCCATGCTCGATTTGGAAATAAGAATATTTGTGATTTATCTGGCTGTTAAACGGCCATTTTGTTCAACTACAATATTCATATCATAAACCAGAAATGACCCCAGTTTCACAAAATTGTTTGCTGATTTGCTGAAATAATATTTTCTGAAAGATTTAAAATTAATTAAAATATTTTAAAGAATAGTGCAAAAACTGGGGATAGATCGAATTTTTAAAATATGTTGTTTTTAGCAAAAACAATATTACTTACTGAATTGTCATGTCAAAAATAGCAATATATCCAAAAAAATTTGAAAAATCCATTGAGTACAACAACTGCTATTGTGCATTTAGTAAAAAAAAAAAAATCTTTCTATATAGGCTACACATGTCGGACGCCATTATGATGTAACCCAAAATATATTTTCTGAGTTACATCCTCTGTTTCTGCAATCTTCACAGTTAAAGCATCTATGAAAAATGCAATTTTCCCTAATTTTCTGTAAAAATTACTTTTAACTATAAATAACTCACTACTTGCTGAATTTTCATAAGTTTTGGATAGTGTTGGGACGATTCCTAATTTTTATACGATTCCGATTCCGATTCCAAGAAAATATTGATTAACGATTCCGATACCAAGTACGATTCCGATTCCGATTCCTAGGGAATTATTGTTTTGAAATATACCAGGTAGTTTTATGCTTATGGTCGGGTAGTTCCCAAATATGTTCTCTAACTTTGGAAGAGATATTTTATGCCTACACAGTCGTGTTTTGGTTTAAATAAAATTATTATATAGTAAACTAAACGGAAAAATTAGCAAAATTTATTTTAGAGAAAATTTATTTTACTTAATTGGAATACAAAAAAAAAAACAAAGAAAATAGAATTAATCCTTCAGAGCAAAAACAAATAAAATAGAATTTATATAACAGAACAAAAACAAGAAAATTAGAGGATAAATTAACAATTCATTATTTTGGTCCTCATAATTAACAGATTTAATGAATTAAATAAAAAAAATATTGCGGAAGAGAAAGAAAATATATACTAATTAAATATAAAAAAGATAAATATTTAATTTAATAATTTATAAATGAACGTGCATAATTCACAAAGTGTAGTTAACACCTATTGTTTTTTCTTACTTTTTCATTGCTTTTACACGTTGTTTCTAACGTGAAGAATAAGTTTAGCCAAACTAATTTTGAAATAGGGTATATCAAAGGAACACATATAAAAACGATACCACTATAAAAACAAATGAAATACTAGATAAAAGTGAGCGAAAATAATTACCAAAATTACAGAAAAAGATAAAAGAAAAGCAAAACAAAACAAAAAATGGTGAAGTTTGTTGAGTGAAATGAATTATTGAAAGAAAATTAATTGAACTAATAGAAATGTTAAAAAAAAATGTCACATTTCAATATTTTTTTAATAATTAAATTCTCAGGGTTGTCGAAATTAAAACTTAAGTGATTTTTTTTTTTATTAGACTTCTTTCGAAGCTTGTTACCTTGAAAAATACATTTAAAACCCTGTTTTTTTTTTTAATAAATTGAAAAATAAACGCAATTAAAAAAATTTAATTGATAATTGAAACTTTAAAAACATATTAAACATTGAAAAATTACTTATCTCACAAATTAATGTCCAATAAAGTAGATCCAGTCTTCATACAGGAATTCGGTTATAATAAATATATCTTTCCCAAACCTTAAAAATTAAATTTTTTTTCTTTTTTTTTTTTTTTTTTTGAGAGAGAGAGTTCTTTAAAATCGCCGGGGAATGCCGCCTTAAATTTTAAAGAAGTAAATTTTAGGAGTTTAGTGCCTTTCAAAGACGATTATCATAATTTATTATCATCATTTAATTTCCTTTTTTCCTCTCCCCCCCCACACCTTTCCACGTGGTTCAGTAGTTAACCAGTGATCCTGTTGCTGTCAGTCAGCTATCTTTTAATTTCTAGTTAAAAGAATTTTTCATGAAATAGAATCAGCATTTTAAAAAATTATTTTTTTAGTTGTATATATTGTATTTACTCTTTGAAGTGTAGGAGAGTTAAAAAAATTGGTGACACCTAGATGGTGACTTAGGCAAAAAAAAAAAAGACACTGCGATTTCGACCCTCACTAATAAAACTGCTCTGAGTGACTAGTTGGTAATTTTGCTAAGTCGTGGACCAAAGAGTTAAAAAAAAGATTTCAAGAAATTCAACGAATTTTCATTTGGTCCAAATTTCAAAATTTTGCGAAATAATACAACGTGATCAATTTCATTTTAGAGATATTTCTTTCAAAAGCCTTCTTTGAAAAAAAGAAAAAAAAGTATATTGTTCTATTAAACCTTTTACTGTTTAAATAATTTGACTTTGCTCGTTTTATTTTAAGAAAATATCAGTTGAAAAAGCATTTTCATTCAGTATTAGAATATTTGTTAGTAAAAAAAAAAAACAGTCACCAAAAAGATAAGCGTATTTTTTTTAATTTTTACTCGCAATATAGAGCCCTGCATACTTCTTTTCAAGTTAACTCTTTTGTAGTTTTGATTACAATAGATCTGAATGAATGAATCTTGTAAGGGAGGGGGCACTAAGCATTGCCCTGTTAGTAATGAATTTCTTTGGTTTCTTTTTATAACATGCTACATTTCTCTCTTGCGGTTAGAAATATCAGGACATTTTTTCTTTTTTTCAACATCAGACTAAAAAAATCGTAATGAAGGAATCGGAAAATTAAGGTATTTTTTAACGATGCGATTCCGATTCCGATACCTCCCAAAATACACGATTCTTACGATTAACGATTCCGATTAATCGTCCCACCACTAGTTTTGGATACATTACTATTTTCAACATGACTAGCCAGTAATATTGTTTTTGCTTAAAAAGATATATTTAAAGAATCGATCTGTTGCCCCTCCTGGAACAGGCACCTAAAGAGCATGCTACAAGGATAAAAAGAAAGAAATTGTTAGGCAGAATCAAATATCGATTTGGCAGATGCAATGTTATTCAGGTCTAAAGTCTAGAACCAGACTGAGTTTACTTTATATATTAGATTATGAATTGATTTCAATTGGTCATGTTAGAAGATTCTTAAGCACTTTTCAACCAAATTTTACCAAACTGAAGTGTTAGCAGGTCCATACCTTATCAAAAGAGTGGTTCTACTGCTCTTTATTGCTGCTCTTTTTATTTTAAGATAAAAAAATTCCAAGATTCCTTAAACAATTGTTAATTGTTATTTATGATTTTTTCTGATCGAGAAACCAGTGAACAAACTAAAAAATACTTTGAAGTCTTATACTCAGTCATGCAAAAGCCCATGTCAGGTCTGCTATCACAGGCTTTATTTTCTCTTTGAGAAGTCTATTGCCAATCGTCTGAGGCACCTCTAGCAGGGAATGCCGATGTGATTGCTGAGCATTTTCGTAGGCCAGAACATATTAATTCTAGTGTGCTGGCTTTTCAAAACCATACTTGACCTTCTGTCTAACCTCCTAAAGATGAGGTAAATAAAATACCTATAAAGTTATCTTGTCAGACTTTCAAAGTTAGACCCATATAGTATTTGAGTTGATGAATCAAACTTAATTTGTCAATTTTCATTATTCACTAATATAGTAATGTACTTCACTATAATTTGTTTTCAAAATTAGTTTGTACAGCCCAGACGATATGAAATATTTTAAATGATCATTTAAAAAGTCAAAATCAGCAAGGGAAATACGTCATATTTTTAATTGAAGAATATAAGGATTGCCTCCCTTAAAACTGAAAGGTTAGTTCATTATTTTATTTTATTCTATTTTTTTTTTTTTTCCATTTTCTTATCATTTTGTTCAAGCAGAGGATGGGGCATCCCACCGGATTCCAAATATCATCAGTCATCTCATACATTCTAATTGAGAGATTTTTAAAAAGTTTTTTAAAAATGTTTTTATCAGTTGGTTCAAACTGGGGATGGGGCATCCTACCGGATACCAAAGGTTTACAAAGTATAAACAGATAATAATTAAAGATTAAAGTGACTCACTGTATCCTAGGCAACGTCGAGTAGGCACAGCAAAAAAAAAATAAATAAATAAATAATAGTGAGCGGTCTACAATTTAGCAGTTTGGAAGAGCCTGTAAGAAATTCTGCAGAAATAAGCAAGCTTTTTATTGAATGGTTTCTCCACCCACAGATTTATTTTAACCAATCAAATTGCATGTTATAACTAACTACCGAGAATGTTCTCGGCAGCAAAATTCCTTTTCAGATCAGAATCCAGAAAGACACAGAGTTGGACACACGTGGATTTCTCACTCGAATCAAGGCAGCGAAAATTACTTATTGCTTTGAGACGTTTTAATGCCTAAACGTGAAGCAGAACATTATCATTGCAATTACCAATGCCCTTAAATAGGGCGAATTACATTTGCACACTTGTGCTACCATTTGATGTCTGTCAAGACGAAATTAAGGTCTACGGTTTGACCTAGCTTGTCCACCATTGGACTGATACAGGACCCCTCGTGGATGTCCAGCTAGCAGTATCCATCTTGGAAGTCACCTCAACATCTCCAACCTGCGCACTACTTTGTCAACGGGAATTCTACCCAGCCTTTATCAAAGACAAACTATTATTCCCTTCAGGAACGTTACCAGCCCATAGTGGCAGATAGCTGAAGATGACGCATCTTTTTTTTTTTACATAGGCATTACCACTTATCAAGGCCAAGAGGCCACTCGATGATAATGGTTAAACAGTGTACAGTAGAAATTGGACAATATAGTAATCGTTAGTAATGGAAATTCGGTAAATTTGTTAACTTATATGGAACGGCTCATTAAAAACTTGTTTACATTAGACTTGAAGACAACCATATTGTAGTCAGCTGGAAAGCAGGAAAACAGAAGACAAACATGGACCATTTTTACTTTAATAAAATTTACATTGAAGTTTTAAGGTGAAATAGTTGTAATTTCTGTTTGGTTTTCTTCCATTCTGCCAGGGGCAAAAACCTTGTGAGAGAAATCTTACAAGCCTCACTAACCTACATTTTTTTTAATACTTTTTGAATAATTGGATGCAAGTTTAGAGTTCAACCTAATTTATATATATATATATATATATATATATATATATATATATATATATATATATATATATATATATATAATACTAAAACTCTGTCGTTCTTGGTTTGCTTGTTTGCTTGCGCAATATCCTCCTCCTCCTACTACTCTGCCTCCTCTTCTTGCTACTACTATTACTACTACTACTCTAACAGAATGACTCATAGAAATCTATCTATATTTTTTTTTTCATTTTAATATACTTTCATAGAAATGTTTCTGTTATGTCACAAAAAAACTATTTTCTTTACGTCACAAGTGTTATGCTCATACATTAATTCCATAGTTAATATAACATACTGACCCCTTAGGGGATGTTTTGCAACTATTCTATATTACAACTATACTGTCGCATTTTTCTTACAAATAAATCAATTTTGACCTGTTGACAACATTTTTTTTTTACTGTGTACGTTTTCAGCGGCCTAATTTTTTTTTTTTGCATTTTAAATTATCCAAATAAACAATTGTTAATACTTTCTGCATTTTTTTTTTACATCGTTCATTTCCGTATTGCGTTTAAGTTATTTTAACGCAACTTATAATTCAATGGCTGTAAGTTTTTTTGTTTTTTTTTCAAAAATAAACAATTATAAACAGAATGACTCATAGAAATCTATCTATATTCTTTTTTTCATTTTAATATACTTTCATAGAAATGTTTCTGTTATGTCAAAAAAATCTATTTTCTTTACGTCACAAGTGTTACGCTCATACATGAATTCCATAGATCATATAACATACTGACCCAACGGGTCATGGGTAGTCTAGTATAATATAAAGCTGAAAGTCTGTGTGTGTCTGGTCACGAATAGGCTCCTATATGATTGACTATTATAGAAAACTGATCACATATAATGATAGAAGATGTATCGAGACACAGGAATGGGTATGTTTGATCTGGCATAATGATGATTCATTAAAATTGTGGGGTCTGCGTACGTGCCTGGTCCACAAAGTATGGAAATAAAAAATTTAAAAATGAAAAAAAACCCTTTACAAGTGTTTTTGATATAGATGTACATAATAATACTTTGATAAGTATGTTTTAACTTAAATAGGGACGGTATAATAAAATTGTGGGGTCTGCGTTCGCGCCTGGCTTCCATAGAATGGAAATAGGCACAAACTTTAATAAAGACTTTTCATATCTATCTGCATAAGTATACTTTGATAATTATGTTTCAGTTTGAAGAAATATGGTATAATAAAATTATGGAGTGTTCGTTCGCGCCTGGCCTCCATAGAATGGAAATATGTCACAAAGTTTAACAAGGTTTTTTAATATAGATCCACAGAATATTGTGATAAGTGTTTCAGTGTGAACAGGTATGGTATAATAAATTATGGGGTTTACCTATTTTATTTTTACTTTCATCATATTTTGCTTTGGTTTTGATAACTCCAAATTCGAAGCTATCTCTTTACAACCCTTCCTTTTCATAAACTATCATACTTTCATAAATCAGAGTCCATTTTCTGTAGGCTGTTTTTGAACCCAGTCAACGACGGGTACTTTTGCTAGTATATATATATATATATATATATATATATATATATATACAGAAAATACTGAAAAATGTTAGTGATATACGTACCCGTTACAAAATGAAGATGTCATATTTCAAAATCCACATGAATTGACCAAGTATTTTTTAACAGATTTTATGAAGAAGCAAGTATGTGTATCGGCCAGCCATCTTTAAAATTCATCACTAATAACCTCCCATTAACAACCTCTCCAGAAATAAGAGATTAAAATCAGCCTCGTAATGGGTATAGGGACTGCCAAAATTCACCACAGAATTACCCTAGGATGTAACTTTATTATAAATTAATATTATCAGTATAACTTTTGTACCATTTAAAAGAAGTAGGGCAAAATAAATCAGTAATAATTTTTAAAAGATTTTTTCTGTGAACGAAAATAATGAAATCGCGAAACGAAAATCGTGTTTACATAATTGGCGCTTTAAAATAACATTCTCATGTAGTAGACATTCCGAACGTGAAAACATACCCGTGTTTAATAAATCTAGCAAAAATCAACTAATGGTCAGATTTTCGTGAAATTTTTGACACTTATCCATTTTAGAATGAAATTACATATAAAATGCAATTTCCGTAAAATATATGAGGGGAAATATTTTTTTAGTGCGTGCCCCCCCCCCCCCTATTTATTTTCTCGAAATTCGAACAAAATATATTTAAATCTATCAAAATTTTTATTTATTATGAAACATAAGAGTTGAAATAAGTAAAAAATATTTATTTTTTAAAAATTTAAATACACGTATTGAACAAAAATTTACCTTGAAGTTGCAATTAAAAAAAATGATATAGATTTAATATTATTATGTTTTTGTTTTAAATAGCGTTCTTTTCGAATTAATATATACTCATATATATATATATATATATATATATATATATATATATATATATATATATATATATATATATATATATATGATCAGTTAAATTGCCAAGAAAAAGAAACTATGTAAACATTAATTAATTTTTAAAAGATTAAAATTCCATTATTTCGAAATGTTCCGTTACAACATAGATTTTTAATTAATTGTGTTTAATTTTTTTTTAAATATTAAGTTTTTACATAAACATGGGTGGCTCTTGTCATCTATTTTATCGCCAGATTAATACCGATTTGAAAATATTATTGCACAAATATTAAGCATTTTGTAGTCCCCCCCCCCTCATATTTTGTTCGTCTCTTTTTACCGAACAAAATATGGAAGGCCGTAGGTAACCAAAACGAACAGTCAGTAAAACCGTATTTGATATTTAATATACAAATGTTTATAATATTATTAATCATTAAACTGTGTAAATCTTAAAACCTAACAAAATTATAACAAAGATGAATTATTAATTGCAGTTTGAAGAAGATAAACAAAGGTTTTAAGAAATCATTAAGTCGCTTCTGCTTTTCCATAGTTAACACAAGTCTGACGTCACGGGAATATGCGCTCCGTTTTTCACATTGTTTTGGGGATACCTAGGGTACGATATACGATAATCGGTAAAAATGATAAAATTTAATTTAATTAAAAAAAAAAAAAAATGCTGTAAATGTTGTTCTAGTCACCGCGATGATTTTTTTGTAAAAAAAAAAACAAAAAAGAAAGTTTTTTTTTTCAAAGAAATTGGAGATACCCACAGAGTAAATGTGGTATTTTGGTGAGTGTTTACAAATTGTATGACAATCGACGCCACTGACCTTTTCACTAAGAAAATATAAATAAATTAATAAATAAATAAAATAATGATTCGATTTTCATGCCTATGGCAAAGCCGATAAATTGAACTTTATAACTATTGTTTGAATTCTAAAAAATTGTTGTTGTTGGGAATGTATATATTTTGCTTGTCCCGGAAGTGATCCCTCACTCTAAAATATTTATTTTGTTTTTGTTTTATTTCTTTTCTTTTTATGTCTGTTTATGTGTAATTGCTTTAAAAAGTGTGTGTGTGTGTGTGTGTGTGTGTGTGTGTGTGTGTGTGTGTGTGTGTGTGTGAATTAAGCGTAATTATGCATGAAAGATAAAAAAAAATGTCTGAACTGTCATACCTCATCGAAGAATTGTTTGACTTGTTCATTTGTTAACTGCCCTGGTTTCTTTAGAGTTGGTTGCATTGGCATTTCTATAAAAGGGTTTGGGTCAGCCATGTTCGCTAATTCGGATGCAACAAGTCAATTTTTTGCTGGACAAAAGAGAAAGAAAGAAAGAAAGAAAAGGAAAGCAATGGCGCAAAGAAGGACAACACGCCTTATGTGAGAGAAAAAACACCCGCTAAATTTCATTTAATCAAATTCGTTATCAGTTGGGATTTGATTTACATTTTAATTTTTTTTTTTTTCAAAGTAGAGAATGAAATGAAGATAAATTACAAATTGAAACAATAAGAACGTGTTCAGCCTTTTTATTTCTTATTTTTATCTTTTATCACGTCGTGTGCTGATTGTAATGTGATAAGTGTTTACAGTAACTTGATCGTAAAAATTCTAATGACTTTCGAATGTTTTATCGTTGCTGTTGTTTTAATAAAATCGTAGAAAATAGATATCTAGGCGCTAGTGATTTTATAACAAAAATCTTGTAGAAAAATAAATACTCACAAGAAGGTGGGTATATATTTCTCTCCCACAATCAGAAATGTGACACAAAAGTCGAAAAGTGGGATTGAAAAGTCAGCACCCCCTCCCCTGAGGAGGAGCACTTTGACCTGCAAAAAATATCTGGCAGCCCTGTCGGCATTCTCGGTAAAGGCGCTTCAGGCGATGATAATAAAATAACCCCTTCTCAAAGAGAGATGGCAAAATCTGGGAGGTTGGACCGCCTAGAACTGCACAGGATAAGTATTACACCGCAATCAACAGGGCAAAGAATGGTTTAGACTTTTTTTGGAGACCAAGCAAAAAATCCCTTATTCAGTTGCTGAGAAGCTTGTAGTATCACTATTTTGTAGTAGGGTCTGCGCCTGTATCCATCTTCCTAGCCTTACTTGAAAAGAGTCAATAGGTTATAAACAAACTACAATATACATGAATTTAACAGTTTCATCAACACAATGGCCTAGAAAGAGTTTTAGAAACAGGTTGGTTTGGCCATATATCGTGTCGGTGCAAACGTTTTTGCTGCTTGAAAATTTCTTGGCAATGAAAAACCATATTCTTTTTGAAAATCTTTATTCATAACAATAACAATCTATGCTCTCTATAACTTGATTCCATCTGTCAACGAGCTTATAAATGCCTCATTTGCAAAATTCTGTAGAATAGAACAAAGTCTCATTCTAACATATCGATATCTCCGTTCAGTTTCAAAAGACAATGGACACCTGGCTGCATGTGTAATTGTGAGGCAAGGCTTGCACAATTCCTAAGCACACTTCTTCTGAATCAGCACTGCTTGGGCCCTATATCAAGGAGAGGTCCAAGACCTTGGAAACAATGGCAAGATAAGCAAATGGAATTCCCAAATGATCACCCAATCTAACACGAAGAAACAACTTTATTGATTATCTTTGTTACGAGAGTGAATATCAAAGAAGAGAGTAATAAAATGAGTATGAACGGAGATTAGGAAGTCATGCTTGAAGAGAAAATTGTAAGTTTACCATATTAAAGTCAGGGTCTTGCAGTAACTATAGTGTATTATTATGTTTTTGTCAAAGTCAAATCCAAGGCCAAAAGCTCGGGTGGGTTCTGTTGCAGACCAACAGAGAAGTTTCTGGGTTGGTCCTGCAACATTAAGTTGTTGTCAGTACCGCGTTCTAACCAAGAAAGAAGAAGTTGCAGTGCTTTAAGCCATTTTATAAACTGTCACGTGCTCAGCTTTCCTGAAGTGGTATCTGATTGGGCAAGTCATAAGGGAACTTGAATGCCTGCACTAATCATCACTGAGCTTATAAACCTAAGATTCAAACCAGTGTTGCTGCTTCTACAATTCTTTGGTTTTCGTGATGTTAACCTAATACCATCTAGATGGTTTTGTAATCCTTGAAACAAGTGATAATCCGAGTGAGCTAGATCAGGAGAATATGCAAAACTAGGCAAAATTTCCCAATTAAATTTTCCTAGGATATCATTGATTAATAGTTCTGTGTGAGGGTGTACTGACCAAAGATTTAGGTCACAAAACCAAAACCACTACTACCATCCTCTTCAGCACTATATTAAACCTTCCTCTTCCCTACAGTGTAAAAGACAATTCTCACTCCTTAACCCTTCCTTACACCTAGTCACCCTGCTTACTGACTCCTCCCCTACCAGCCTGCTGCTACCATCCAAGTAGAGCATGCTGGTGCCTTTTCAACGAGAACGAGGCAGAGTTCACTGAGTTGACGTCCAGTACACACGTGTTTTGACGACTGCTATACTCATGTCATCTTACTATGTTCGCAGTGTTAACAGAAAATAAAATAATCCTTCAAATTAGTATTTGTGTTGTGTTTTATTCAAACGAGATAACAGCAAATATTACAATGGTGACTCTGCCTAAAGAACACTGTACCTCGTCAAAAGAAATTTGCACTAAGAAATGAACAACATAAACTGGACTCGGACTGAAAAGAAATGAAATACACTTTGGAATCTTCAGGAAAATACAAGTGACTACTCAATTTCATGTCACAAACGTTTAAAAGAGATAACAGCAAATATTACAAGGGCAAACATTATTATGATGGAAGATGGATTTCTTTCTGTTGACTAAAGAATGTTTTTGACTCAACATGGGTGATAATATGTCAGAAAAATATGAATGATGCTTTAATAATGTGAAAGAAAAACGTTATAAATTAATCATGATGATATGTTGAAATAATAAAAATATGCATAAAATAAATTAAAATGGTTTAAAATGCCCTTTCTACAAAGCGGTAAAAAATTTTTTTATTCTATAAAAATGTAAATGAGTCCATGAGTTATACATCTTGTCACAGTGACATCTTGAACAAGACTTTTAGCCACTGCATCTGGTCTTGTTTGAAATGAACATAAGTTAGCAAGTTTTGGCTGAAAGGACAAACTTCTCTACAAATTTTATTGTTTGTTTGTTTGTTGTACAGAATTCACCCTTGGCAGCTTGAACCAGCTTCTTCCAAAGAAGGAAGTTTCGAAGGAATATTAAATTCACAGTTGGTGCTTGTATAAATCAATTTTATTGAACAATTTTGTCAACACATAACATTATCTAGAGAGAGTTATGAAAATAAGAAAATAAGACAAGAGTTGATCCAATTGATATGTACATAGTCTAGAAATATAATCAAGTCGAGGTAGTTGCATCTCGTCTAGTAAAACTATTGTTATAGGCGAGAAGAGGGATAACCATCTTGTTACATTGTCTTAAATGGAACTATTTATATCTTGCAGGAAAATGGCTTGCTTATAAACGTAAATCGTCACCTATATGAAAAATATTCTTATTGTATCACTCCACGAGTGAGAACATGCAAAAGAAAATAAAGCATAGTTATGTAATTGCTACAGGTCTTTAACTTTGTTTATCCTGATATTTTTAGCTATCTACAGATATCACATTTTCTTTGAACAACAATATGCAAGAGGGAAATAATAAATGGTACCAATAAGGGAATGTTCATTAACAAACATAATTCCTACATTATAAATATGATACTTGAAAACAGACATATGTTGCCTAGGTGGACATGAAGAATGCATTGGGCAATGCAAAATAAATATAACTTTGTAGAAATGAAGATAAGAAGTCTCATTCTAACATTAAATAACAACTTTATTGATTATCTTCGTTAAAAAATTTGTATAAAGAAACGGTTAGTCATGGAAATTGTTCCTGTATGGAAACAAAGATTAAAGATTAGAAAGGCCTTTTTAAAGAGAAACAGTTCATCTATGTTAGTTAGTAGTAGAAATGTGTGCTCACGTGTATAGACAGGCACAAAAGATTAGAGACAGCACTGTAGGAAGATAAGAGTTCATTTATGTTGCGTATTGAAATTCGGTTGCTATGCTGGATTATTTGATCTCCATCTTAGTTCAGAAGTTGGGGACAGGTTTGTGCTATATGGAGTTGTCAGTCCAAGATTTGGGAAGAAAGAGAGAAAATTACTTTCATAAACCCAGTCACGTGACTGAGAGCTGGTTTCAGATTGGACAAACCAGAAAGGAAGTATATTCAAAATCTCAAGCCACGAGAATTTGCCCCTGCTGATATTTCTTGTAATCCTTCATGCTGTTGTAGAAATTATTCTGGACACAAATCTTACAACCAGTAGAAAAAAGTGCCATACTGAAAAGGCCATGCATCTGGGTATTTCCTTTAAACTGCTTAAAACTTAAATTTGACGATACAACATCAATGGTATGAAACCTTATAAAAATCAGAAAACCAAGCAGAGATAACCGCTAGCCTTGGAACTCAACAAAAAAAAAAAAGTTGGGGGCAAAATCTGAATTTTGAATCATGCATCATGCATGTGCAAATCTTTTTCATACTTCTAAACTAAAGAGTCATTCTCACTAGTTGTCAATATGGTTTAGGGGAGATAACTTGAATCAAGTTTGTTTATGAGATTGTTAAACTTACTGCTGAAATTGTTTCAAACTGGCTGATAAAAATATTTTTTAATTATCTCCCTTACTTCAGAACTCTCCTCTCTTTTGTTATGGAGAACTATCAGGTCCTTGTGATAATCAAGAACCATTAAAAAAGAAAAGAGGGATGGTATACTAATAAGTAAAAATATCTTATACCAGGGGCGTGCAATAAGTAATGCCCTTGACCCACTTCCCATAGCATTAGAGCAACGAAACTTGGTAAAGTTATTAGTCTTTCTCTACATAGAAACCACCCAGAGTTATGCATTTCTCCCATCGTTTGATGCAGCTCTGGAGATCGATTTTTGTAGAACACCCTAGGTTGGTCTTCCAAGCACAACGTGACTTCAGAAATCAAGGCTGCATCATCTGGGAAACGCTTTCCTTTCAAAAACAACTTCATAGCTGGGAAGAGGTGAAAGTCAGAGGGTGCAAGGTCAAGAGAGTAGGGAGAATGGGGAAGGATTTGATAACCACACGCCTGTGCTTCTGATCTGGCGACATGTGTGTTGTGGACTGGAGCGTTGTCCTGCAGGAGGATGGTATCTTTGCTGATCTTGCCCCGCCTCTTGATTTTGATAGCTTCCCTTAATTTCCTCAAACATGAAGCATAATAGGCTCCTGTAATTGTGGTACCATTTGCCAGGAAATCTGTCATCACTACTCTGTCCTGGTCCCAGAAGACTGTGAGCATGACCTTGCCAGCGGAGGGCTGCACCCTTGCCTTCTTTGGAGGTGGTGAGTCCAAGTGCTTCCACTGCATTGACTGGGCTTTGGTCTCTGGATCATAGTGATGGACCCAGGTTTCATCCTGTGTAATCAGTCTTTTGAAAAACTTTGACTCATCTTCTTGGCACATCTCCAAATTCATCCTCAAGCACTCAACGTGTTCTCGCTTTTGGAATGGTGTGAGCAACCTGGGAATCCATCTGGCAGACACCTTATGCATATGCAAATGGTCATGAATGATAGTTCCCAAAGACCCTGTACTAATCTTGACATCTTGGGCTATTTGGCGAATAGTAATGCGCCGATCTTCCAAAATGGCAGCCTCAACTTGACGGACAGATGCCTCATCAATGGCAGAAGGGGAGGGGGCGACCAGGTCTGGGAACTGTTTCCACAGACTTCCGGCCATGTTTGAATTAACGATGCCAGCGTTTTACAAGGCCTATGATGGGGCATTATCACCATAAGTTTCTTTCATTTCATCAAAAGTCTCCTGTGGTGTGCATCCTTTCAAATACAAAAACCGGATCACTGCTTGACATTCAACAGGCTCCATTTCACACCTGACTCAGTTCAAACACCTGTAAAACAGAAACCACAATTAGTTGAGAGCTGTAATTTGCCACATAACCCGTAGAGATATAAATCATTGCACATGCAAAATTTCAGCTAGATCAGACAACTGGAAGTGGGTCAGGGGCATTACTTATTGCACCACCCTCGTAAACTGGAATTTTACTCTTAAAAATTTCTCACCTTATATTCATATCTTTATTTATCTGCACAATTAGTAAAATTCCTAGCAAAATTCTGAATGGAAGATGAGGAGATTTGGCCAACGTTTAGTGCTCAAATACAAGCATTCACCAATGAAAATAAAGTAACAACTTGAAAATAATGAAGTATGCAAAAAACATTTGTTCCTCATGAGCCTGACAAGACTTGTTTTGAAATTATGTCCATGAGAATATGGACAACAAAGTCTTCGAAAGATGTATGCAGATGTATATGTAAGTAAGTTTAGAGGAACGTCTTACATACTGTGTAAAGTGTTTATGTTGAGCACACACATGCTGATTAGTGTGACTTCAGCAAGCACAACAGATTAACAAGAGTGAAGTATGTTTGTTGAAGGCTAGACACAGAAGAAAGAAAGCAAAAGATACACTCTGCTTGGCCGTCGAGGGAACCACACCATTCAGAGGAAAGGAACCTTGACTTAAGTCTCACTCAGTTGCAAGCCACTGAATCCACACTGTGAAAAAACAATCCCCCAGATTTAGGGCTGATCACCCCGACTTTACTAATAGGAGCCGCCAGTCCCTAAGCATTTGCATCTTGACTCAAACTTAAGAATGATCAGAGTTTTGTAACTTTCAGTGATGAATTATCTTTCTTTTTTTTTTAAAATAACAATTGCAGTTATTGATTTGTTATTCTTTACTTCTTTTGGTTTGAAATGATCTCTACATTCCAGCGATGCCGACTGAAGAAACGAGGGCTGAACGGATTGTACACTCTATCAAAAGCAAAGTGAGGAGAGCAGTAACCTGTCCTCATCAACCTGGATCCTTGTCAAAGAAACAGCTCAGTCCCAATAGCCAAACGAGACCCAGAGCAGACAAATCTGGTGACATCACTCGCTGGATGTTGTTGGAGAGAAAGGGGTACAGGTTGGTTATCATTGACCAAATCATCTCACAGGAGTTGCTCTCCGTGAGAAAAAAGAAATGTTTATGATTACATGGTAATATTCACCTTGGCTCGTGACCTCTGACCTTGACTTTTGACCTTAAGAGTTAACATCACATTGTGACCTAATTACATTTGACCCTTGACCTGGATCCGTGACCTCTGACCTTTGACTTTGAGGGCCATGTGATGTTTGACCTCTGACCTTGAGAGGGAGGCAGGAAGGAAGCCTTTAACTTTGTTGTCTGTTACGGACTCACTGCGACTCGGTTGCAACATCACATTTGTTGACCTAATTACACTTGACGCTTGACCTATGACCTTGAGGCCTTCAACCTCTTACCTTACGCTACCAACTTGCTGCTACTCGGTTGCAAACATCACATTCGGTGACCTAATTACACTTGGCCCTTGACCTTGACCTGTGACCTTTGTCCTTGAGGGCCACCAGACCTTCAACTTCTGACCTTTTGGGGGAGGCGGGGAGGAAAGCCTTTAACTTTGTCGTCCGTTACTGACTCGTGGCGACTTGGTCTTGAACATCACATTCAGTGACCTTACACTTGACCTTTGACCTTGACCCGTGACTTCTGACTTTGAGAGCCTCATTACCTCTTACCTTGAGGGGGAGGCAGGGGGAAACCAATAACTTTGTCGTAGGCTACCAACTAGCTGTGACTCAGACCTTTGGATGCCAGAAATTAATGTTTCACAACAGTGCAAAGAAGCAAAAAATGATCAATTTGGAGAACGGATCATTTATTGGGATGTTGGCATTGCCTTCTCTTCTGCCAGCAATAGAGAGGAGCATCCCAAACTACGAATATCTGGACCCTTTGTTTATTTTTAATCTTAAGTCATCTCTAACTGTCCTGTTCTCTCCAAGAGTTCCAACTGACTAACCACTTTTCTCTTCACTTCTCTCTCTTTTGGTGATGTCATGTTTACTTTAGTACACAGAAGGTCGAACTGACATACTTGCTCAATATTTGACATAAATGGGCTATTCAAATACGAGTTAAAGATTAGAATGTAGTTTTGGTTTCTTTTGGAATTCAAGGCTGAGTTTGTTTTGTCAGGTTGTGTTTTATGAAAATTGGTAGATGAAGTTTTAAAATCAACACTGCATTTTGTTGCTTATATAATAATGTGGAAAACAAAAACAGATTGGAAACAACAGGAAAGCAAAGATTTACACACTGTAGCACAGTGCAGGTGATGCTGTGAATACAATTATGAATTACTTAAGACTTCTACCTGGTCATGGTTGATGATACAAGAGCAAACTATCCCCATAGATTAAATCATCATATCTTATCGCAATACAAATTAACCCATCGCATGACAGTGCTGTTTGCCTCCTTAAGGTCTTGGTTTGAGCAATGAGAACCCAATCGGCAGTTTTCTCTAAGGTTGTGCATCGTTTGTACCTCTCCACATGGACATAAAGGTGAGGTGTCTATGCCCCACTTGTGGAGATTGTCTTTTGTTTTGCCTACTTTGGCTCTGGCTCTATTTAGAGTCACTCATTTTTTTCTACCAAGGGGGAATGTTTCTTTTGGGTCTGGTAGGACTTCATTTTTATTCCTGCTGTTATAGTCTCATCATCGGGGGGAAGTAGCAAACCTTCACATGGTGCCCCTCCCACTACTACCACTTTTTTTATTCCCCCACCCTTGCGTTCCTTACTACACCTCCACACACCTGGGCAATGCCAGGTACCCCTGCTAGTATTGAATAAAATCAAAACTTTCCTGGTGAAGAACATTGGCTTTTCGGCATTGGAGCTTCTGGCTAAGTGAGTGCGCCTCATGAATGCTTTGTGAATGCTTCATCATTGATTAATGGATGACCTTAGAAGATGATTCTTGTTATTCCAACAGACGACCATCAATCATATTTGGTACAAATAAAATTCAGTCTATAATTGACTCATCCACCAATCATGAATGCCTAACAGTTTTTGTGGCATTTTTTTTTTATTTATTGGGTGGGGGCTGAGGGAGGTTGGGGGAGATCACCCTGTTTAACAAAAACAAAATTGGTTGGAAAAAAAAAGTTTTAAAATGATAATTACAAAAATAAATAAATAAAATTCAAAAAACATTTATTTACTATTTATCAGAGCCTTTATTATTTCTTATCAAATTTACATCAAACAACAAAATTTGGTTTTCTGTACAGTAAAAAGTTCATACTTAATTTTATTCTTTAATAACTATCAACATTTATCGTGAAACAAAATCTTCAGAGCTAACAAATTGAATGAATTAAGTTGAAGATAAACAAACCTGTTAACATGTCTGCCAGCATGACTTGCATTTTTTCCTCAAATTCACACATTCAGAATTTTTTGATGTTGTTGTAAGGCACTTAGGCATTTTTAAATGAGAAAATACTTCTCGCATTTTTATTGGGTGTTGTATCAAAAGTTAAGCAATAGGTTTCAGAACTTTTTAGATGAGGATCAATGATTTGGATTATTCGGACTACTATTCTCATCTTTGATGGTATTTTCAATGTTTCAACCAATGTTATTGCAGACCTTTTCCAGGTACGTCCTTTTGAGCCTTGGAATTTTCATATCAAAATTGGGAATATTTGTCAAACTCGAGGAATCTATACAGAATTTTGAACTGAACTCATTATTTAATCCATGGGGGTAAATTGTTCTTGTTCTGATAGCCATATCAAGGTAAAAGTATTAAGTAATTTTTATTTTATTTTTTACTATTACCTATAGTGAGGCATAAACCTTTAACCTCCAGAACTGATTGTTACTCAATGCCGTTATTTATTGTACCAATGATGAATAAAATCACTTCTACCTGGTCATAGCTGACAGAATAAGAACAATCTATCCTCATAGATTAAATAAATCGTTCATTTTGAAAGTTTTATTGGGTCCATGGATTAAAGGCATCAATTAGTATTCAGTTCTAAGTGAGCTTTCTATAGGTTGAAGGTTTAATCCTTATTAAAGGTGATAATAACTAACAATAACATAATAACATTTCTATCTGGATATGAGTGACGAGACAAGAACAATCTACTTCCATGGATTAAATAAAGCATTTAGTTCGAAAATTTCATATAGGTTCCCAAGTTTTACATAAAGATTAAAAATTTTATAAAATATGCTCCTGAATAAGGTCGGAGGTTACATCAACTGAAATGTGAGAATAGTAGTAAAAATAATGTAAATTATCAATCCTCGTCTCAAAAACTGAGTGTATCAATGAAATAAACGACTTATTATTATTATTATTATGATAATAAACATTGATTAACTCAGCTTTAGTATTATTACTATTACTATTATAATTATGATGATAATAATAATACTAAAGCCGAGTTAATCAATGTTTATTATTTACAGCTTCTTTGTATATATTTTAATCACACAAAATGCATAATAAAATATTCCTTGGCATAAGGATTGAGTTATGTTTTAAAAAATCCATTTTTATTTTTCTAATTAACAGTAATTTGCAGCTCACTAAGTGGTCCATCTTTTACTAAGTTTCTGTCTATTACTCTCACTACATGTTTTTATTCCTCCCCTCACTCCGATATATATCATTCTTGATTCTGTCATTCTCTTTCTCATTCTGTTTATATTAAAGGTGATAAAACTATAAAACAGAAGATTGGAGTAGTCCATTATAAACATCTGGGGAAGCAAAAGAGTAAGAGAAGAAAGGGAATGAGAAAGAGGGGATATAACAAATAGAAAGAAACTAATTTTATAAAGTATCTATCATTCTCCCTTCTCTAACTCTGTTTCTCCCTGTTTATGTTCAAGGTAATAAAACTATAAAACAGAATACTCCATTATAAACATGTAAGGAATATCAACACAAATATTACTAATATTTAACCAATAACTAGAGAAAGAGTGAGAGATTGAGAGAAACCGAGACAAGGGGGGAATGAGAGGGAGGGGTATAGCAACTAGAAACTAATTTCCGATTTTGTCTTTTTATTTTTTTTATAATTTACCTGGCTTTGTGAACTCATCTTTTCCCAATCTAACCTGAGCTCAATAGATGACCCAGTGGGTCACATGCGTTTTTTTTTCTTTTTTTTTTCCTGGAAACACAGTGGTTCACAATGGAGTATTTTGTTTCTTGGATCATATTAGACTGCAGGGTTGAACATTTAAGCTGAACATGTTGATCGAAAAGGTTTGCGTATAAAAGCTTTCTAAGAAATCCTTGTTCTTGATTAAGTAATCAAGGTAACTTTGTATTGATGAATACAGAGCTCCGTCCCCTTTTTTCAGCTGGCTGGCGTCTGCATGAAAATAATTCTGACTTGATCAAAGCATTTTCTGGATGGAATTAAATCGAATTACATTTTATTTTTCTGAACATTGTGTTGCAACGATTCATTAAAAGAATTGACAAATCAAAATCAAATATTGATTTTGTAGGAAGAAAGCTATTGATGACAAAAATCGAGAAAGGAACTAAAATGATATATTAGACTAGCTGTACCAACTTAACATTGCCCAGAATCCATTATATTCAAATTTATATGTTCTATAACCCTAACATATTTTTATGTTCAGCTAAAAGTGACCTTTGTTTAGATGTAATAACAATGAATGAAGACATAATTAAAAAAAATGAATAATAAGTCAATGAGCTTTTGCTTTTGTTTATAAAGAAAAGAATGAAAAAATGTAACTGATATTAAATCTTGAATGAAATAAAAAGCAAGTAAGGAACGATAACTCTTACTAAAAGAATGGCAGTTATCCCCCTTTGCTGATTTTTATTTTAAAGTGACTATTTAAGAATTTCTACATATTAAAAAAACTGCTGAATCGAACTAATAAATTGTGACAAAGTATGTAAGTCTATTGCAAATAACATAGTCCAACAATAACAAATGAAAGTTTGCTTGTCAGAAGCAAAGTTTAACTTGTCTGTTTTAATGTTATTTAAGTCTAACTTTTAATTTTAGGAGTGTGTGTGAGGTGGAATTGAAAAAAGTTTGCTATTGTAAGCTTAACGCAAATTATCTTCATGAGATTGAAATTTTCTGAAGAGTTCTTCACCACATCCTAAAATGTTTATAAAAATAAAAAAAAATGCTAGAGTGGTTGAAACCAGATTGCCCTTTACATAATGCTTCCCAAATATAATGTCATAACCACATCATTATGGACTCATATCTGATTAACACAAGGCCCAAAACAATGAAAACTAAAAAGCAAGTAAAGAATTATAACTTTTACTAAAACAATAAGAGTTATTCCTCTTTGCTGATTTTTCTTTTTGAATGACTGTTTAAGAATTTCTACATATTAGAAAACTGATACATCAGATTAAGTATTTGTATAAAGTAAATTGTACTGAAGTATGTTAGTCCATTACTAATAACATGGTATAACAATAACAAATGAAAATTGGCTAATCATAATTAAAGTGTAATTTATCAGCTTAAATGCTATTTATATACAACTCTGAAAATCTAGTCAACATTATTTTATATATTAGATTAAAAAGAAAATCATTAAATATTTTTTTAAAAAAAGCATCGAAATAAAAAAATTGTGCCTCCATATTTTTTATATTTATACAATTTTATTTTGTCTTAATTTATTATTTCTATTTAAAAAAATGTTGACCGTTAAACTTTGAGAGAGTAGTAGTTTAGATACAGACCATCCAATAAAGTAATATAAATGCTACTGCATAAATTTAGAGTAAGTAAAGTAAGGTTAAATTTGTAAATTTCTGCATGAGATTAAAATTAAATAAAAATGTGGAAAATTCCATTGGAAGTTTACAGATTTAAAAATTATCACTACATAGCAGAATATCACATCATGGGATGAAATACATGGAAGAGAAGCGAGACTGATTCTGTCTTTTTGGATGTACAGCATTAAAATGACTAGATGTCTTTTTTGAGATCTGCAACGTCTACGGGGTGGATCTGGAAATTGCAGTTCATCTATATTTACATTGCTGCAAATTTCTGAAAAAAGTAATAACTAAACCCCAGAAGACAATAATGGAGTTATTTATTGTTCTTTTTAATTTCTACTCATTATTACAAGAACCAGGAAAAACAAAAAGGAAGAAGTGGAGGACATTGCTAACCAATGAGCCAAATTGTAAATGTTAACAAGAGACAAGTTGCTGTTTCTGTCAAGAACACAACACCAGCTTTTACTCCTTAAAAAGGTGGTCACATTGTCCCAACAATGAAGGGAGAAAGGAGAAAAGTAATTTAAGAGGCCTGTAAAGATCATTCATTTATTTTAAATAAAATAAATATTATATATTAATATATATTGAAAATTTCATTAAGATCAAATAATTTCCCTGAATTCTTGTATTGATTATTTGTTAATTAAAAAAACCCAATCATTTTCACTTTCACTGCCCATCCCTACTTATCATGACTATGTTTCACTAGTTTGTAAACAACAATAACTGATGCCATCATATTTGGGAATGCATAATAAAATAAAAATAGAAAAAAGTTACAATGTGCTACACCACATGACCTAGCAACAACATCTACAAGTTTTGTGGGATAGAAAATTGACTCACAAGCCATGAAAAGCCAGAATCTCTTTGAATCCTTTATATTGAAAAACGTTTTAATGGAAGAAACATTATTTCTATACAATAATGTTAGGTTGCAGAAAATTGTATTAACTTTAAAAGGTCTAAAAAATCATTATGATTTATTTTTGATAAACATGATATTTTATTGATATACAAGCTATAACACTGAACAAAAGATTTGCATTAAAACAACATTGATAAATCCTGAGCAACACTAAGTCGGAACAGCTAGTATATTAATACTAATTTTCAATAAGAGCAATAATAATAAAAATCTCAATAAGCATAATAATAGTTATTGTAATGTTTTTGTGAAAAATTGTTGTCCAATTGGCAACTAATTTATGCAATTATATCATTGGTAAGAAAGGAGGTGGCAGTACTGAAGTGGCTAATGACATCTACTGACGATCTGGGTATGCCAACTTGGATTCCAATCTGCTCCATAGCACCACTTTCACCAATGCCGACAATCGAATCAAGTCAGTCAAAAAAGTTGGACTATTCCGATTCAAACAAATTTACATTTTTTTTAATGGAAAAAAAAAAAAAAAAAAAATATCAGTGCTCATGAAAGTACATAAAAAGCTAATAAAAAACTACAGATTTTTTTAAAAATCAGATTTATACAATGAGACATGTTTAAAAGAAGGGTTGCTGCATGAATATACTTTGTGCCCATAACTAAGAACATAGTCCAGATAACTAGTTTTGTATCATTTTATAGACTATACTTCTTTCAAACTATCAATTGTTTTAAAGTGCATAGTTTATCAGATCTTTTGGAAAAGAGCCCCCCCCCCCAATCCTGCCACTCAAAAACAGACAAAATTCAGATTGTAAAAAAAAAAAAGTTTTATTATTTACTGAAGAGGATGGAATCCATTAAAGTTATTGAATTTTTGCATAAGAATTTTGTTTCTCTTATGTTTCTGCCTGCACATAAATTAACACAGATAGCTGTCCACAACACACTCCACAGTGGTGTTTATTTATTCTGTGTTTTTGTACAATTTATATACAGTATAATCATGTTGACACACTGGTTCTACACCTCTCTACAAAAACTTAACATCATCATCTCCCAAGAACGAGATAAGATGAGAATAGACAAGTCATTGGGAATTGATGGTGAATTTGATATTCTCATGAAATTTCCTCCATTGGATGAAGTTGATTCAATCCATCTAGAGGGAGTGTTGCTTCAGTGTGGTAATCCATTCATGTCATTGAGGATTTGCATAAGAAATTGTCTTTCTTATACATCAAATTAACGCAGACAGCTGTCTACTATTCCGTGATGCATTCCATGGTGGCATTTATTCTGCATTTTTACAGCAAGAAATGAGAGTTTCATCGATCTCAATGTGGAGACCTGAACTCTAACCCTAACCTTATACATTTAGTATATCAAGAAATAACAGTTTAAACAATCTCAACATGAGAGCTGAACCTTGCCCCTTTTAATCTTGTACTGCGAGAAATGAGGGCTTCATCAATCTCAAATGGTCACCCATTTTAGTACTGACTAGGCTCAATGATGCTTAACTTCAGTAATCTAATGGGAACCAGTGTGTCAACATGATTATGTTGTATGAATGTATACATATAACTGTATATGACTGATGGGAATTTTTTTTTTTTACAAAAACTTATTTTTCTGTTAATGGTGTAACTCTTTTACAAAAGATTTGGTTTGTTGACAATAATTGTTTTTCCAAAACATTTTTTAGGTTTCAATAGTTCAAGAAGTGTGGAATTACTTTTAATTTGTTTTTTTTTTCTTTGAATATTGATTGTGAAATCAAAGAAAATTTGGGATTTTTTTTTTTTTTTACCATAAGAATTTTTAAAAACCTGAGACAATCAAACTGACAGCCGTTGGGACAGAACATTTGTTGTTGTTGTTGTTGTTGTTGTTGTTGTTGCTCTGACTAGAATAAGTAAAATAATTAAAATAATTTAGAAAAAAAAAAACAAGAAAGCAATATTTTCCGAGCAGTTGTTGCGGCCGATAATTAATAATAGCGATAGCAAAGCTGAGATAACGATAAATGATAACGTCCGTTGCTGCATCGCCTGTAACAAATGGGTAGGAAAACAAAATCTGAGTCTGGAAAGGGGAGGGAAGGGACAGAAACAGAAGTAAAAAGTAGAACAGAGGAGGAGGAAGAAGAGGAGAAGGTGAGTGTATCAGTGGTGATGCACACGTTGGTGGCGGTGGTGGTGGTGGTGGTAGAAAACAAAGGTCAAGAATCTGACAGTGAAATGTCAGAGGTTGCCGAGCACAAAATCATGGATGACCCTTGGGGCGTTCTCATCAAAACCAGCAATATCCAACATGCCACTATCAGAAGGATCAGCAAATCGCAATCGGTTCGTTGACATGGCACAGTTGATATATCTACAAAAAAGAAGAGATTGTCTGTTATTATTTAGAAATCAAAACATGTTTTATATATATCTATATAATTATAAAACTCAAATGACCTTGTAACGATGTATGTAACCCACTTTCCAGATTATGACATCGGTCGGTTCACAACTTTTTAAAACTTGGAATTTTTAATCTTATGACAACCGGTTGCGCATGCGCGCATGACCTGCGTACTGAAATATCAATGTTATTATTTCGAAATTATTATTTAACATGGGAAGAGTGGGGTTTAAAATAACTTAAACATAATACAGAAATGAACGATGTAAAAAAAAAAAAAAAAAGCAGACAGTATTAAAAAGTGTTTATTTGGATAATTTAAACGCGAAAAAAAACAAAAAAACAAAAGAACAATTGGGACGCTGGAATATTAACGTTATTATTTCGAAATTATTATTTAACATGGGAAGAGTGGGGTTTAAAATAACTTAAACGTAATACAGAAATGAACGATGTAAAAAAAAAAAGCAGATATATCAAAATTTGAATTTAACTATAATAGGTATTATGGTATCTGTTCAGTGCACATTTACCTATAAGTATGGCCAACCACTTATAATTCAGTAACTTTTTTTCTTTTCTTTTTTTTATTCAATTTTCACCCCAAACAAGGCACAGTGCCACTTTGAAGCAGGGGGCTACTATCAAGGACATAATTTGCAGGGACATTATGAAGAGGGATGAGTAGAAAGATGTTTGTTCAAGTACACTTGAACTTCTGCATATCAGTACAGTTGGGAAAGCAGAATACTGGAAGGGAGTTCCAAAGACCTGCAGTTCTGGGGAAGAAACTACTGGAGTAAAAGGCTTTCTTGCACTTAGGGATCTCTACTGTGAAGGGGTGGGACTTAGTGGCTTGTCGGGGGTAGTTTTTTCAAAAATAATCAATTATAATAAACAGAACGACTCATAGAAATCTATCTTTATTCTTTTTTCATTTTAATATACTTTCATAGAAATGTTTCTGTTATGTCAAAAAAAAACTATTTTCGTTACGTCACAAGTGTCACGCCCATACATGAATTCCATAGCTAATATAACATACTGACCCAATGGATCACAGGTAGTCTAGTATATATATATATATATATATATATATATATATATATATATATATATATATATATAAGAATTGTAGGATTTATAGTTAAATTTTTTGAAGCAAAAATATAGAATTTTTAAACAAAAAATTTATTATTTGAAATAAAAAATACAAGAAATTTAAAGTTCTTTCCTTAATCCATGAATTTTCAAAGCATGGCTCATATTTTCAGAGGAAATGTATTTAGCAAAATAATCATTATGAATAACCATAAATTTTGCTATTTAGCACATACATTGAAAATTAGTTAAAAAATATTTTTTTTAAAAGAACATAGATAAGGATATCAATTTAAGGTGATCAATGCGAGAATTGGATTAATCAAGAAAAGGATATGTATTCCGAAAATGGTGTCCCAGGAATAGTGATGAAAGTTAGTTTTATATTCTATACTAGTTAATAAGTCACATATCGAAAGTAAAGTGCAAAATTGTAAAATCCAACGTCCAGAAGAAGTGGCAAAGATCTTACTTTGCTCTATCTTGTATATTAAGCTATTTTATTGGAATTGTCTTATATAAAAATATTTCCTCTCAATAATCTATAAATATAAAAGCGAAAATGTATGTATGTATGTGTGTTCGCTTTTTCTGTGTGTCTACAAAAGGCTTCTTTCAGAAAAGCGGTCGGTCGGTTCACAACTTTTTAAAACTTTTTATATCACATATAAATCGTAATATCTCACAAGTTAACAATGAAGCTCGCCTGTCTATTTAATTTGCTCGATTTCGGGAAGATAAATATTCAAGATTTGTCGCTCGCCGCATGTGGGTTAGTATTTTTCCTATAACATCTTGGGGGGTGGGGGGGAAAAAGCGTTCAGCAGTAAATACTATCCCGCAGTCAAACTTAACCTCATTAACTCATTAAAATGGGCACCTGCTAAATCCAAGTAATTAAATAAATTCAAACGTGTTTCCGTTAGCATCTCGCGGTGGGGCAATGGTTAACGTCGCACGTTTCTTTTTCCATACTTTAATTTACAACCTTGCCTCAACGGTTCGGGTTCGATCCTCATACTTACTTTTTTTTTTTAACTCCCCCCCCCCCACCCCCGGAGTTTCCACACACACCTCCAAACACCCAGGCAACGCCGGGTACCCCTCGCTAGTCTATAAATATAAAAACGAAAATGTGTGCGTGTATGTATGTTCGCTTTTTGTGTATGTCCACAAAAGGCTTTTTTCTGGGAAGCAATCGGTCGGCTCACTCCTTAAAACTTTTTATATCACGTCTAAATGATAATATCTACGAGTTAACAACGGGGGTTGCCTGTCTATTTAATTTGCTAGACTTTGAAAAGCTAAATATTCCACATTTTTGGATCACTACGTGTTGATTTAACTTCGAAATGCCATGGCCTAAAAAGCTTTTTCCTTAATTTTCCTCTTTACTCTTTTATGATATAATAAAGTTAGATATAACTTTTATTCCTCATCTTTCATTTAATATTTTTGTTTGCTCCTCTTAATAGTGTTGAGCTTTTCTTATTTTGATAAGCTTTGTGTTGTTAAAGATCTACACGTTGATTGGTTTGATTTGGTTTGGTTTTACAGCATATCAACCTTTTTTTTTTTTTGGTTATTTAATGCCTAGTCCCAATTTTTTTTTTTTGTATTATAGATATTTTAATTTAGTCAGTGAGTCAAATCAGACTTTTTGCATCATTAGGTGATGTGCTTCCTTTCTTTTTTTGGGGGGGCGTAAAGTTGGATTGAATTAAAGTTATATTCTTTTATATAGATTTACTTTCTTCAGAAATGTTAGTATTTTGTTGGAGTTTATTTTTTTGAATAGTTCTTTCATATTGTTGACATTGTAATAATTTTGCCGGATATGCGCAAGATCGCCACAATCCAAAAGAAAGTGTTTTACTGTAAAAAGTTCTTGGCATGCAAAACATTCTGGAGCGTCTTCTTTTTTCAGCAGGAAGGAGTGGGTTATGTGCATGTGTCCTATGCGAATACGGGACAAAATCACTTCCTCTCTACGTGATCTTCTGGCATCTGCTAATCGTTCTTCTATTGTGGGTTTGATCTTGAAAAGTTTATTATTTGGACAGTTATTCCATCTTTCTTGCCATTTCTTTATAATGAGATTATTTATTTGTTGTTTGTAGTCAGAATGTGGAATTTTTATATTGCTTTTAAGGAGTTTTAAAGCGTTTTTGGCAGCTTTATGTCAGATTTTTCATTGCCCTGAATTCCAGAATGACCGAGGATCCAGCAGAATTTGATACCTTTGTTTTGTGAAAGAGTGTATTTTTTGTAGCAGTTTGATGAGTAGTGGGTTATTTAAATTTTTATTCTTTAAGGATTTGAGTACCGATAGGGAGTCTGAAAAAATTATAAATTTGTTGTGGGTAAGGTCAGTGATGAGATCTAGTGCCATATCTAAGGCTGTGGCTTCGGCACTAAAAATTGAGGCATGGTCTGGTAGTCGCTTCTGTAAGTTAATGTTAGTGGATACGACTCCGCATCCGGTTTTATTGCTGTCTTTGGACTCATCTGTGTATATGTGCTGATGGTTTGGGTATTTTTCCTGAATGATAAGGAGTTTTTCTTGATAGGTTAGTGGATGGGTTTGATTTTTTGGGAGGTTATTTTATTCCAAGATAATTTCAGGTTGTTTTAGTAGCCAGGTGGAAGGCTTAGTTGGTTGACATTATGGATATTGGTGATTGTGATACCTGCATCTTCTACTAGTGGTTTTGTACGGAGCTCAAAAGGTTTTATAGCTTTTACTTTTTGGTCATATAGATTTTGGTAATTTGGATTGAAGGTACAGTTAGAGGCTGGATTTGTTGGTTGTGATTTTTCCCTATCATAGAGCGAGTAATCTAGTGAGTTTGCAATGTAGTCGTAAGCAGGATTGTCTGGGCAAGAGAGAATTTTGGTCAGGTATTGTAAGGCTAGTTTGTCGCGTTGAATTGATAATGGGGGTTCATTGGCTTCTGCATAGAGACTATCGATGGGAGAAGTTCGGAAAGTTCCCAGTGCAAGCCTGAGGCCCTGATGTTGAACGGTGTCCAATATCTTTATGTACGACTTTCTGGTGGCACTGTAAATGAAGCTGCCATAGTCTAGTTTCAATCGCACTAGTGATCTATATAACTTTAATAGGGTTTGTCTGTCCGCTCCCCAATCTGTGTGGGCAATGACCCACATTAGCTGGAGAGTTTTATTACATTTATTTTTAAGATGTTTTATATGAGGGATGAATGTAAGTTTTTTGTCTAGTATTAACCCTAAGAATTTATGTTCATTTACAACAGGAATCGGAATATCATTTAGTTTTAAAAGATGATCTGGGTGCAGTTTTCTTAGTTGACAAAAGTGCATACATTTTGTTTTGTTAATGGAAAATTTGAAGCCATTCTTAGTTGTCCATTTTTTTTATTTTGTCAATGCATTGTTGAAGTTGACGCTCAATTATATGGATATGTCTCGAGCTGTATGCAATTAAAAAATCATCAACATATAGAGAACAATCTACGCCTTAGTTTATGCATTCAACAATAATGTTAATTTTTAGGCTGAATAATGTTACCAACAAAATACTTCCCTGTTTCCTGTTCCTTGATGTCCGATAGGCACGTTCCTACACGGACATTGAATAGTCTATTATTAATGAAGTTGTTGATGAAGATGGGTAGTCTTTCTTTCACTCCAGCTTCTTTCGGATCTTTCATGATGCCATACCTCCATGTGGTATCGTACGTCTTTTCAAGATCAAAGAAAATAGCAGTCATATGCTTTTTTGTATAAATGAATTTCTGATGAAAGTTTCTAAACAAATTAAATGGTCTGTTGTGCTCCGATGCTTTCGGAAGCCACACTGAAAATTAGTTATTATTTTATGTGTTTCCAGAAACCAAATTAACCTGGTGCTGACCATTCTCTCCATGATCTTACACACACAGCTTGTTAGAGCTTTGGGACGATAATTGGAGGGGTCAGATGCATCCTTTCCTGGTTTTGGTATAGGAATGACTATGGCTTGTTTCCATATGCCTGGAAAATTGCCACTGAGCCAGATGTCATTATAAATAGAAAGTAAATACTTTAATGGTTCATCTGGTAGTTGTTTTAGAAATTCATATTCATGTTATCTTATCAGGTCCCTCAGCCGTGTTGTTGGCTTTTTTTAATGAATCCTTTAGTTCATGGATGGTAAAAGGTTTGTTGTATTCTTCCTCATTATTACTTTTATAGTTCAGTTTTTTTTTTTCTGATTCCTGTTTAATGATCTGGAATTTTTTATTGTAATTTTTAGAAGATGGATTATTTGAAATAGTATCTGCAAGCAGGTTTGCCATGTCCTCTTTTTTAGTTATTTTATTATTGTTTATACAGAAGTGGTTGACAGGGGAACTGGTGTTTTTCCTGATATTTTCTGAATCATATTCCATACAGTTTTGTCTTTGGTGGTGTTATTGATTTTAGGCACAAAATTCTTCCATGATTCCCTTTTGGCTTCGTTTATTGTTTGACGTGCTTTAGCCCTGCATATTTTAAAGTTGCTTAAATTCTGAGTAGTTGGTTGATTGTTGAATTTTCTTAATGCATCGTAGCCTGACAGCCTTTTTACAGTCATTATTAAACCAGGGACGATTATACTTGGTTGATGATTTTGTTTTAGGAATACATTCTTCTGCTATTGAGATAATGGTATCTGTAAAGTGAGTGATTGGGTCTTTCTCATGTTTTCCAGGTAGGAGTTTGTGTTTGCATAGTAATTTGAATTTATTCCAGTTAGCTTTTTTAAGGTTCCAGCGAGGAATTTTTGAGGTTATTTCAGGACCAAAATGTTCTAACGTTATTGGGAAGTGGTCATTTCCACAGGTATCCACATGCACTGTCCAATTGTAATCTATAAAGATACTAGGATCACTTATAGAGAGGTCAATTGCTGAGGACAAGTTTGTAGCAGAGTGAATAAAAGTTGTTTTTTTGTTGTTATATATGCATAGGTTGTTGTTGTTGATAATATTTTCTATAGTGATTCCTTTTCTGTCTGTGTTTGCACATCCCCAACTAGCATTATGACTATTAAAGTCGCCTAATAATAAGAAGGGGCGAGGGAGTTGGTTGATGAGTTTTTCTATTTCAGTTTCATCTATGGGGTCGTTTGCAGGCAGATAAATGGAGCAAATTGTGACCGTTCTATGTAGGGTGGCTGTGACAGCAATTGCCTGTAAGTTAGTTTGTAGATTTATTTGGCTTTGTGCTGTGTTTTTGTTAATGAGAATGGATGTTCCTCCAGAAGCTCTATTTGGGCTATTTGTTGTGTAGTTGTATTCAGTAAAACTTTGGAGATTGATATTTTCAGATGGTTTTAAAAAGGTTTCTTGTAGGCATAATATTGTGGGACATAGATCGGATATTAGTAGAAGTAATTTATTCCGGTTGGCTTTTATACCTCTGCAATTCCATTGGATTATTTTGTTGGCCATAGTTTAGATTTTATGTATTTGATTTCCTTTTGTCTTGGGAATAGGGGTGTTTTCTTTTTTATGGGGGTTCAGAAGTTTTGTCTTCTATTTCCATTGTTTCCAAGGAGGTTTTAAATTTATTTTGGTCTGTAGTTCTTGTATCTCCAATATCTTAAAGCTATTGGAGAGGGGAATTTGTGGGTTTATTTGTAGTTTTTGTTTAGTTAAGTTTGGTTCTGGTTTGTTTTTTTGGATTTGTTTCTGATCTACTGGGTGTGGCATTTGGATTTTTGGTTCCAGTGAGTTTTTTTTAATTTCTTCAATTGTATTTATCAATATTTTGATTTGGTTGGTGAGGTCTTGGATTTTAATATCAAGGTTTGTTGTGCAATAATTGTCATTGTTTTTATTGGTGTTGGGAGTATTTTTTTTGTTATTTCGGAATATTTAGCTGTTACTGCCTTTTTCCTAGGTGATGTTTAATGAGTGTTTAATTTTAACAATTTCCTTTTCTTTTTTCCAGATTTCACAGTCTTTGGAGTAGGCACTGTGATTTTCTGTACAGTTGGCACATTCATAAGTTTTTGACAGTTGATATGATCATCGTTTTCTCCACACCTTCCACACACTGGCTGGCATGTACATCGGTCCTGATGGTGACCAAACTTTTGACATTTAAAGCAACACAGTGGGTTAGGGATGTACGTTTTGACTCTTAGTTTCTCATAGGCTATTTTTATTTCTTGTGGAATTTTTTGTTGGTAAAAGGTTAGTATGTATGTGTGTGTGTTTATCATTTCTCCTTTTTTTTTTTATTTGAATTCTTCTGACATCCGTTACATTTTGTTCTTTTAGATTTGAACGGATTTCGTCGATGGAGAAAAGTGAAAGTTTAGGGCTTTTCACCACTCCTTTGCATATGTTTAGTGTTTTGTGAGGGTATGTTTTTATTTTTATATTGTCAAAATGTTTCCATTTTAAAAGTTCATCTGCCTGTGTTTTGGTAAGAATTTCTATCAAAAGAGTACCATTTCTTAATTTTTTGACTAGTTTAGGTTTGACCCTTTCTGATAGTATTTTTTCTATCTTGAAGGGGTAGAGTTTGGTTAAAGGCACTTCTCCAATTGACTTCATTACTATAAAGTTTGGATAGTTATCTGGTTACTCATTCGTGTCACTGTCTGAACTGTCTAAAAATCTTTTTTTACTTAGATTTTTATAACTCATATTGGGTTCGTTTTCTTTAATTCATCATCCCTGCTCCCCACCCACCTTAGAGCCCTACTTGGGATGTGCACAGGGGACAAGCCCATTCGCCCTGGCTACAACAGGGTTATAGGTATGATATACTTGTACATAATGTAGACTTTGAGCACTTGTGTATCTTAATTTCTCCCATCCAAGTAAAATATGGGAAACATCAGAGAAAAACATCCATGTCTAGTCCTTGTTCACTATATATAATTGACCCTCAGCCATCGCTTTCACCACTTATTTGGGGATCAGTATTGATGGGGAAGTGTCGTGTAGTATTTATATTTGGTGTAGATTATATGTGTATAAGTGGTGAGCTAGACGTGACCAGCCGATTGATCGGATCGGGCCTCTCTGACCGCCCGTCTGGCTCAGTACGAGGCCAAAGTGGAGTGTTGCAACTGATACCTTTATTTCCCTAGGTATCAGTTGCTCAGCCACCAGGATCCTTTTCGTAGACATTACATACAGGATGCGACCTACGGCCAACAGGTGGCCCCATTTGAGGGACTTTTACTCTCTGCAGGGGGGCAGTCAGTGTATTCTAATTTCCCACTGATGGGGTTGGTAAGTAGGGAAGGAAAAGGAAAGGAGAGGGGAAAGGGGGTTGTTGTTTTTGTTTTTGCAGAACATAAGTTTTACAAAAGAGAATAGAAAACAAAAACAGAAAATCGATGTAGGTGCATTTCGTCTCAGGAAGCCAATAGACAGCCTGATCTGGTAGCACCAGTTTACACTTTGATAACATAATTATATATATATATATATATATATATATATATATATATATATAGTAATGTGATTGATAATTTAAAAATCAAATTAGAATATGTATATGTATATATGTGAATGCGTGTATATATGTGTATATATATATATATATGTGTGTATGTGTCTCTGAGTTTTATTAGAATTATATTATTATAATATTGTACTTAAACCAAATTTAGATTTATAATTTTACTCTATTTTATTTCTATATTCAACCCATATTAATTTTCTTATCAAGTAAACCCATACCTTTATTTTAATTTTTTCCAGATACATCTGCCTTACTTTTAATGCTAGGTTTATTTATGGTGTCTTTTACATATACTAAAAACCCTCCCCAATACTTTGCTGATGAGGAAAATTTGTTTGTTAAAAACACTATATGTAAAAATTATTGTCCATAGCTTGATGTCTACCACAACAAAAACATTGTTTTCCGAAACGATCGTACAAATTATTGATTTTGTTGTTGTTCCTTCTTATGAAACGGATTTTTAATTTAATTCTAATTTGATTTTTAAATTATCAATCATATTACTAAATATCAAATTAGCTCTAGGATATTTACCTATCGAGCTTATTATGTATCTAAATTACAACGAGCACTTTTTCTTTCCCTGTATTTTGATTAAACTAGTAATTTTACTATTACATTAAAATACACTCTGCTCTTTAGACTATTGTTCTAATCTCCTTTAAATTATATATATATATATATATATATATATATATTAATGATGGGATGATTCCAACATTTTTCCCGATTCTGACACAATTACTGATTCCATACTAAATTACTGATTCTGATAAAATCACCAATTCAGATTCTTTATAAATCTCTATATATTATGTGTTATTTTTACTGATTATCATAAAAACACATTTTAAATGTGCAGATATTTTTTCATATATAAAAATGTGGGTTTTAGTGTTACTGCTTGTTTAAAATCAATAAATATTTAATGTTTAAACATTAATACCAACAATGGAAGATTTGTTTTAAACAAAATCAAATAAAAAAAATATAATTAAAAGAATCCTTTTCGACATTGAAAAATAAGTACAGATACGGATTCCGATGCACCAAAAAGTTAAGATTTTTCCGATTCCAGATTCTTATTAATCATCCCAACACTAATATATATATATATATATATATATATATATATAAACAGATTTACATGGACAAGACACTGGACTTGAGAATTTTTCAGACAAATGGTCAGTTAAAACCAGAAGTGGTCGTCAGGCAACTTAATAAATGGTTGCTTTCCACAGACATTTATCCAAAACATTAGCATGTCCAGTGTCACGACCATGTAAATTTGTTTATATTAATAAAAAATATATCTTGCTTTTCTTTTATTGAGCACTCTTAATAACCTCATTAAATTTATTAGTTCTCACTCTTTAATACCTATAACCTAGTGTATATATATATATCTATATATATATATATATATATATATATATATATACTAGCATTTCAGCCCGGCATTGCTCGGGTGTTTGGAGATGTATGTTGAGGGGGAAAAAAAAAAAAAGTGGTAGTAAGAAGGTAGGCTCGAACCTATACCATGAAGGAGGAAAAGAACGGGGAAAAAAACGTGACGTTTTTGCTGTTACGACCACTGCCAAACCGGAAGTGACGTAGGTTTAAATTAAGGCTAGACAATCCAAAAGGGGGGATGACTTTTGAAAATATCGGCGTAAAAAACGACCCCTCCCTTTAGAAAAGTGCCCAGTTGAGGGTGAAGGAATTAATGTTTTTAGCCAATTTTTTGGTATTTGTAGTCAGAAGGGTCGTGCTTCCAAACGATACTGATCTTGTGAAAATCCGTCGCCTCTGTTGAAAGTTTTAGGCAGACATGCAAACATACATACAAAGATTTATATATTGGTACCTCAAATTTTCAACCCAAACCAATTAAAAAACTTCCCCTATCTTTGAATACCCTTTATGTAAAATTTCAAATGTTTAGACCAGAAATTGTCTGAGTAATTTGGGTAGAGACCGCAGAGGTCAAATTTTTTTTAACTTTGACCCCTATTATGACCCCTTAAAATTTATTGTTTTGGGTTCAAATCAAGTTATTAAGTTAGATCCATGTCCAAGGAACCTATATAATTTCAAGTGTTTAGACCCAAAATTGGCAGACGAGTTTGGTAGAGTTCTCAAAGGTCAAATCGTTGAACTTTCACCCCTTAACAGCCAAATTTCTGGCCGAAAACTGATCACATAGATTTTCCCAAGTCTCAGTACCCTGTATATCAAATTTCGAGTTTGTAGACTGAAAATTGACAGAGTTATTGTGTAGGGAAATGTACACAGACAGACAGACACAGACAGACACTTTCACTTTTATAGATATATAGATATATATAAAGTTATGTAATTAGCTAGAAGCATTGTGTGTAATATAAATATAGAGAGGCCATAGAAGACTCCATAATGCAAGAAATGGAAATATAATATTGCAATTCTTGCATTGTGATAGCCGTTTCATTTTCCTTAAGTTTTCAAGAATCATGGAACCTTTTTCTGAGGCTAACACTTGATTTCTATATGAGATACACACATATACATATATATATATATATATATATATATATATATGAGATACATAAATGTCCAAGTGTTAGATTAAGATTTTCTTTTACTTCACAAATCCTGAATTAGTAAAGAAGTGATGGACATTAATTTTCCTCTCCACAGTTCACTACGTTATATCTTTCTTGCAGTCTCTTAATCTTACTTACACTTGTCATACTTTTGTAATTCATGTTTCAGGCATTGTTAGGTCATCTCCGTCTGATTGACCTCACAATTAGTCTTCTGATTCATACTGTCGGATTTGTTTTATCCTTTTATTATCATCTTTGATTAAGGTGCTGTATAATATGCTCTCCATTTATCTTGGCTTTGTTTCCAGTCGTCCTAGACTCCTCCTAGCATCTGGAATCAAGCAGTGCATACTCAGGAGAAGAGCGGTTAGAGATTGTACAACCCTTGCTTCACAATTCAGCGTGTGTAATCCATCATTCCTTCAAGTTGATTAAATGGTTCTCATCATTCTGGTGTACACCTCCATCGTGTTAGATTGAATAAATAATGATGTGATAAACTTGTATCAAAGCAGTCACAAAAACAAAAGGATCAAGTAAAAATTCTTTTTATTAATCTCATTATCACTTACTTGGCATCTGGAATATTCATGTCCTTCCTATACTGCTTCAGCGCCTCCGCCGGGGAAATGTCACTTATACATTCACGGCAATCGGTAAGTACAAGGAATACATCAACTGGTAACTTGTTTGAGACGGCCCATTTTATTGGTAGCGACAAATCACGTGCATTATAGGGTAACTAAAACAGACAAAAGCAAATCATGTCATAAAGTGGTTAAACAGGTTTCAGAAGCAGTAAAACTATATATATATATATATATATATATATATATATATATATATATATATATATATAGTAATAAAATTACAGTTGGAGTCAGAATGTCTGAACACACGCATCACTCTGAAAAACATATTTAATATCAGCGGAGGTAACTCTACAAACTCCTATTTTAAAGAAAAACTTTTTACGAAAACATCTGAAGAGAGCACACCCTAAGCTCGAAACGCGTTATAAAAATATTTTAAAATAAAAATATGATGAAAACCTTTAAAAAAAACCCACAATTGTTGATGGCTACAGTCTTTTAAATATACATTTTTCCTCTCGTTGGAACTACACAACCATCACTTTAAATATATATATATATATATATATATATATATATATAGTAATAAAATTAAGCTAAAAAAAATGCTCTACTTGTTAAGAGGAGCAAACAATAGAATAAATTAAGCTAAAAGAGTAAAGTAACATAGGAACTTTGTTACATTATCAAGTTAATAAAGGTTACAAAAAGAGGATTAAGGGAGAGACCTCTTTAGGTCCTGGCATTTCAAAGCTAAGTGCTTTTTGTCAGAAGAGAAGAAAAAGTTGGCATTATACAAAAGTAAAGGTAAAAGACAAACACCAACTTTGAAAAGATTGAGATTAGAATTAGAAAAAAATTTCATGGGAGTGGGGATAATATGATGGTGATAAAGGAGAGAAGAGACAGAAAAAAATCTGTAATGGCTAAAAGATATATAAAAAATAACTTATTCTTTATCTTCTTACACATAAAATGTTATAAGAAGGTATAGTATTTTATGTATCGATTTTCAGTATTTATTTCAACAGTGCAACAGTACAGGTAGAGTTAGGTAGTAAGTTATGAAAATATATATGGCAATTAAGTTTTTTTTTTACTTGGGGTCATCACTTATCAAGGCCCAGAGGCCACTCTAGGGTAAGGGTTAATGAGTGTTAGGTAGATGGTGAGACAACACCATGATCAGCAATGGTGGAACTTGGGTAGAGTTTAATTATATAAGAGGACGGCTCAACAAGAAGTTATTTAAATTAAGCTTGAAAGTTATAGTCAACTGGGAAGCAGTCCAATGGTATTGTATTCCACAGATGGAGAGTTTTAGGTAAGAAACTTTTTTTTATGTAATTTTCATTTAGTTTTAAGTGCAGTGAAAGAAATTGTTGCTGCTTATGCAGAGAAGGAACATGGCTATTTTTTAAATAGTATTTTCAAGTTAAATTCGATTTTTACAATATCTTTTTTTATTAAATTGTTAGGTGAAAGTACAGAATAATTACAAAATACCCTCCCTCTCCATGTTAAGAATAGCTTTCTAAATAATAACTATTCCAGCATGGTACCTTCTCTACATAAGTACCAAATTGTTGACAGTTGTTGTAGCTAGACGATTACTTGTGAAAGTTTTACAGAGGGGGAACCATAGATTGAAGCTCAGTTGAGCACTTACCATACAAGTAACGATAGAGCTACACAGGATCTTTCATATTTCATTCCCATAAGAACTTGCCAGGGTAAAATGTATATTAGCATGATGTGTCCCTATGAGGATGAAATGCAGAAGATCATGTGTAGCTTAATTGCCATGTATATTTTCATAACTTACTACTGTATATATATTAGTAGCCAGGCAAGGCCACAGGGGAGACAACTAAGCAAAAAAAAATCCTAAGCAAAATTCATCCCAAAGCAGCAAAACTAAAGCAAATATATACAATGTAGGCAAATTTGGACATATTTCAATGGTTTGAAAATATAGGTTCTTTTATACCAATTGTCATAAAATTTTAACCATATAATCTTCAAAAAGCCTGCAAATTTTCATGCAGTTTCGTCCTATAGAACCAAAAGTTCCATATGCAAATTGGCTACGAGTATATATATATATATCTATATATATCTATATATATATATATATATATATATATATATATAGATAGATAGATAGATAGATAGATAGACCACCTTTTTTGGCAATATTATAAGTTCGAAATCTGAGCGACTAATGATCAGAATTTAACAAATGAAGGATCGTTGGAAAGCTAATGACCTAAATTGTGTAGTGTATTATGTGATATTTGCCCTTCAGGTCGCACATTAAGGAGATCATCCATCATCCAGAGCCTATGTTTGTTTGTTTTTTTACAGCCAAAAACATTTCGGTAAAGTATCTTTCCACCCTCAAAAAATTACCACTATTATAGGTTTTCGATGATGCTAAAAACGAAAATAACATTTAAAATTCCAGGAAACGAGTAGTTTCTCGGATATAAAGAAATTATAGTTTCAAAAAGTGAGGAATCACTTTTTTATATTAATTTAATGTAAAATGAAAACCCACTTTATAGCCATTTTTTGGGGGCATCTGTTATTTTTGTTTAGGGGTAGTGTTTATTATGGTCTGGTAAACCAACACAAAACCTACCTTATAAACTTATTTTCTATAAGTTTTTGGGTATGCTGAAAACAAATATTGTATTTAAATTTTCCGCAAATTAGTATTTTTCCGGGTATTAAGTAAAAATATGCATGCACTTGCACATACAATAGCCACCATATTATTCATCTTAATGAACAAGCTCAGAACCTGATAAAAACTTTTAAACCCGGGTTCTTGTTCACTCTTTAAGATATATGACTTATTTTAGAGAAAAAACAACAGCAAAACAAAAGAAAACACAAATCATTATCTGACTTTTTAATTTCTGTTCTATAATTCAAATATGAAGCGATGTTTTCAAAGTGCTGTCGTCTTTCTTATTTCAACTTTTATTTATTTTAGCAGATAATAGATTTAAAGAGGTCTTACAAAAGATATATTTGAATAATTTTATTGGACCAGAGGATTTGATTAAAATTATCAATTATTGCAACAACCTTATGCTAAATACAGTAAGTTATAAATAAATAAAATGCAATAAGAATATCCTACTCTACCATCCTTAGAAGAAAATACAATTGCAGCCAACTGTAGTAAAATTTTAAAAAAACTCCAAACTAACCATAATTCTACCATATCTAACATGACATGTAACTGCAGAATTACAAAGTGATTTCCCCTTTAATAATAATTGCATGTACAAATATTTTGTCAATAAATGTGTCATTAAATATGATAACATTAATATTAATATCAATACTATTACTACTAATAATAGCAACTGCATATCCAACAATATGAATATTGATAATATTAATAATAGAAATAGTAATAATTACAGTAGAAATATTTATAATAATATCTACACATATATTGGATCAAAACGCAGTATAAATTAAACATAGAATTTCAGCATTTTAAAAAACTTGTTGATCTGTGTGTGCTTAAACAAATATTTAATTTTTTTTTTTTTTCAATTTTTTTTTAATAATTTTTTTCTAGCTGGAGATGGGATATCTTACCAAATGCCAGACATTCACAGGCTATTTCATACATTTTTTTTTTAAAGATTTCAAATGTCCTTTTAAGTGCAATTATTTGACTGAGGCTAGCAATATTACATCTGTAAAAGAGAGAGAAAGCAGAGAAGAAGAAAGATGGGGGGAGGGCTAAAAGACGTCCAATATATGCCAGCATGTAAAACAAACGTTAAGGTAATGAAAATGATGAAGATGAAGATGTAATCGATTTGATGACACTTACCAATCCACCGTAAGAGACAGAGAATCCTGCAATTTGATCACAGATTTCAGAAAGTTGCATTTCTGTGCTGAGTTTCAAGTTAAGTGCACCCGTTGGCAGAAGAAGTAAGAGTTGAAAGTGTTCTTCTTTACGGGCGACGAGCATAGACATAATCGCTGCCGCTAGCGTGGTGGAGATCACAGGAGCACCGCGGACTGCACAACGGAACATGTTGTCACCAACCTTGACAGCAATCAAATAACGCTTGCCTGTACGAGGTACATTCTGGAAACATAAATACAATGTTAAATATCAGATAATAGAAAGAATAAAAAACCATGATGGTGAAACTGGATTAAATAAAAAAGGTTTTGAAATTCCATATAGATTCCTAATAATCACGTTGACACACTGGTTCTTGTTAGATCATCAAAGTTAAGCAATGTTGAACCTGGTTAATATCAGATGGGTGACTATTTGAGAATACCAGATGATGTATGTAAGAGGATATCAACACTTCTCAGCAAAAATGACAAAAATCCAATGTCGTCATCTCTCCTGACAGAAATATCGAACTGCTTGTAAATTTGATATTTCCTTGACATTTCCTCCTTCAAAGGAAGCCGATTCAGCTTCCCTTGAATGTTGAATGTATACTGCTGGCACACATTCAACACAAAGATTTTCAAGTTTGAAAAGATGCCCCTGAAGAAGGTTAAAAGTTACATCGTCGAAAATGTTGCAAAAATAACAACGAAAATAAGGATATTAGTGTTATGTATACATCAGCTAGTATTTATTTCATGATTTTAATTTGAAGGAGAAACAGCTGATTACACATATTAACCTACTTGAGCCATTGCTTGGTGTCTATGTCATAACACCGGATAGAAAATAGGTGGTGTCATTCAATTTGGTAAACCCCAACCAATTACGGTATCTTTAAATAAACATATTTAAAAAAAAATAAGTAAACAAACATATTTATTTGAAAAAAATTATACGTAAAAGATTAATAAAAAATTTTCCACATATAATTAAAAAAAAAAAATGTTTATTTTAATATATTTTTTATATATGTAAATATGTTGCCAAGCTAATCAAAAACCTTGATTCCAGTAAAGCAACTGGCCCTGACGGTATTCCAATTATAGTACTCAAAAAACTTCAACCTGAACTAGCGCCCATACTTACAAAACTGTTTAAACGTTGTCTTAATGAGAATAGTTTCCCATCTCCCTGGAAAATTTCATCAGTATGCCCTGTATTTAAGAATTCAGGTGATCGCTCATCCCCCTCTCAGTACAGGCCAATAAGTCTCCTGTGCGTCATGAGTAAGTTGCTAGAATCTGTGTTAAATACAGAAGTAATCAACCATCTCAACAAAAATAACCTTCTTAGTGACACTCAATATGGTTTCCGTTCTGCTAGATCTACAGCAGATGTGCTTACAGTTATATCGCATAGGATTAGCAAATCTCTCGACGGTGGCAATCTTTCTAGGGCAATTGCTCTTGACATATCTAAAGCCTTTGATAGGGTATGGCATAAAGGTTTACTTCATAAGATCGCTAGCTATGGTATAGCTGGAAAAGTCTTCTCAATTATTAAATCATTTCTTTCTGATAGGTTCATAAGAGTAGTAGTTGAGGGGCAAAAATCAGAAGCTCACAGTATTAATGCTGGTGTCCCTCAGGGGTCCATCCTGGGCCCAACTCTTTTCCTGATCTACATTAATGATCTTCCAAATCACATCCTTACATCATTTGTAGACATCTATGCTGACGACACTACCATTTATGGTAGCACATCTAAGACAGTAAACGACCAAGTTCTCTCCAATTCTCTCTCCTCTGATCTTGAGCACGTAGTACAATGGGGAAAGGAGTGGCTGGTTACTTTTAATGCATCTAAAACCAAGCTTCTCTCTTTACATCATCAACATTCTAATCCACATCTGGCATCAATTGAAATGAATGGCTCTCGTCTTCAGGAGGCCTCAAGTTTTGACAAGCTTCTGGGCTTGACCATTACTCCTGATCTTAAATGGAACACGTACATCAAATCTGTTGCCAAGGCCGCTAGAAAAATGGTGGGATCTTTCTATCGATCCAGTAAATATCTCACTGCTGATTCTATTCTCTATCTATATAAGAGCCAGGTACGTCCAAGGATGGAATACTGTTGCCACATCTGGGCAGGAGCTGCTAGAAAGGACTTGTCCTGCCTTGATAGAGTTCAAAATAGACTTCGTAGCCTCGTAGGAGATGTCCTTTTCTCCTCCTTGCAACCTCTATCTCACAGAAGAGATGTTGCGAGTTTGTCTCTGATGTATCGTTATTTTCATGGAAAGTGTTCGACTGAGCTTCAATCTATGGTCCCCCCTCGCCAAGCTGTAAACACTATCAATAATTCCCCCCACACTTTTACTATATTGTCCAATTTCTATTGTACACTCTTTAACCCTTATCCTTGAGTGGCGTCTTGGCCTTGATAATGTGGTGATGCCTATGTAAAAAAAAAAAAAATATATATATTTTATTTGAAATATGTTCATTTACAGACACATTTTTACAGAAATAATAAATATTAAATGTAACATACGTTTTTCAATAAATTTTTAAAACAAATATATTTACTATTATGAATTTTTCACCTATAATTTTTTTTTAATAAATATATTTATTTACTATTTTTCACATATAATTCTTTTTTTAATAAATATATTTATTTACTATTTTTAACCTATAATTTTTTTTTAATAAATATATTTATTTACTATTTTTCACCTATAATTTTTTTTTTAATAAATATATTTATTTACTATTTTTCACCTATAATTTTTTTAATAAATATATTTATTTACTATTTTTCACATATAATTTTTTTTTAATAAATATATTTATTTACTATTTTTAACCTATAATTTTTTTTTAATAAATATATTTATTTACTATTTTTCACCTATAATTTTTTTTTTAATAAATATATTTATTTACTATTTTTCACCTATGATTTTTTTTAATAAATATATTTATTTACTATTTTTAACCTATAATTTTTTTTAATAAATATATTTATTTACTATTTTTCACCTATAATTTTTTTTAATAAATATATTTATTTACTATTTTTCACCTATGATTTTTTTTAATAAATATATTTATTTACTATTTTTCACCTATAATTTTTTTTAATAAATATATTTATTTACTATTTTTCACCTATAATTTTTTTTAATAAATATATTTATTTACTATTTTTCACCTATGATTTTTTTTAATAAATATATTTATTTACTATTTTTAACCTATAATTTTTTTTTAATAAATATATTTATTTACTATTTTTCACCTACAATTTTTTTTAATAAATATATTTATTTACTATTTTTCACCTATAATTTTTTTTTAATAAATATATTTATTTACTATTTTTCACATATAATTTTTTTTTAATAAATATATTTATTTACTATTTTTAACCTATAATTTTTTTTCAATAAATATATTTATTTACTATTTTTCACCTATAATTTTTTTTTTAATAAATATATTTATTTACTATTTTTAACCTATAATTTTTTTTAATAAATATATTTATTTACTATTTTTCACCTATAATTTTTTTTTTAATAAATATATTTATTTACTATTTTTAACCTATAATTTTTTTTAATAAATATATTTATTTACTATTTTTCACATATAATTTTTTTTTAAATAAATATATTTATTTACTATTTTTCACCTATAATTTTTTTTAATAAATATATTTATTTACTATTTTTCACATATAATTTTTTTTAAATAAATATATTTATTTACTATTTTTCACATATAATTTTTTTTTAATAAATATATTTACTATTTTTCACATATAATTTTTTTTTAATAAATATATTTATTTACTATTTTTCACCTATAATTTTTTTTTTAATAAATATATTTATTTACTATTTTTCACATATAATTTTTTTTAAATAAATATATTTATTTACTATTTTTCACATATAATTTTTTTTTAATAAATATATTTATTTACTATTTTTCACATATAATTTTTTTTTAATAAATATATTTATTTACTATTTTTCACATATAATTTTTTTTAAATAAATAAATTTATTTACTATTTTTCACCTATAATTTTTTTTAATAAATATATTTATTTACTATTTTTCACCTATAATTTTTTTTTAAATAAATATATTTATTTACTATTTTTAACCTATAATCTTTTTTAATAAATATATTTATTTACTATTTTTCACCTATAATTTTTTTTTTAATAAATATATTTATTTACTATTTTTAACCTATAATTTTTTTTTAAATAAATATATTTATTTACTATTTTTCACCTATAATTTTTTTTAATAAATATATTTATTTACTATTTTTCACCTATAATTTTTTTTTAAATAAATATATTTATTTACTATTTTTCACCTATAATCTTTTTTAATAAATATATTTATTTACTATTTTTCACCTATAATTTTTTTTTTAATAAATATATTTATTTACTATTTTTCACATATAATTTTTTTTTAAATAAATATATTTATTTACTATTTTTCACCTATAATTTTTTTTAATAAATATATTTATTTACTATTTTTCACATATAATTTTTTTTTTAATAAATATATTTATTTACTATTTTTCACCTATAATTTTTTTTTTTTTAATAAATATATTTATTTACTATTTTTAACCTATAATTTTTTTTTTAATAAATATATTTATTTACTATTTTTCACATATAATTTTTTTTTTAATAAATATATTTATTTACTATTTTTCACATATAATTTTTTTTTAAATAAATATATTTATTTACTATTTTTCACCTATAATTTTTTTTAATAAATATATTTATTTACTATTTTTCACCTATAATTTTTTTTTTAATAAATATATTTATTTACTATTTTTCACCTATAATTTTTTTTTAAATAAATATATTTATTTACTATTTTTCACCTATAATCTTTTTTAATAAATATATTTATTTACTATTTTTCACCTATAATTTTTTTTTTAATAAATATATTTATTTACTATTTTTCACATATAATTTTTTTTAAATATATTTATTTACTATTTTTCACCTATAATTTTTTTTAATAAATATATTTATTTACTATTTTTCACATATAATTTTTTTTTAAATAAATATATTTATTTACTATTTTTCACCTATAATCTTTTTTAATAAATATATTTATTTACTATTTTTCACATATAATTTTTTTTTAAATAAATATATTTATTTACTATTTTTCACCTATAATCTTTTTTAATAAATATATTTATTTACTATTTTTCACCTATAATTTTTTTTTTAATAAATATATTTATTTACTATTTTTCACATATAATTTTTTTTTAAATAAATATATTTATTTACTATTTTTCACCTATAATTTTTTTTAATAAATATATTTATTTACTATTTTTCACCTATAATTTTTTTTTAAATAAATATATTTATTTACTATTTTTCACCTATAATCTTTTTTAATAAATATATTTATTTACTATTTTTCACCTATAATTTTTTTTTTAATAAATATATTTATTTACTATTTTTCACATATAATTTTTTTTTAAATAAATATATTTATTTACTATTTTTCACCTATAATTTTTTTTAATAAATATATTTATTTACTATTTTTCACCTATAATTTTTTTTTAAATAAATATATTTATTTACTATTTTTCACCTATAATTTTTTTTAATAAATATATTTATTTACTATTTTTCACCTATAATTTTTTTTTTAATAAATATATTTATTTACTATTTTTCACATATAATTTTTTTTTAAATAAATATATTTATTTACTATTTTTCACCTATAATTTTTTTTAATAAATATATTTATTTACTATTTTTCACATATAATTTTTTTTTAAATAAATATATTTATTTACTATTTTTCACCTATAATTTTTTTTAATAAATATATTTATTTACTATTTTTCACATATAATTTTTTTTTTAATAAATATATTTATTTACTATTTTTCACCTATAATTTTTTTTTTAATAAATATATTTATTTACTATTTTTAACCTATAATTTTTTTTTTAATAAATATATTTATTTACTATTTTTCACATATAATTTTTTTTTAAATAAATATATTTATTTACTATTTTTCACATATAATTTTTTTTTAATAAATATATTTATTTACTATTTTTCACATATAATTTTTTTTTAATAAATATATTTATTTACTATTTTTAACATATAATTTTTTTTAGTTTTGCCTTATTAAATGACACAACTAAAGGGAGATCATGTATTTGAAAAATATAAATGGCTAGACAAAACGAGCAAAAGTAATAGACCATTGACTTAAAATGAATGCTTTACACCAAAAAATCCCTAACTGTGCATCGAACAGATACAATAATATTCATTACACCTTATCACAACAACGATCCATACAAACTTTAGTTAGAACAGGCCAGTAGTTTCTGAGAAATTTTCTAGAGTAAATGTGGTCATGTGGTGACTAATCCCTATTTAATCCCTAACTGTGCATAGAACAGATACAATAATACTTAGTTTGCTGCACTTTATAACAAAGGTCCATACAATTTTTTAGCCAGACTGACCCAATAGTTTATGAGAAAAAGTGGACCAGAAAGACTCAGAGAAATATAATATAGATTACTTCATTTTTTCCACAAGATTTTTCAAGTAATGAGAAAACAGCATTAAAATCACAAATAATTCATATTCACTCAAGAAAGTAAAATAAAAATGTATTTTTCTTTTACAAATATATGTAAAATATTTAGCCATTAAAAACCTTTAAGACAAAGGCTCACATTTTGGATTCCATTAGCAATGGAATATTATTGGCAAAATGCAAGAAGAATATGATTAAATAAAGTGAGAAACTTAAAAATTGTTGAAAGAAAAATCTAAAATTATTAAACAATTACTTCATAAATGTTTTAACAAGGTTCAGCAGACTAAGAAAAAAATTGTAAGTTGTTATGTTGCCCAGAGGAAGAACTGCATGCAAAAACCAACCTGTGGAAAACCAACATTGTCAATATGGGAAAGATGTACCTGCATACTTTAAAAGATTCTGGCAAGCTTCCTTGTGTTTTCAGATCTGGTGGTAGCAACAACTCTGTAATCTACACAAGCTGTCATTATTGGGTTCACGATACGTTGTCGTTATTGGGTTCACGATACGTTGTCGTTATTGGGTTCACGATACGCTGTCGTTATTGGGCTCACGATACGCTGTCGTTATTGGGTTCACGATACGCTGTCGTTATTGGGTTCACGATACGCTGTCGTTATTGGGTTCACGATACGCTGTCGTTATTGGGTTCACGATACGCTGTCATTATTGGGTTCACGATACGCTGTCGGTATTGGGTTCACGATACGTTGTCGGTATTGGGTTCACGATACGTTGTCGGTATTGGGTTCACGATACGTTGTCGGTATTGGGTTCACGATACGTTGTCGGTATTGGGTTCACGATACGCTGTCGTTATTAGGTTCACGATACGCTGTCATTATTGGGTTCACGATACGTTGTCATTATTGGGTTCACGATACGTTGTCGTTATTGGGTTCACGATTTGTTGTCGTTATTGGGTTCACGATACGTTGTCTTTATTGGGTTCACGATACGTTGTCTTTATTGGGTTCACGATACGTTGTCGTTATTGGGTTCACGATACGCTGTCGTTATTGGGTTCACGATACGTTGTCATTATTGGGTTCATGATACGTTGTCATTATTGTCATTGGGTTCACGATACGCTGTCGTTATTGGGTTCATGATACGTTGTCATTATTGGGTTCACGATACGTTGTCGTTATTGGGTTCACGATACGTTGTCATTATTGCTATTGGGTTCACGATACGTTGTCGGTATTGGGTTCACGATACGTTGTCGGTATTGGGTTCACGATACGTTGTCGGTATTGGGTTCACGATACGTTGTCGGTATTGGGTTCACGATACGTTGTCGGTATTGGGTTCACGATACGTTGTCGGTATTGGGTTCACGATACGTTGTCATTATTGGGTTCACAATAGGCTGAGTGAGGAAGAGTGATTTATTAAGTTTTATTTTAACCTGACATAACACAAAATTGATGGAGCTCTCTCAATATTATCAAAATAACATTAGCAGCGTCAACAAAATCAACAGGAGCAGCAACAAAAAATCAGCAGGGGCAGAAAGAACGATTTCTGCAAAAATAATCAATTCTGATTGGTTAGAAACCTAGAGTTTAACTGGTTTTGTGACCTATCTTCAACCAATCAGAACACAATTGCCATGGGAGCCGAGCACCTGCCAGATTTCTTTATATAAGGCAGGATACACGCTCGCCCAACACAGAGATTCAGAGGAGCAATAACGTTTCCAAATAAACCCTTGTCAATCAGAATCACAATTCTCATAAGGTCAATTTGACCCTAACTGCTAGGCCAAGAGTTCTTGACAATTCACACAACAATTTCCACACTGCAGCGCTGTCATCTCCATCTTCTCGATAACCACCAACACTGTTGCAGTCATACTATAAATATCATCACAAATGATAATTTTCCACACGATAAAGTCCTGATTAAAATATTGTCACAAACGATAACCTCTACTCTATCAAATCCGGTTTAATTATCATCACAAACAATAACTTCTAAGGGATGAAACTCTGCTTTAATATCATCACAAATAATGATTTCCACGTGGTCAAATCCCGCTTTAAATATCATCACAAATACACGGACAACTTCAATTATCTTCACAAGGGACTCACTACATATTTTTCAATAACCCTCTCTTTGACAATCTTTCTTCACTCTGATATCGTCTTACGTGATCATTTCTATGCAGACAATTCAACTCCAATTATCTCCACAAGGGACTCAGGTACTCACTCTCCAATAATCCTCTCTCTCATACTCTTTCCTCACTAACAACAATTTCCTTTAAAATTCAATAAATGATTGTAAAAGAATCTGTCAAAAGGTCCACCCTGTGTTTTGTCCATTTCTTTCTCACCACCTTATGCTTTATTCATTAGGTAACAATAAATTTGAGAGAAAAAGAGATAAAGATCTAGTCAGAGTTTATACAGCATAATCACACAGACCGATTCCAGCTGGATCACCAAAGTTAAGCAACATTGAACCTGGTCAGTACTAAATGGGTGACCATTTAGGACTTCTGGGTGCTGTATGTGCTCTCCGCTTATCTCGGCATTGTTTCTAGTCATCCTGGACTTCTCCTTACCACTGGACTCAGTGCCAATTCAGGAGAGATGTGATGGGGATTGTGCAACCCTTGCCTCACAATTACATGCAAAGGAGTATCCTTTGTCTTTTGAAACTGAATGGAAGCATCAAAGTCAGAGTTTGGAAGTTAATTTCTAAAAGTCATCCAATGAAATGACAGGAAACAGAAGAAGATGATGCTTCTGCTGGTGATGAAGTATACCCTGATACAGAGATAAATGAGTTTGGGAGTTAATTTCTAAAAGCTGTCCAATAAATGTTAGAATGTAAAGAAGAAGAAGAAAATGATGATGATGATGATGTATAAGATTTTTTTGTGATGTGATACACTTACCTGAATGGACGTATTAAGTGCTGAGTTGAGGGCACTAACAACATTGGAATTACGCGTCCATTTTCGGCGTAGACCTTTGCCTTGTTCATATGTACGCATTGCTATCAACACAGAATACGGATGAATCCTTTTAAAAAAAAAGTAAAGATTCTGAAATATTATTTCCATTCTTAAAGAAACATAAAAAATTGTTACTTAAATTGCATTATTTTTGTGGTTTTATTCTTAAATTCTTTCAATGTAACTGATACAAGACGTATTTATAAACTTTTTAGCCTGATTTCCAAATCACCTGTGTGATAGCTTTGGTCCTCTATTCATCAAAATCTGTTTCCTTTCAAAAAACTTTTAAAAAGAGTTTATGATATTTCACTCAGTTTGCGAACAGATTGAGTCATATCAATAAGTATTATTGGATTAGACACATTTTTAATAATGCTACATTACAGGCTGCAACCATATTTAGAATTCATACCATTAGTCTAGAATCTCCATCTTGTTCAGAACATGGATCTTCTGAAAAACATTTGAGGATGTGCAACTAACTGAATACTTTCCATCAGACACTTTCCAGCCTCTGAACACTTTGGATTTATTAAAGCTCAGATGTATTAACTGACTTACTATACACCAACAAAATTATTAACCATCTTGCTGACAACAATGTGGAGCACCTTTTTGATGTCCTTGTGTCTCACACATATAAACATGGTTACAAAGTCAGAAGACAGCACAGCTCCCATAACTTTTGGAAACATTTTCTCATGCGAAGTATTACTGAAGCATACAACAAACTGCATCAATTGTTGGATGCTGAGATATTGCATCCTTTAAAACCTTCATGATTCCTGAAATCTGACAAAACTATATATGATGTACTAAATCCATATGCATACACACATGTATATCTCAACCCATATACTATTCATTTCTCCCTACAGTTGTACATTATCCTATGTATGATGCATACAATTCTGATGCATTTTTAATACAGCTGTATACAATGATTTTGTTATCATTATTATTATTGATTGTAAAACATATATTGTAGATTAATGAATTGGTTTCACTACAGGTTTTTTGGGTCATCAAATCTGCTCCCTCAGCAACCCAAGTATTTCTTTAAAGAAAAGTGCCTCTTCATTGAATGTGATCTTGTGATATGCTCTAGCAACTGACTTAATAAACACCCACAAAATTACGAAAAAAAAATAACTCAATTCATCTTTTTCATCTCTTTGTATCTAACATACATGCAGACGTGACAACATAGCTCCATAACTTCCAGAAACATTATATCATGTTCAGAATTGTCAAAGCATGAAACAAACCGGCAACATCAGTTGTTAGATGCTGGGACACTGCATCCTTTAAAATCCCCATGATTCCCATAATTCGATAAAACTACACCTGATATCCCCCCTCCTTCATACTCACTTTATGAGTTGTGCACCTGAGCACTGTAAACAATAATTACATTATTATTAAAATTTATCATAAAATACATTTGGAGATGAATTGGTTTCAGTACAGTTTTTTGAGTTTTAAATCATCAAATCCACTTCACTAGCAATCCAAGCATTTCTTAAGAGAAAAATGTCTCACTTTCAAATGTGATGTTGCCATCTAAATAAAAATTGGCATCACTCCTTTTTACTAACACTGTAATTCGCACCACCTCTTGATTTCGAGTTCTTCTTTATGTAACAAAATGTCCTCCAAAATTTGTCCTTAATGCAGCCATTCTTTTCTTATGCAAATTAATGCCTTTATATTTTTAAACCACAGATATGCTTCACATAAACAGTATAAACTAAAAAACATGACAAAAAATAGAAAAAGAAAACAGATTATATCATGTGACATAGGATCATCTAATGTAAATTGTTTTCACAGTCCAATTACCTGTATTTAAAGCCTCCACCAGAATAGATCTAGTTATTAAAATGCAAATATATTTTGTAGAGGATACGAGGTCAGTCATCAATGATGAATTATTTTCACTGTAAGCTTTGCATATTAAATCATCAAGTCTATTCCATCAACAACACAAGTATTTCTTAAAATGCCTCTTCTCATCTTGAATGTTCTGTTGCGACATGTTTCACATAAACATTGTAAACTAAATAACCTGACAGAAAAAATAGACACATCAGGTGACATGAATGTTTGGCATCAATGAATGAACATCTTTTTAACAGTCCAACTTTCTGTATTTAAGACCTGGTTACTGAATAGAACTGAATGTCAATTTACTTTTAACAAATGAAATTCCCTTAATTCGCTAAAACAATACCTGAGGCACCCCATTCATACACATACACATGCACTTTGGATAAATTGCACCTGAAGACAATGATTCGATTTATTATGATTTTTCAATAAAAAAAATCTTCAATGTTTCAGAAAATTCAGTTCTTGTCCAGAATTCCCATAATATTAAAAAACAAAAATGAAGATAAACCTGTATAATGTCATGGCAAAATGGAAATATCATATTCCAAAAATCACATAAATTTCAAGAAACAAAAGGAGATAACTCAACAATAATTCATATTTACTAGATTTAATTTGTAATGCTTACGAATTCCCAGTAATCGCTTTAAAATGATTTTCTTTATAAAAATAAAACTAATTGATCAGTTTACATAATTTTTGGAATATAATATTTTTGTTTAGTCATGTCATACAGATTTTGTTTTTAATATAGGGAGAATTCCGGACAAAAACCGAAAGTTCTACTTGGATGATTAAATATCAGAGATCAGCCTTTAATAAAGAAAATCATTTTTGTTTTTCTTGTTTTGAATTTCTTAAAGAAACAGTTCCACTCTCTCTTGAGGTCAAAGGTCAGGATTCATTATCATGATAACCATTGCCTTATCTTTCCCAGATACAGAAGTTGCCAGTCGATGTCAGTTTTGCTGGTTTATTTAGACTTCCTTCTCTCTCTCTCTCTTTTTTTTTTTTACAAACGAGTCACCAAACATGAGGTCTTTCAAAAGGGCTCAAGAGTTTAGTTTACACTACGATTCATATCTATGCTAATAAATCAAAATCAAACAAGATATGCATTCCTGTTTTAATGCTCTAATACATAAAATTAAATTAAACATCAGACCTAGATAACAATGAATCTGAAGAATCAAAATTTAATTGTGATAATGGAGTTTTTTTTTTATCATTGCACTATATTCTTTGCACACATGTATTTTACTTTAGTTTCTTTCAAAAATATATTTATTCCACCCAAGAAAAATGGAGACATATTTTTGTTAATGCTCTAAGCTAGACAATGCAAAGCTAGACAATGCAAAGAATTAAATAAACGAATGCTAATTTGTTTAAATCAATATATATATACGAGGGACGTGCAATAAGTAATGCCCCTAACCCACTTCCAGTTGTCTGATCTAGCTGAAATTTTACATGTGCAATGATCTACAGGTTATGTGGCTCTGACTAATTGTGGTTTCTGTTTTACAGGTGTTTGAACTGAGTCAGCTGTGAAATGGAGCCTGTTGAATGTTGAGCAGTGATCCGGTTTTTGTATTTGAAAGGACGCACCCCACAGGAGACTTTTGATGAAATGAAAGAAACTTATGCTCCATCATATGACCTTGTAAAATGTTGGCATCGTGAATTCAAACATGGCCGGAAGTCTGTGGAAACAGCTCTCAGACCTGGTTGCCCCCCTTCTGCCATTGATGAAGCATCTGTCCGTCAAGTTGAGGCTGCCATTTTGGAAGATCAGCGCATTACTATTTGCCAAATAACCCAAGATGTTAAGATTAGTACAGAGTCTATGGAAACTATCATTCATGACCATTTGCATATGTATAAGGTGTCTGCCAGATGGATTCCCAGGTTGCTCACACCATTCCAGAAGCAAGAACACGTCGAGTGCTCGAGGATGAATTTGGAGATGTGCCAAGAAGATGAGTCAAAGTTTTTCAAAAGACTGATTACACAGGATGAAACCTGGGTCCATCACTATGATCCAGAGACCAAAGCCCAGTCAATGCAGTGGAAGCACTTGGACTCACCACCTCCAAAGAAGGCAAGGGTGCAGCCCTCCGCTGGCAAGGTCATGCTCACAGTCTTCTGGGACCAGGGCGGAGTAGTGATGACAGATTTCCTGCCAAAGGGTACCACAATTACAGGAGCCTATTATGCTTCACTTTTGAGGAAATTAAAGGAAGCTATCAAAATCAAGAGGTGGGGCAAGATCAGTAAAGGTACCCTCCTCCTGCAGGACAACGCTCCGGTCCACAACTCGCATGTCGCCAGATCAGAAGCACGGACGTGTGGTTATGAAATCCTCCCCCATCCTCCCTACTCTCCTGACCTTGCACCCTCTGACTTTCACCTCTTCCCAGCCATGAAGTTGTTTTTGAAAGGAAAGTGTTTCCCAGATAATACAACCTTGATTTCTGAAGTCACGTCGTGGTTGGAGGACCAACCTGGGATGTTCTACAAAAACGGTCTCCAGAGCTGCAGCAAACGATGGGAGAAATGCATAACTCTGGGTGCTTCCTATGTAGAGAAAGACTAATAACTGTGCCAAGTTTTGTTGCTCTACTGCTATGGGAAGTGAGTCAGGGGCATTACTTATTGCACACCCCTTGTATGTATGTATATATATATATATATATACTTTATTATTTATATATATATATATATATATATATATATATATATATATAATAAAGTAAAGTCAGACTATTTTGCGACTTCTGTCATCAATAACTATCGATATATATGATACACAATTAAAGATGAATTTGTGCTTGTGCAGTATAATGAGGTTTTAAAAAATGCAGTTTAGATAAAAACATTATTAGATACGTGTCATGTTGGAAATAGTAAAAATTCGAAAAAATGATTGAGTGGAAGATCTGTTAGAATTAGTTTTACAAAAAAATATGAGATATTAACGATCCGCTGTTTTCTATTTTGAAATGACAGATTTTAATATTTTCTCAAAATCATAGACTGCAGTTACCTTCCCTGGATTTTAAGAACTCTTCGACATTAAGAAATCCGATAAAACTTTATAATTCAATAAATTTTATTTTTACTTGTAATTATTTTTTCTACTTGATCATTTTTTGTTAAATTAAAATGACAAGTAACTATGTAACAGTATTTATTTGAAATCAACTTATACTGCACAAGATGAATTAAAAAAGAAATTACTTTTCAGAAACAATTTCATCAACATTCTGAAGTCTTTCGATCATGTGTTTGGAAGTATCACAGGTTGGTTCTAGCAATCCTTGGCTGGCAATTTTAGAGATGTGTTGCAATAACATTGACAGGGGCAGCCTGTGTACCAGTGTATTCCAGACCTAGATGAAAAAGAAGGAAAAAGCACAGTGCTTTAGCAAAGTAACAAATAGATGAGAAACACAAACAAAATCTTCATATTATTTGGACTCTTCAGACAACTCTCCATATCTTGAGTGTTATTTTCACAAAGAGAAGCATTGGAATTAGTGCATCATCATATATGTGTTAAATAATGAGACCGACCATAGGTCGGAATAAAGAAGGATAAGAATTAAAGTAATGATATCCCCAAACAGTATGTCAGAGAAAGTGGAAACCGGGAGAATCCATCCCAGATTCTGACCTGTGATGTAGACAAGACATCAATCGTAAACAAAGGAACAATAGATGCAATCGTAATAAAAACAAATAGTTATGAGTCAATCAGGTAAACAGTTACGGAGGTCACGCACACTATGTATTGGTCTGTCCCCCCTCCCCCCGTCTGCTATATGCCACAAGCTATATGTCAATTGTAAAAATAAAGTTTGACTTCTTTTATATTAAAAAAAGAAATTGATAGTCATTATTAATACAGAAATTGTGGAGTGACGTCACAAATATAGGTTCTCAAAAAAGGACATAGTGGAAAGGAAATTGAACAAAAATAAAAAAGTATATATATATCCTAGCATGGGTGCCCAGCATTGCCCGGGTATTTGGAGGTGTATGTTGAGCAAAAAAAAAAAAAAAAAAAAAAAAGAAAAGCGGTAAATTTTTTTTAACTTTGACCCCTATTATGACCCCTTAAAATTTATTGTTTTGGGCTCAACTCAAATTATTAAGTTAGATCCATGTCCAAGGAACCTATATCTAAAATTTCAAGTGTGTAGACCCAAAATTGTTGGAGGAGTTTGGTAGAGTTCTCAAAGGTCAAATCGTTGAACTTTGACCCCTTAATTGCCAAATTTCTGGCCAAAAACTGATCACATCGATTTTCCCAAATCTCAGTACCCTGTATATCAAATTTCGAGTCTGTAGACTAAAATTACTGTATGTAAAATGTAATAGAGTTATTGCGTAGGGAAATGTACACAGACACACACACACACACACACGCACACACACACACAAACACTTTCATTTTTATAGATATACTAGCATTTCAGCCCAGCATTGCCCGAGTGTTTGGATGTGTATGTTGAGCAAAAAAAAGAAAAAAAGTGGTAGTAGGAAGGCAGGCTCGAACCCGTACCGCAAAGGAGGAAAAGAATGGGGTAAAACCTAACGTTTATGCTGTTACAACCACCGCCAAACTGGAAGCGACATTTTTTAAAATTAAGGCTAGACAATCTAAAGGAGAGGATAACTTTCAAAATATCGGCAAAAAAAGTGACTCCTCTCCCTGTAGAAAACTGCCTGTTGAAGGGGAAGATATTAATGTTTTTAGCCAAATTTTTTGATATTTGTTGTATGAAAGGTCAAACTTTAAAACGATACTGATCTTGGTAAAATCTGTCGCCTCTATTGAAATTTTAAGGCAGACAGACATACATACATACATTTATATATTGGTAACTAAAAATTTTCGACCCAAACTGATTAAAAAGCTTGCCCTATCTCTGAATACCCTTTATGTAAAATTTCAAATATTTAGACCAGAAATTGTCTGAGTAATTTGGAAGAGATCGCAGAGGTCAATTTTTTTTTAACTTTAACCCCTATTGTGACCCCTTAAAATTTATTGTTTTTGGCTCAAATCAAGTTATTAAGTTAGATCTATGTCCAAGGAACCTATATCTAAAATTTCAAGTGCGTAGACCCAAAATTGTTGGAGGAGTTTGGTAGAGTTCTCAAAGGTCAAATCGTTGAACTTTGACCCCTTAATTGCCAAATTTCTGGCCAAAAACCGATCACATAGATTTTCTCAAATCTCAGTACCCTGTATATCAAATTTCGAGTCTGTAGACTAAAAATTGACAGAGTTATTGTATAGGGAAATGTACACAGACACACGTTCACTTTTATATAGATAGATAGTAAATATATGAAATATGACATAAGGATGTCTGGTTTATGAGTTTTGGAGAGTCTATATAAAAACTTGCCTGGACATCCCTATATGCTCCATAATACATCATAATTGAATACTTTCCAATATTCCCACATTAATAAAGTAAATTATTTTGAAACTTTTATTATCAATAACTGTCTATATATATATATGATACAAAATTAAAGATTAATAAAAAACAAATTGAGAGACATTCTAGTTTAACATATATGTGGGGAAATAAATAAATACAGTGAGCTGACCACTGTGTACAGGATACATACAGATTTTCAGTGTCCATTTTCAAGACTTTTCAAAGTTTTTCAAGGCCTTCTCCAGACAAAATTCAAAACCAAATTTGATATATAAATAATGATATAATAAAATTTAAACTTAAATATAAAATTAAATAAATAAAATAAGACTAAATAAAATAAAACTTAACAAATTGACAACAGGAAAAGTCATTTTCATTTTCATACAAAACAATATGCCTGCCGACAATCATATTTACATTCCCTGACTTATATTTTGCCAACCAAGCGCAATTAAATGTTATTTTCCCCATTTTACATTTGTATCCATAATAATACAATGTAATTTCAGAACAATGTATTTCAATTTTATTTCAATATTTAAAAAATATTTTGCTGGTATTTTTATTTAATGCTTAAAAATAATTTAATAGTATTTATTTCGATTTTATTTTTAATATTTCAACACAAATTTTTACTGGGCATAAAGAATACGATTTTCAAGACTTTTTCAAGACATTTTCCATATTTTCAAGGTAATAATAGAAATAAGGCTTTTTCAAGAACTTTTCAAGTCTTTGCGAACTTTGGTATAGTATTGTTCTGATATCCAAAAATTTATGTCTTGGCTCATCGACTAAGACACTCAAAAGTTAAAATGCCAGGCTGGTGTCTTACCTCTTGAAGAGAAGGCTATCTTTAACCTATGTTTGAAATTGATGGTGTCACAATAAAAAATCACCATTCCAACTCTGCTAGATCATGCTGTTTTGTGTGTCGGGGGCTAAAAACCTGCAATCTTCTGCTACAACTAATGAGGAGGAAGATTATTGCAAGCTCTGATTTGATGCTACTGTTGTTGATGACAGTGATGACCTTGATATGCTATGGATGTCAGCATTTGGAGGATCATTTTCCGTGATGGTATTACATGCTCAATGTGTTGGAATTTGTTTTTTTTTCTTTTGTGAATTTTTTTACTATTTCATGCTTGTAAGCCACTGCCTCCACCCTTAGCAAAAATGGATAAACCGAGAAGAGAAGATGAAGAAAACCAAAGCAAACAGTGTTGCATCAGTGATTGTCGAAAGGTGGGGTGCACGCATGGTTTCACAGGGCATTCATGACTGAAGTTTGTTTGTATTAAATGTGATTATGAAAGGTTTGTAAATACTTTAACAATTCCATGGGTGTCATTTTTGAAGGGAGGTGGGGAGCATTGATTTATATCAAGATATTATGATATGAGTCATAATTATTACCTTTTTTTTTTTTTTACTAGCTGTATGCAGTAAAGATATTTTAGTTTTTAAGATTTATTTATTTGTACATTTTTAAAGTCAAGGTAGACAACTATTATAAGGTTAGTACAAAAGTTTTTGATAGTTTGTAAGAATGTGCACTTAAACCGTTGTAATTTATTTTAAGAATATTTTTGTTACTTAAACATACCACCATGATTAATTTATAACTTTTTTTTTCAGATTATTAAAACATTCTTCGTATTTTTCTGCAATATTCTCATCTATGTTAACTTAAAAACGACCTTCTTTAGTCAACAGAAACCATTATAATGCTTGTCCTCTTACAGCAATATTAACCAAAGAACTTTGGAAAATTTTCCCCATCCTGCATTTTCTCCTAACCTAGCTCCCTTGGATTATTACTTATTTCAAGGCTTACAAACCATTTAGATGGCCTTCACAAGGAGATTGAACATGAGCTAGCTTCATATTTCACATCAAAACCTAAAAAATTATACAAGTGAGGTATTTATAAACTTATTGACAGATAGAATCAAGTTATAGAGAGCAAAGGTCATTGTTATGAATAAAGATTTTCAAAAACAGTTTTTCATTGTCAGAAATGAAATTTATTTGGAAAATTTTTTTGAACAAACTTAATATATTCAATATTCTTCAATCTGAAATGAGATATTGTCCTTGCTGATTTTTATTTTTAGACTATTATTTTAAAATGTCTCATATTAGCAATTTTCTGTGTTGACTAAGTAATTTTTCACATAAATTGTAGCTAAGCACATTATTATATTTTCAATAAACAAGGTCGAACCCAGTTTGTTCTACAGAAACATTTTCACTTAGGGACGTTGGCAACCTTCACATAGTCCCTCTTGTATCCAATATCCTTATAGATAAAATTCTTAAGAGAAAAATATCAGGGAAACAAATGCCAACAAAATCACCATGAATGAAACTCAACAACAACAAATAATTAGCTAGTCGGTTTGATATGTCAGTTTAATTGTTATTTGGGTCTGACTTTAAAAATCCAATTGACTTAATTGTATGGATTAGATATATGTGAAAAATATAAGCAATAAGGTGATGGCTTACTTCAAAGGAGTTGAGGTGTATACTGGGAACGTGCTCGTATGAAAGTTGATGCTGTTCAATGAGACGGGCTACTTGCTGTTCATCAGTTGAATGTTTCAAGGTGTCCACGGCTTCAAGGTAGTCAATCAGTTCACGCTGCTCACCACTAGCGCTGCCATCATTGTCAAACTCCGACTTGGCCACCTTCAAGCCTTTGATCACATATTTTAAAACTAGTGCCACACCTACAAAGAGGACAAAAATATAATATATTTAATTAAATAAACCATTTCATGAATTATGTAATCAAATATTTTTCAATGAAATCTTAAAAATAAACTTATTCTAAAATATTATGTACAAAAATAATGAAAATGATGACAGCTACAACTTGTTACTGTTGTGAAAATAAAAGAACTCTTCTTTTCTTTCTGTACCAAATTACTTCCCCTGCTTTTCTTTTCCCAGTAAAATAATAGCAGCAGCCGTCGGCCATTTTCCTTCCCTCAGTATTACTGTCGGCTCATTTGTTAGTAGAATAAAGCTTCATTTAAATTTTAAACAGCTCTGCCTTCTGTTTCCTTTTATTCTGAACATTCATAACAGTTACATTACGCCTTACCAATTGGTAACATGTCACAGATATCATCACCATCGTCATTATGAAACCAATTTGCAAATTGTTGATAAAACACACACTGACACTTGTAATTAATTAAAGGTTTATTCTAAAAAACAGATACAGAAACTTTGTATATATATATATATATATATATATATATATATATATATATATATAGAGAGAGAGAGAGAGAGAGAGAGAGATCGTGTGTAAGAGAGAGAGGGGGAAATTACACTACATCTAGTACATGTGGTTTTCATTTTGGGGCAACACGCAAAAAACGTCTTTCCTAGTTCAAATCTCACCAGCTAAGAGAATGAGATAGGTCTCACTAAAATGTTAAGCTGAGGAGTTTGAAAGATGGGCTCTCCGGTAGCGCATTATTTGTCATGACAATCGTTGGTTGAGAAGGTTTTTTTGTAGTTGTTAAAAGAAAAAAAATTAGTCTTAGTAGCATTAAATCATCCATTTATGGACCAATTCTACTACAAACTGAAGGTCGTTTTCTAGGGTTTCGTTTGTTCCTATTATTGTCAAAGGCTTTGGAGATATCAATGGCTATAGCTCTAGCTTCCTCTGCCTTATCCAGGCATGATATATACGTTCAGAGATGACTGTTAAAATATCTGCAGAAGAACAGGCTTACTTAAATCCATACTCTTGGTAAGAAAGAAGCTTTAGCACTTACAAGACGGTAGTTTAATGCTTAATTGATTACAGTCTCAAAGATTTTAGTAAAGAGGGGGAGGAGACTAATGGAGCAATAATTGAGCCGGCCAGTTCTTTCATCAAAATTCTTGATAACTAGTACAATGGAGGCAATTTTCCAGCTATCAGGCAAGCAAGAATCAGCTAGGCATTTGTTGAAAAGTTTGGAGAGCACAAGGGTTAACTCAGTGGAACACTTCTTAATTAGTATGACAGGGATGAGACCTACGTGTCTTGGAGTGTCTAGGCATATCTTAGAAATGAGAAGGGGTGTGATTTTTAGATCTATGAATGTGATTTTTGTCTACAAAGGAAAATTTCTGAGGGAATAGTTTGAGGGGTACAAGGTTGAGTTGGAGGTGAACCACTGAATAAGAAAGTCATCTTTCTCAATTGCTATGCAAGAAAGACCTCATGGTTGTTTGAATAGTTGATTACCTATTATTCATCACACTTTCCAGAAATCACAAGATCGTTTTTACTGCAATTTGATACGTTTCCCCTTGTCTCCTCTTGGCTGCAGCTATTTCACTCTTACAATTATTTCTGCTGCACAAGTTGACATGAACCATTTGGGAGAGTAGGGTTGCTAAAGTTCTTCCATGTGGGAACATGTGCTTCGATGCTTGCTTTGCATCATTCAATTGTCTCACTGTCAGCAGGAAGAGAAAAGATATTAGTTCATGGGGCATCTCTGATGTATTCTCTGATGGCTTCTCAATCAACCTTTTTAAAGTATCTTGTCATTTTTAGCAAGAACTCCTCAGCTTGGTGTCAAAAACTTAGGATGATGTCTACCAATGATTTGCATTCCCGAGTGGACTATGGCTATTTGTCACACAATTTTGGGGTACTGTAATTAGGAATAGATTTAGAAGTGAAGCTTGCCGATCTACATGATCTGGGAACGTGATTCTTTGTGTTAGGGAATGAACTATAAGAGAAACTATGTGTGCTGCTACGAGTTGCATCTGTGTAACTTGAGAAACCAAGCAAACTACTCTGAGGGACATCACAAAGTCACCAAATACATGTACTTGGGCATTAGTATCTAAGAAAAATACTGCATCTATACTGCATTAGAGCCATGGTCGAATTAGGGCACAGTTCTGATTTGAGGGGAAACTGTAGAGAAAATATAAGTAACTAATGCAGTGTTGAAAAGCATATGAAGACCTGGTCACCTGATTCTAGTCTGTGCTATCTAGATAAAGGGAGAGTGTTATCAATGCATATATGTTAAGAGTCCTTATGAAAGAGAGGGAGATATCCTGTCATATTAAAGTAGTTAGAGGGGATTGAGGAGTATATGTTGGTTTCACTTTATGCCAGGATATTCATGGAGTTTACTAAGAGAAAAGATTCTACATCATATAGGTTACTTCTTAGCTTTCGGATATTTATGAATGTGAACCTGAAGGGAGAATGTGAATTGATTTTGTTTGGATGGTTGTCTGGTTTAAACATTTTTTTTTGCTTTGGATGTTATTTCCTTTCATTTTTTTTTTATTTAGTAGAGTGGGTAATGTGGAGGAGTCAGTTTCATACCAAATATGCACACACAAGTAGACTATTAGTTGAATCTTGTGGCCTCAAGAAAGGCCACTGGAGAGAAGTGCAGAATCAATTTCTTTTACATGGCACTACAACCATCCTAATATTATACAACTGATGACAGAGCAGCTACTCCAACTGGTACCAAAGAGTTAGGGATTCTGTACTGTCAGTTAAAAATAGCAGCCAGACAAACTGTCAAATTTATACCTTCAACCTGTCAGACAAGAACAGCCCAGACTAGTCATATGGACATGAGTGGCAAGCAAAAGTTCAAGAAAAATTGAAGAAAAAAAAGGAAGGAAGAAAAGGATGGAGGACGGCGTTCATTGTCCTAATCAGGAAACATCGCCAAGCATTGTGTGTTCCTGATTGTATTTCTGCACTTGGCTAATACACAAAGAAGGAGTATGAAAGCCTGCAATAAGCAGAGCCTACCTACTCCTTAAGCAATTTAGGTTTGCAAATTGAATTATTTGTTTGAGTCACCAGGTCTAGCAAAGTTGTTGATCAGGACTAAGGGGGACTCCCTTCCTCAGTAGTTTAATGCATAGTCAGTAACATAGGTTTTACATCACTTTTTATTCTAGATAGATGACCTGACAAAGTTTATGGGTCCATCAAACAAAGGTAAGTAAGGGTTCTAAACAAAGTATTTCTTCGTCTAAATAATAGAGAAATATAAATAATAAATATCTACTTGATATAGATATAAAAATAAAATATAGATAAGTATTCACTTATTATAGATATAAATATAATATATATATATATATACATATATATATATATATAAAATATACATAAGTATCAATTTATTTTAGATACAGATATAAATATAGATATAAATATAGATAAGTATCTACTTATTATAGACATATATATATAAAATATAGATAAGTATCCATTTATTTTAGATATAGACATAAAATATAGATATTAAGTATCTACTTAAATAAAGTTCTTCAGACTTCCAAAGAAAATTAGATAGAAGATAAACCCCACTTTTATTATGATAAGTAAGAAGTATGTAAATATATAAGATGGGGATCAAACTAATTAGTTTTTATTAATTTGGGGATGGGGGGGGGTAAAATAAAAAATAATAATCAAGATATGTTTTAAAAACAAAACAAACAAATAACCAAAGTAAACACATTATTAAGCTAAAAATATTTATATGAATTAGTAAAACTTCAATGAGGTGTGGAAATCATATTTTAAATTCTATTTAAATGTGCATTGAAATACAAGATTTTAACCACTTAAAAATAAGAACAGATAACTATTTTAGCTTGTTTCATTCAGCTAATATCCCTCTATTTTTCTAAGCAGTTTAAATCTAGAATGAGTTGACTAGATAAATTTCATGAATAATAAAATAATGAAAAGAACGAAGAGGGGAAACAGAAAAAAATACATGTAAATAAAATTAATGATAATTAAGACGGCCGTGTTTTAAAGTCAAAACAATGAAGAAATAACTAAATTAAGCACAGAAATGCATAAATGCATCAGACAGACTCAAATGAGATGTGAAAATAGTATTTTAAATTCTATTTAAATGTGTTAAAACAAATTACTATTACAATACAAATAATAACAATATTAATACAAATAATACAGAACATAATAACAATAATAATACAAAAAAAAAAAAAAAAAAAAAAAAAAAAATTTTAAAAAGTGTTCACTGAATGTTGTCAACAATGGACACAAAGTTTTTTAACAAAATTTCAAACTATGGATTAAATCCCAAGCTAGTTTTTATTTGTGTTCAAACAGTTGTTGGTCCCTGTAGCAAAATATTAGTTTTTCATCATGCTTTTAACAAAAGGTAAAAAATATTTTTATAAGATAATTAAAAAAATAATTTTACAAAATATTTAAAAAAGTAAAATTCCAGTTTTTCTTTTACTGATAAGCATTGTATGCTTTATTCAAATAAAACAAAAACAGAACGACCAAACCTGACAGAAACAAAAATTTACTGGAGTAAAATATGGGAAGAATGACGAGATCACAATAGAAATGCCGAATGGCTGAAAGACATGAAAGAAGAGTTACAACAAATCGAAGAATGAAATTAGTAAGGAAACCCTGAAGAAGACTATAGCAAAAATGGCGAACTGGAGAGCACTAGGACACGGGATACACGTATACTGGTTTAAAAAATTTACAACATTAGACAAAAGACTAGATTCAAACCTGAGAAAATGTATAGAAGAAACAAACGTGCCAGATTGGATGACAAAAGGTAAGACCACACTGATACAGAAGGACACAGAAAGGAACTACCCCCAGCAATTATGTTATGTGCTTACCCAATATGTGTAAAAATATTAACAGCACAATTAAGGGAACAAATCTACCACTCCCTGAATAATTGTGGACTTCTTCCCAAAGAACAGAAAGGATGCCAAAAAGGTAAAAGAGGAACACATGATCTGCTATATATAAACCAAAAAATTCTAAAGGAGGTAAAAGGAAGGAGAAAGAATTTCGCCATGGCATGGATTGATTACAAAAAGCATATGACAGGATCCCCCAAGTATGGATAATAGAATGCTTAAAATACCAAGCAGGATCATCAATGTGATAGAAAATGCAATGAAAACGTGGAGATTGGAACGGACAGCTGATGGACAACACATAAGAGAAATTAACATACAAAGTGACATCTTCCAGAGAGATTCACTCTCACCATTACTGTTCATCATAGCCATGACGCCCCTGAACAATATACTGAGAAAGTGCCAAGCCGGATACATGTTCTCTAACACATAGGAAAAAATGAACCACCTAATGTACATGGACGATCTGAAACTTTTTGCAAGGACTGAAAATGAACTAGAGACACTAATAAATACTACCAGGATCTTCAGCTAGGATATCCAAATGAAATTTAGTATGGAAAAATGTGCACTATGTTATAAGACAGGGAAAACTTGAGACGACAGAAGGTATGAAACTACCCAAGCAAATGGAGATGAGGGCACTAGGTAACAAGACGCCTATAAATACCTAGGAGTACTGGAAGCAGACAACATCAAAGCAACAGAAATGAAAGAGAATTGGAAAGGAATACCTCAGGAGAACAAGAAACTTAAAACTAAATTATATAGCAGAAACCTAATAAAAAGCATAAATACATGAGCAGTATCATTAGTAAGATACTCTGGATCGTTCATAGGGTGGACCAAAGAAGAACTGAGACATCTCGACCAGGAAACTCATGACCATGCACAAGGCAAAGAAGAGATGTTGCGAGTTTGTCTCTGCTTTATCATTATTTTCATGGCAAGTCCGAGCTCTAATCTATGGTCCTCCCTCGCCAAACATTCACAAGAAATACTCGTCTAGCTGAAAACACTATCAATAATTTCCCCCACTCTTTATCTGCGCCTAAACCTAAACGTAGATTTCATTACATACACTAAACGCAAAACATTTAACATTACAAAAACGTTGTTAATAATAATAATAATAACAATAATAATAATAATAACAACAACAACAACAATAATAATAATAACAACAATAATAATAATAACAACAATAATAATAATAACTAATAATAATAATAATAATAATAACTAATAACAACAATAATAATAATAACAATAATAATAATAACAACAATAATAATAATAACAACAATAACAATAATAATAATAACAACAATAATAATAATAATAACAATAACAACAACAACAACAATAATAATAATAACAACAATAATAATAATAATAACAATAATAATAATAACAATAATAATAATAATAACAATAATAATAACAATAACAATAATAACAATAATAATAACAACAATAATAATAATAACAACAACAATAATAATAATAATAATAACAACAATAATAATAGAAGTATACATGCATAAACCTAATAGATTCAAATGTCTTGGTCCCAAATTCCATCCTGACTGCTGCATTATGATATGTATCTTGTATGCCAGCAGCATTCATCTTAGACAGGTATAACCAGTTTCCTCCAAAAGAGGGAGTATCAAGTGAATATAAAATTCACAAGCAGTTGCACGTATATCCCAGTTAGGGGAGATGTTGACATTAGATCTTTGCAGCCCTTGCAGGGATGTGCTGACATCCTCCTATATACAGCACCCGGTATTCACAAATGGTCACCCATCTGGTACTAATCAGGCTGAATGTTGCTTAACTTTGCTGATCTAACAGGAACCGGCATGTCAACATAATTATGCTGTATATGCATATTGAAGTGTTTTTTTTCCCCCCAATGCGTGAAATGTGAAATCATGTGACGTTGAGACAATCAATCATTGGTTGATTTTAGCTGTTTAATCATCCTTACAAAAGGTATGACTTAGAAGTCCACTTCCTCATTTGTTTTTCTTTTTTATATCTGTCAGTTGAAAGAGCAATACTCAACAAATAGTTGATTGCTGTCATCAGGGGATCTTGGTCCCCACACATTAAAAAAAACAAAAACAAAAAAAAACAAGCAAAAAAACAATTCCAATATTTATACATCTGTATAAATAATAATGGTATTTAGTTTTGCATTTATGATTTTATGCAATATCCTGTAACAGCTCTATCAAGTCTGAAGACCAAACACTTATTGTAACTTGGTCTCTTAGTGCAAAATTTTCCAGATGCTTGTCAAATTAGGGCTAAGTAAAACATCTCCCTTTCCATTTCTCTTGTCAAGCATTCTCTCCCTCTCTCCGTATAAATAAGCATGATAGTATTAATTTGGTCACATGATAATTCATTCTTCCTCCTCCTCTAAATGAGAGGAAGAAGAAATCAGTTATGAAAAGATCGCTCAAAAAACAAGTTATGACAATCTCTCAGTTTGTGCAAATATGGCCAGTGCTATTTTATCTTCCATTCTACGGGTATTTTTTCAGGAAGAATTATATTTTCGTTTTTTTGGTCCCCCGACAAAAGGAGGGTGGACCTGTAAATTCACCCTCGTCCGTTCGTCTGTCCGCACTTTTCTCAATAACTACACTTTGGAATTTTTTTGAAATTTTGCACAAACATAAAATATGATATGAGTAAAAAAAAATAACAGAACGGACTTTCCTGGAAAACTCTGGTTGCCCCCCTAGGGCTGCCTATTGGATTAAAATGGCTAAAATTGAAACTTTTGTGCTTATTAAAAAAAATTGATGCCTTGGATTTTTATGAAACTTTCTGAAAAGTTGTAACTAACCGATTTCTATATAATTTTGTTTGTCTATACTTTGCGATAACTCTTAGGTGTGCCCCAGGGGCTCTTTTAGGGTTAATAAAAACACTCCATTTTGGGGACTATTTTACCATATTTGTCCAAAATTTTATGCGTATGACTATTTATTAGCAGTTTTGCATGGTACTGAACTTAAATTTAAATATGTTAAGGCCTTGGGGATTTTGGGGGCTAAATGGGAGAGGGGAGCAAATGGTGGATGGATTTTTTTTTTTTTTGGCATAGTGCAGAATTCAAATTTACATATGGCAAGGCTTAAAACTGCACCGTTTGTTCATTTTCACTAGGATTTGACGTCTCTTGGGAACTTTTGGCGCTAAATGGGGGAGGGGGGCAAATGCTGAACTTAGTCATTTTTTTATGCCTCGTTCACTGTGCACTCACGGGGAACCATACATGCTTCACTTGTTATTGGCCAAATTCAAAGTACTATCTTTTATCCTTCTAAAAATTATGCTTTTCACATGCTGAAAAATGTATACATGATGGTATCGATATCATATGTGAATGCAGAAAGTGTGTAGGTATAAAATATGACATTTTTAAATAAGTAATGTTTAATATCATATCTATATGCTGTCTATATTCACATGAAATAGCAATATGCATATGGAACTTGAAAACATTTCTGTTTTAATAGATTTTTATTTCATCAGCACTTTTCCTTGCTTAATTGCAAATCTACCAAATAATGAATTAAATGCTATAGAGTAAAAGGACCTTTTCAAGAACCTCAAAAGATAACTATTTTATCTTTGCCCTTCAATGAAACAGAGGTCATTCCATATATGGTAAACAAATTTTAAAGATCAGAAATGAAATAATAGAATATTACACACTCCAATATTAAAAAGATATTGCATGTATCCAATATTAAAAAGATATTGCATGTATCCAATATTAAAAAGATATCAAACATATCCAATAAGAACAAGATATCACACACATCTATAATATAAATCTCACCTGTCTGTTTAAATGTATGTATGTACGTTTGTATGTCTATCTAAAACTTTCAACAGAGGCAACGGATTTTCACAAGATTAGTATCGTTTTGATGCTCGACCCTTCGGATGGCAAATATCGAAAAATTGGCTAAAACATTAATTCCTTCACCTTCAACTGGCCACTTTTCTACAAGAAGGGGTCGTTTTTTGAATGTCATCCCTCCTTTTGATTGACTCACCTTAATTTAAACCTACGTCACTTCCGGTTTGGTGATGGATGCAACAGCAAAGACGTCACATTTTTTTTTCATGTTCTTTTCCTCATTCACAGTACAGGTTTGAGCCTGTCTATCTACTACTATTTTTTCTTCTCTTTTTTGCTCAACACACACCTCCAAACACCCAGGCAACGCCGGGCACCCAGGCTAGTTAAAGATAGAGGAAAATAACACACATCTGCAATAAGATATAACTCTGTATTTATCAATTACTTCCCTTAGTGACAAAGAGAAGTAATTGACAAATACAGAGTTACGTCCCTTTTTTTAAGAAGGCATCTGTATGGAACTAATTCTGATCCAGTCAAAGTATTTTCTGGAAGAACGTAAAGCGAATTAAGTTTTATTGTTCATAACAACATGCTGCAACGATCCACAAGTAAAACTGACAAACTAGAATGAAATATTGATTTTGTAGGAAGAAAAAAAAATCGAGAAGCAAACTTGGCTTTACTTTATATGTTAGAATTGCTGAAGAACACAAAATGCCAATCTAAAAGATTGTAATTGATATTTCATACACGGTGCTCGTTTCTCCATTTAAAGAATATCAGAACATTTCTGGAATACTTTGCGTGAGTTACTATCACCTCGATACCCCAGACAGGCTTGCGATGATGCTGCTGCTGATGATAATAATAATAATCAGAGATATGACATAGCATGTCTGGTATGTTCCAGTCAGCTTGGCTAGACTAACAACAAGGTAATGAATGCTCTCTCTCTCTCTCTCTCTCTCTCTCTCTCTCTCTCTCTCTTCCTTCTTTTCCCTCTTCCACATTTCTCTCACTGATGAATGATAAACACACAAAAAAAAAAAAAAAAAAAAAAAATTGTATGCAAAAGCAACACAATCCTAAAGTAGTAGATGCAGGCATGTTATTTAACAGACGAACTGGTGATACACAGCCAGTCTTAAAGATGCGCTGGTGTGCGCACGCACGCACGCACACACACACACACACACACACACCTTCGTAAAGATGAGGTAGCAAAAAACGCAACACATTTTTTTTTCTATATAGTTCTGACCCACGCAAAAGACAGTGTACGACTTTTGCTTGATTCGGAAGATTGCTATTCTCTAACCCTGCAACCATTGGCATTTAAACGTAAAATTTAGCATTGAAATTAGACGCTGTACTTTTTTTTTTAATATAACAATGGAGTTGAACATTGCATAGAGTGGCTGCTGACTGCTTTTTAGAAAAGAAAAGGGTGGAGGATTACGGTAGGTAACAAGCAACTATTTGGAAGGGGAGAGGGATTAGGGTTAGGGTAAGGGTTAGTCGTATCAGGGCCCACTCAATCGGTAAGGCTAAAGCAAAAAAGAAAAAAGTCAATGTTAAGAATTAAGAAATAAAAACAACAAAGAAAATATGCACAGGTGACACGGACAGTAAAACTGAACGATAATTTTCTTGTGTAGTTAAAAAAATATAAAATAAAAAAGAGAATAAGTTTATAGTACTTTTCAGCTTTTTTTGGTGCAATTTCGTTTCGGTTATTTTTTGTTTTTTATTTGCCTACGGTGTGTACGTACGTCATGTTTTTTTCTTTACCTAATATATATATATATATATATATATATATATATATATATATATATAGAGAGAGAGAGAGAGAGAGAGAGAGAGAGAGAGAGAGAGAGAACGTAATGAGAAAAATGTTTGTGGTACTTTTGTAGATGAACACGTTCGGCTGACCCTTCCCCACCACATAAAATGAGATTCTACCTATTCTTTTCTTTTTTTTTTTTTTTTTAGGCAATTATATGTGACCCCACCAAAAAAAGACGAAAATCCCCCCCCCCCAAAGTTTCTATTCGTTACACCTCGGTATTGTATTGTCTTCTATAAATTATCTTTATATACACAATAAATAATGTTTCAAGCAAACTACATTAACCTCTTAATTATTTTAGATTTTAGAGTAGAGGTTTAGTTTTGTATATAAATTTAATGTAAAATAACTCCCCCTCCATTTCTGAACCTTTCATCATTAGAAATCTCCATTCCTACCTTCCAAAAGTTAAAAATCTATATACAGGAGATCAAACCCAACCTGTTGTTTTCATATGAAACTGGCATTGGCTTGTCAGTTTCTACCAATGATTTCATGATACTCAAATATGACCTCTAAATCCGATCCCCTGGATCGCAAAAAAACATGGAATTCGTGCTTACATCAGGAATGGTTTTCCATGTGAAAGACACATTCGTTAATTTACCCTATATGTGTTTTCATGTCGCACTCTCAACTGTACCCTCACTGATGGAGTTACTATCATTGAAGAAATCTCTGACAAAGTTGACAAAATCCTGTCTGTTTAAGCCTTTGCTAGCATTCATGTCTGTTGTGACTTAATTGCTCACAATGTTGAATGGCTAATCCACTCAAACAAGACTGACGAGGAAAGGAGGTTTTGTCATGATTTTTCCTTTGTTTATGATTTAACAAACTGTAGACAAACCTACTGCTGACGGCCATTTTGCAAGTCTTCTTGATTTTTTCTGACAACTTCTCCTGAATTGTGTTTATCCACTGTTCTGTCTTCACTTGGATCTGTCGATCAAACAAAGTACAACAAGAACGCCGAACTCTTTCCTAAATTATACCGATGTACCGATACTCCAATGATGACAGGGATCAACCTCAGGTCGTTCATATCAGAAATTCCTCTGCATTCCATGTTCAAAAAGAACGTGTTCTATATCACATTCTATGCAACTATGGTTGGTAATGATAGCTCCATACCCTCCAAGAAATTCTAATAAAAATCAAACAGCCAGCCATGGTACTGGTACACTCCAGAATGTGCCACTGCCTTTGCTCACAGAAACCACTATTTCAATTGCATTCAACAAAATAGGTTCTGAAACAAAAGCCATACTTCGGACTGCCAGCAACTATGCAAAAGTGTTATAGAAAACACGAGAAAATCATATACCCCATCCATTTAATCTAAAGTGACTGAGCAGATGCTTGGTTGCCTAAAGTTTTGGCATATAACAAAGTCCTGAACAGATTTGTAATCTCTATTCCAACCATTATTAATGGACCAGAGGTGATTTCTTCAACATCGAATGAAAACAAACTTGAATTTTGCATCAAATTTACAATGAGGGCTACCTCCCACCTAGATTTTCCCATATGACTGAAAATACTTTGAATAACATCCATATATTTGTCCAGGATGTTACTAAATGTATTAAGAACTAAATGTATTAAATGTATTAAGATGTTACTAAATGTATTAAGATGTTACTAAATGTATTAAGAACTAAATGTATTAAATGTATTAAGATGTTATTAAATGTATTAAGATGTTATTAAATGTATTAAGAACTAAATGTATTAAATGTATTAATATGTTACTAAATGTATTAAGATGTTACTAAATGCATTAAGATGTTATTAAATGTATTAAGAACTAAATGTATTAAATGTATTAATATGTTACTAAATGTATTAAGATGTTACTAAATGCATTAAGATGTTATTAAATGTATTAAGATGTTACTAAATGTATTAAGATGTTACTAAATGCATTAAGATGTTACTAAATGTATTAAGATGTTACTAAATGTATTAAGATGTTACTAAATGTATTAAGATGTTACTAAATGTATTAAGATGTTACTAAATGTATTAAGATGTTACTAAATGTATTAAGATGTTACTAAATGTATTAAGATGTTACTAAATGTATTAAGATGTTACTAAATGCATTAAGATGTTACTAAATGTATTAAGATGTTACTAAATGTATTAAGATGTTACTAAATGTATTAAGATGTTACTAAATGTATTAAGATGTTACTAAATGTATTAAGATGTTACTAAATGTATTAAGATGTTACTAAATGTATTAAGAACTAAATGTATTAAATGTATTAAGATGTTATTAAATGTATTAATATGTTACTAAATGTATTAAGATGTTACTAAATGCATTAAGATGTTATTAAATGTATTAAGATGTTACTAAATGTATTAAGATGTTACTAAATGCATTAAGATGTTACTAAATGTATTAAGATGTTACTAAATGTATTAAGATGTTACTAAATGCATTAAGATGTTATTAAATGTATTAAGATGTTATTAAATGTATTAAGATGTTATTAAATGTATTAAGAACTAAATGTATTAAATGTATTAATATGTTACTAAATGTATTAAGATGTTACTAAATGCATTAAGATGTTACTAAATGTATTAAGATGTTACTAAATGTATTAAGATGTTATTAAATGTATTAAGAACTAAATGTATTAAATGTATTAAGATGTTATTAAACGTATTAAGATATTACTAAATGTATTAAGATGTTACTAAATGTATTAAGATGTTACTAAATGCATTAAGATGTTATTAAATGTATTAAGATGTTATTAAATGTATTAAGAACTAAATGTATTAAATGTATTAAGATGTTATTAAACGTATTAAGATGTTACTAAATGTATTAAGATGTTACTAAATGTATTAAGATGTTACTAAATGTATTAAGATGTTACTAAATGTATTAAGAACTAAATGTATTAAGAATTAAATGTATTAAGATGTTATTAAATGTACTAAGAACTAAATGTATTAAGAACTAAATGTATTAAATGTATTAAGATGTTACTAAATGTATTAAGATGCTATTAAATGTATTAAGATGTTATTAAATGTATTAAGATGTTATTAAATGTATTAAGAACTAAATGTATTAAATGTATTAAGATGTTATTAAATGTATTAAGATGTTACTAAATGTATTAAGAACCTTTTGATGCCAGTAAAGCAACTGCTTCTAACATTCCAATCCAATAGGGCTTAAAAACTGCAACCGGAACTTCCATCCTTACAAAGCTATTAAATTGTTGCTTAAAAGAGAAATGCTCCCATCACTTTGGAAAATTCTGTCAGTTTGCTCATAAATCAGAAAATATTGGATATTGGTTTTCAGTTTCTTAGTACAGACCAATCAGTCCCCTGAGCTTATTGAATCTGTGATAAACCAAGAAATTGTAAACCACCCCAGCAGAAACAACCCACTAAGTGATAGGCAATATATATTTCGCCATCCAAGATCAACAGTTGATGTGCTAACTGTAATATCACACAGGATCAGTGAATCTATAGACAAGAGCTCCGCTTTTAAAGCAATAGCTCTTGACATATCAAAGGCCTTTGATAGGGGTTGGCATAAAGCTTCACAAGCTTACTAGATATAAATATCTGGGAATATTCTCTCCATCAGCAAATCCTTTCTCTCAGATGGGTTTATAAAAGTAGTTGTTTATGGACAGACGTCCATTGATTGCTTTTATTGCCCATCATTTTTATTTACCATCAACGACTGCACATAGTATCAATGTCATTTTGTCTGAACGATCCATTCTGGGCCCAACCCTTTTTCTGATCTTCAGTAATGATCTCCCAAATCATATTCTAAAATTATTCATTGACATTTATGCAGATAACACAACTATCTATGGCAACACTTTGAAGAGCATTAATGATCAAAATCTTTCTGATTCTCTTTCTTCTTACCTAGAGTACGTGGTGCAATGGAGAAAAAGGTGGCTGGTTACTTTTAATGTGTTTAAAAACAAAGTTTCTCTCCTTTTATCACCAATACTTTGATCCTTACTTTGTTCCAACTGAAATGAATGGTTTTCTCTTTGAGGAAATCACCTGCTTTGATAAGTTTTTGAGACTAGTCTTCACATCAGACTTAAATTAGAAGACTTACATCAAATCTGTTACTAAAGTTGCTGGAAATATGTTTAGATCATTCTATTGCTCCAAAAGGTTTTTCACACCAGATGCAATCCTTTACTTGCATAAGTCAAATACGTCCTAACATGGAGTTCTGTTGACACATCTGGGGGAGTGCCATTTAGAGCACTTTTCCTGCCTTGACAGAGTACAAAACTGACTTTGAAATCTAGTGGGAGGAATATCCTCTTCTTTTCATTACAATCACTTACTCACAAAAGAGATGTTGCTAGTCTTTCTTTGTTCTATCATTATTCTCATGATATGTGCTCGACTGAGCTCAAATCTATGATTCCATTGTAAAACATTCACAACAGAAACTCGTCTATCACTATAAATAATTTCCCTTTCTACCTTTGTGTACTGAAAACTAAACAAGTTACATAAATATTCTTTCCTAGAACAATGCATCTGTGGAGCATAATACTGTGGCTCAAGTCCAATGTAAACAAATTCTTATTGAGCCATCCTTTTAAATAGTCAAATTTTACCAAGTTTCAACGATCATATTGTCTCACCGTCACCCTGAACATCTCTTTAATCCTTATCCTCAAATGCCTTTTGAGCCTTGATAAGCAGTGACTAATTAGTGGAAAAAAAAAAAAAAAAAAGGCAACAACAAAAATGCTTTTTTACCACTAATCCTAAGTCTAAGTGACTCCAAGTTAAGGTGAAGTTAGGATTAAGTTAGAAAACCATAACAAATATTTTGAAAAATATATTTTTTTCTTTTTTACTCATTTTCACATTGCCACTTGAACGTAACATCTACTATTTTGGATCATATCTGACAGGGAATTGTGGGAAGTTGAGCAATGAGATGTCTGTTCACACTACATTTGAACTTCTTCATGTTAGTACCGTCAAGGAAGCAGGAAACAGGGAGGGAATTCCAAAGTCAGGCAGCCCAAGGGAAGAAACTATTAGAGTAGAAAGCCTTCCAGCATTTATGGACTTCAACAATAAAGAGGTGGAATTTTGCTGCTCATCAGATTAATTGGAAGTATATACATTGATGGGGCACAAGTACTAAGAGTTCATCAGAGAACATTCTATTAAAGTACTTGTAAAATAGGCACAGGAATGCAATGTTATGAGTCAGTAGTTGGAGCTTGATTGATAAAGCGGGACCTATTAGATTTGGAACTCTTTTGGATGCTGTCTAAAAAGGAGAGAGTAGGGGTAGATGCGCCAGCCCAGATGTGGCAACAATACTCCATGCATGGGCGAATGGTAGATTTGTAGACATGTAAGACACTCTCAGGTGTAAGTAATTTCCTAGTACGGTAGAGGGACCCCACTTTCTTTGCAGTAGCTTTGGCAATGTCCTCAAATGTATTTATTGAGAAGAAAGAATAAAAACAAAAACTTGTGCTATTATGTCATACTGTAAATCTGATCGTAAGTGTTTCTTTCTTTATGATTTTATTGCTATAAAAATTCACAAAGATAAGTCTAGAAAACGAGTACAAAATTGACTTAATACTAGTAAGAGGAGACAATACAAAACTGAGAATAAACGAAACAAAAGTTCAATAAATTTACTTGGATTATTCAAACTACTATTTTCATCTTGAGTGTTATTTTCACAACTTTTCGGAGTGAGGACCAGCGTGCAGTCTATTTGGCAAGCAAGCCACAACATAGTATTTTTGTTGCAACCTTCAACTTTCCATGTTATCATTCAGAAGTCACAACATATTGCTAAACTCAATAAAACTCATAATAAACTAAGCGCAGTTTATTTGGTGGGAAATCATATCTCGCTTAGTTTTTTGTGTATCGTTAGTAAAAACAAAAAGCTCATCATAAATGTTCAAAAAAGAGAGGACATCTGTCATCTATCAAAAAAATATGGCAGTTGTCTGTATGTATGTGTGTATGTCTGGCTAAAAGTACACAACTACAAGAGAAAGACTAGCAAATTTGGTATTGTCTTGATCGGTGTTACCTCAGATGAATAATATCTAAAATTTGGAAAACAATATTCATTCTTTGATCCTAAAATTGCACAGATTTAGTAAGGGGAAGGGGCTGGTTTTCCAGTCAGATTATTTACTAACTAAAGGAAAGTAACTCTGACTTTTTAATCAAGGAGAATTCCCTTATGCTGACTCATTCTTTGAGGAATCTAGAACAAGGAGTTTGTGTGTGTGTGTGTGTGTGTGTGTGTGTGTGTGTGTGTGTGTGTGTGTGTGTGTGTGTGTGTGTGTGCAAAGAGAGAAATGGGCTGGGTGGAAAAGAGGGAAGTGGAGAGAGGGAGGGGAAAACAAAGAAACAGCTAGAAGTTTTAATAGAAATATGTTGCAATTTTGCCCCAAACAATGTCGGATAATCCTGCTAGTTTGTTTATAAAACATAAATGAAACAAACTAACGTATTTTTTCAATTTTGTTTTTAAATCTTATTTAAGGACTGTTCCTAAATTCATGTGTAAAAAAATCGAATTTATATTACACAACATACATTTGATTTTGTTTTAATATTTTTAAACAATGTTTCTTTCAATTTAGCGGTTTATGCAACATCAATTTCCTCAATTCAAAAATGGAAAATAAAATAACATTATTCATTTTTGTAAATTTAAAACAAATGTTTTTAAAGATGTGATCAAGTTTCTCTATTCATAATTAGCGCCAACCACGCAATACACATCAACCCAGACTTTGCACTAACTGTTAACAACTCGGACGTACAAATTTCTCTCTCCACAAAGAGCCAACCTATCGGGTTAATACCACTAACAACAAAACTTTTTTAAAATTAAAAACTAAGTCTTCTATGAATAAATTGTTTTTACAATAAAAGTATTAGAAACTAAAAAGAAAAAATATTTTAATCATTTGATAAAAAAATTATATAAGATTATTTGATTTGTTAAATTTTCAAATTAAACTTACATAATGTTTTCAAAGATGTGACCAAATTTCGTGATGAGAAAATAAAATATCTTTGTGACAATAATTTAGTCAAATGGAAAAAACAAAACAAAAAAAACTCCAGTCCAAATCAAATATCCATATGTCAAACGGATTGCTATTTGGGTCTGACTTTGAAAAATACACAAGATAACTTGTATTATACCAAGCATCGCTCAAGAGTGTTGTTATTGTATTCTTTGTATTCAACCTAGAAAACACAACATGATTCCATTTCCGTTTGATGAAAACAGGCTTTCTTTTTTTTTTTTGTTACAGACCATCTACTAGTTCACCAGTTGTGTACAAATCCCAAGAGCAGTAGGAGCCTTCTAATATGTCTGAAAATGACACAATGTTCAATGAGCAAGATAGGAGATGCGCTGCTGTACAACATGTTCTCTACTGATTTCTAGTTATGACAACAGGACCATTACCAGCACCCTCAAAATGCAAATCCAGATGGTTCAATGCTTGAGGGCACAGCTCAATGAAGTTTCCAGCCACGATTATGGTCTTTGGTGTGGTTTCTAGTGAGGGCCACATCATACCACCTCACATCTTTGAAGTTGACTTGAAAGTCAACACCAAAGTGTACCTTAATGTGCTGAAGAGTGTGATTATCCCCTGGTGCAATCACGTGGCCGCTGACAGACCCTGGGTGTGGCAGAAGGACTCGGTGCTGGCCAACAAGTTCAAAGAGACCCAGGCTTAGCTTCAGAAGGAGTGCTACAACTTTGTACTCTTCTCTCACTGGTGCCCACCTGCTCACCCGACCTGAACCTGCTGGACCACTGGTCATACATTGAGAACATCACCAACATGACCTACCACAATAACAAAACCAGCCTAATCAACGCCATCCGCTAAGTATTCGTCGAACTCCCACTGGTACTTGTGGAAAAGGCATGCTCCCAGTTCCAAACTTGTATCGAGATGGTGAGTTAGGCTGAAGGAGGCTACATTGAATACATGTTGGCTCTCTACACAATCAAGTTACCTGAATTGATTTTGTTTAAAATAAAACCGTAGTTTTGTTTTCTTTAGGTGGATAAATTTATTGTTCCACCCTGTAAAACTGAGATCTGAAAATCTTATGCACACACACACACACACACACACACACACACACACACACACACACACACACACACACACACACACACAAAAAGCGATTTATTTAAGCAAAAAATATACATTCACAGCAGATGTTTTAAAAAAAAGCATAAAGTTCATCCTTTGGTGTAGGCATGAAGCCCAAATCATTGGTAGAAGGGTAGGGAATCGATGGTTATCCAATTTTGTCAAAAACTGTTGGGCTTACTAGACACAATACCACATTCATTCTGTGGTTTGATTCTATTCAGATGATCTCTAATTTGTTTAAAAAAAAAAAACTTGTATAAAATAAAATCCTCATGAGCAGTAGAAAAACATCCACAAATCTTTAAAAAGAAAGAATGTAAGTTAGTAGTCCACCCCTCTCAACTCTCTCGTAAATCTTAGGCCACACACACACACACACGCACACACACACACAAGCGATGTCCACGCTTAGCTGATTCTATGATTCATGCATTCTGAGTCATTACAATGGAATTAGGTTTACAAACTGATAGTCCTAGCAACTTCAAACAGCTGACCTCAATGCCGTGTTGTTCAAAACGGACAGGTCAACTCTAGAACAAAATATAATGTCAGGATGACCACGCTGTGTCAACAAACCTCTCACTCAGCTGTTCATGGCTCAGGTTCCCCATGATTAACATACACACCAGCTGTGTAGATTTGATTTTCTTCTGCAGGTGTCACTGTGTGTCATAATGTGTGAAGGAGGGGGTTAATGCTTGGGAGGGTGACTTTGTAGGATCAAACCAAACCATGCTTTGTTCAGACAATGAAAGATCTGGTGTCAAAATGTCTAAGCTTTACCCCTGGCTCAGTAAGTTAGTCTGGCAGACTTGGCTTTTCTTATTTACATTCTTTATGCAGCTCAACAAAATTAATTGGGCGGTTGATGCCATCTGTACCAAGTGTAGTGTGGGAGAGGAGACAGTAGAGCATGCTATCTACAATTGTGACTGCACCCACCATCCTCCAACCGAACCTGGCCATCTGATTTTCCTGATGTACCAATTACAATCAACTAATCCCAACCCAACAAGCTACAGCAGCAAAGTATGGCACAAGGATGAAAAGTGGGGAAACTCTGGTCAGTAAATTCACATAAACTGAAAAATAAGTGTGATATAATTTCCTACAAATTGTTTATAAGGTCTTTACTTCTTCTTCTTCTTATTATTATTCAAAAAGAACTTGATGCTAATATCAAAAAGGAACTAGAAACGCCAATAAGTGCAACCAGAATCTTCAGCCAGGATATCTGAATGAAATTTGGCATGGAGAAGTGCATACTGCTGCTTATAAAAAGGGAAAACTGGATCCAACGGAAGCTGTGAAACTACTTGTATGGAAATCAATTGAAAAGAAATAAGTACATTTTCTGTTTAAACTTCCATCCTTTACTCAGATATGTTGGTAAAACACTTTGAAATCAGTACTAGGATTTAGTAGACTGGGCACAGATTTGGACAGCACAGGTCTGAAGTTGAACCTCTTGCATCCAGTACAAAATTCCAAGGCTTAATTTACTGCTTATATTCCTTGTGAAACCCAGTAGCCACTCTACCTCAACACAGCCAAGATTGATCTAATTCTTGCATGACAGTCTAAAATAATGAGTTTGGTAACCGGGTAATATTTTCCTATCAAAATGTGATTCTTTACTTCGCATGCAAGACGCAAAGATCAATCAATTCTTCCCCCTGATCGGATTAGTCCATCTGAATCCAGAAAAAGATCCAAGGCACAAATTTGCATAGGTACCTGTTTTCACACAAGCTCCTTCAGAAAATCTCTGTTGGAAATTCTTGTTTCTGAAGTGTCTCATCAAGTAGATTGCTGTCTTAGAATCATTATCATACACGTCCCAATTTAATGGCTATGAACTTGAACACCATTGAAGTGACCCTCAGCAGATGAGGAAGGTTGGAAAAGTACTCTTTGTCCAACATGATGGTATAATGGAAAAGTACTCTTTGTCCAACATCAGGACAATTCATTGAAATGTGAGTCATCTGCCAGGAATGTTCATTTAGACAGGGTAATTCTTGTGCTAGCGACTGCAGGATTTCTTCACATAGCCAAGTGCACCAAAATTCAAAGTTGGATAGGAATTCAACATCAATCCTCTTGTGATCAGTTGGATTTTGCATAGTCGCTACATACTTAAAAAAGGCCTTTGACCATATCGTGATTCCAATTCATGATTCATTTGCAGGATGTCCTTCAGTCTGTTCTTAGCAAAATGTTTTTGGTAACCATAGATTGGGATTAGACAACACCAACTGTGTATCAGTGGTCACGCATAAATTGTTTGGGACAACCCACTATTATTACGTTTCTGAATTTTTGAGATGAGGTTTGGTTATGTTTATTATTTGGATTCATCAGACTACTGTTCTCATCTTAAGTTTCGGTTGATGCAACCTCCGACCTTCTTCAGGTGTATCCTGTCTAACTTGTAGAATGTTTCTGTTGTTTAACTAAATAAAGGGTTCTGTTCGAAATTCCATCCAAATCTTTATTTACTTCATGGCGGTAGCATGCTCTTCTTCTGTCAGAACTGGATAGAGGTCCTAAGTAATTTGCAATTGTATTTTTCTGGTCACACTGAGAATTGAACCTTACACCTCCAGGAGAATATCACTTTTACAATTGATTTTTCCAAGTACCTTAACCACTGAGCCATGTGTCTGCAGGGCACTCACACTCAAGATGAGAACAGTAGTCCGATGAATCCAAATAATAAAATCAAACCACTACCAATTATTCAAGATGGTTGCAATCATTTTAGTACAAAGTAAACTGCCATTATCTCTAACATGGGCAGAGTTTTTTTCCTTCATTGGTGCAACTTTTACCTTAGCAAACAACAAGCAGAATCATTGGTCTTGTACAATATAAGCAGCATATTCATGTGTTTCTTTAGAAGCGTCACAAAAAAGCTATATGTCACCGGGTAGTGCCACAACAAAGCCTGTTAATTAAAATGGAGATTACGTAACTCTTTAGCAAGTCCCTCCCACAGCCACTCAAAATTTCAGGAGGAGAAGAATCGCCCCCAACCAAAATTATTCTTTAACATAGTTCTAATAAAAACGCAACAGTGGACTAATAGAGAGACAATGAATCAAAACTCTTTGCAACTTCAGAAAGAATCCTTCTTTTTGTTGAAGCACCAAGATCACAGTGATGAAGGGTCACATACATTTTCTCTAAAAAAGTACCCTCCCCCCGTTCTTTGTCATGTACATGCAGCATACCATTCCTTTTCATTCTATCTCAGAGTGCATCAACATTTGTATTGCAGGACTAGATAAGAAATCTTCCCTCCAGCAAATGTTCCTTTGTCAGAAAGTATAATTCAACAGGTTTATATGGATCTGCTTCATCTCTATATAAATAAAATGAACTCATTTTTTCCCGTCTGATTTTGACATTAATAGGATTAAAAATCAAGATATTTCATGCAAATATAATATGCATAAACAGCAGAACAATATCTGAGGTGTGTTATAGGCTTATTATTTCTCAAATTCCTCGAAAATCTTAGATTTCTATACTTTTTCTGCTGAGAAGTCACGGCCAAAATCGGTTAAGATCAATGGAAGTGGTAAAATATTTTCTCTCTAATAAATTCCTCCTCCCCCTACCACCACTTAACACCGTTTGGGGATCGTTCACAAGGAACAGTTGAGAAGAGAACACCGGTTTGGCTTCGCAGTTCTTTCATGTAAAGTTATTTAAAATCACTAAAATAAGCTGCAGTGCTTTGTGGCGTAGTGGTTAGCGTGCTGGACAATTCACATTATATTTTCCCGTTCGCGCCGACCTACCGTAGTCGTTTTTTTTTTTTTTCCTAAACAACTGGAATGGACTTTTCTTGGTGGCCGAACTGTTAACGTTGCAGATGTTTTTTTTTTTTCACACTTTATTTTCCTACTTTTACTCATGACTCCGGGTTTGATCCTTCCTACTTACCTACCATAACATTTTTTAAAACTTCCCCCCCCGTCCCGGAAACAAACACTCGGGCAACGCCGGGTACCCCCGCTAGTATTTAATAAGATTATCCATATAATATCAATCTTCCATCATCTTGCAATAATCATCTAGTTGGTACTGTGCTGCATAACATTTAAGAATACACCCCAGTATAAATGGTCTGGCAGTGAACCTAAAAATCAAAGTTGAATATCGAAAACAGCAAAAGGAAGGAACAGAACTTTTCTTTTGTCAGTTTCACAGTATTCGCCTGAGACAAATCATTAGAAATGCCTTCTGGATGTTCACCAGCAAAATATAGTTGTTAAGCTCTGAAGCTCATTAACTAATTTAACATGTCCCCTGTGAGGTTGATGCTGGAGTAAGCAGTTTCGTTTAAGGACATTCTGTTACTGTCTTCAAACTGCAGTTGAACACAGGATGGATCTTGGTAGTAGCCATCAGGTCAGACTTAAAAACAGGTCAATGCGGTATCCATACATATCTATTAAATTCGTGGAGGAGCACGAAGATGTCCTCAATTATATCATCCTGCTCCTGTTGTTGGAACACTTTCAAATAGTCATGTTACATATTTTTTTCATTAGGTCTTTTAAATAAAAATAAATAAATAGAAATACATAGCATGATTGGGCAGGGCTCTGACTAACTTGTCAACATGCCAGGGGAGCTTCACATAGTATGTGCCATCCTTGAATTTTATGGCAATTTGAAAGCAACATATCTGCTCCTAATCATAAGTATTTTTGTCATATATTCCAGAAAACTCCATGCCAAACATCTGTCCTAGCCCCTATGCACTTCACTGTTATAAAAGAACTCTGCCAAGGAGTTGAGGTATGTGAGTTGGCTCTAGAGAACGAAACATGTGGAAGCAATCCACTTGTGGAGTGTTTAATTACAGAGTTAAATGAGAAGTGGGCCACCTGATGGGGGATTTGGCCTTCAGAGAAGATTCCATGGCTCCAAAAGGGACAACACCTGCTGGGATGGAAAAATCCAGCCCTTCAAACAAGGAACAAGTTGAAAATGGCCCAATTGATACAGGAGTTCCAATCTGATGATACCTTTGATTGGTCTGAAGTCAGATCCAGCCTCAAATTTCCCAGCAAGGGAACATTCAACATCCTGAAAGGCATTCAATAAGGGTTCCAAGTTTGTTAGTCGGACAGATAAGTTCATCAGCTAAACTACTAAAACAGGAGATATCACTGTGTTTCTGCCACCCAAATCATTTTCCAGATTCACTGAAACTCTGGTTATATTCGCAAAGAAGGGTAGACAATCTAAGCTGGCAATCCACACCAATTATCTTTATCAAGCCTAAGACATGTAGCTCATCAGCAGACAAATATGACTGCCCACTGCCAGAAAGCAATTAACAGAAACAGACCGCTTTCCCCTGGTGAAAGTCACAACCAGGGCCGCTGCGAAAAAGGTAGGCTCTCTCTACCGTGCTAGAAAACTGCTGACACCTGAAAGTATCCTGTACCTCTATAAGGCCACCATTCGCCCATGTATGGAGTATTGTTGTCACATTTGGGCTGGTGCATCTGCTACTAGTCTCTCGCTCCTAGACAAGGTTCAAAAAAGAGTCGCCAATCTGATAGGCCCTGAACTGGCATCTAAGCTTCAGTCTCTGTCCCATCGACGAAACGTTGCATCCCTCTGCCTGTTCTACAAGTATTTTAATGATGAATGCTCTGACGAACTGCAGACACTTGTGCCCCCACGACGTAAACACCATCGACAAACCCGACCGGCAGCTAAATCCCACCCCCACACAGTAGAGATCCCTAGATGTAAAAGATCTTTCTACTCCAGTAGTTTCTTCCCCAGAACCGCTAGACTCTGGAATTCCATTCCAAGTTCCTGCTTTCCCAACTGTACTGACATGCAGAAGTTCAAGTGCGACGTGAACCGACATCTTGCTGCCCAAATCCCAACATAGTGCCCCAGTAGTTGCTGCCCCTGATAGTAGCCCCCTACACTAAAGTGGCAATGCGCCTTGTTTGGGGTGAAAATGTAATAAAAAAAAAAAATAAAAAAATAAAAAATAAGGAGCCATTAAATATGTTGGTCATATTAGAAAGTAAAATCCAAAGAAAGAATTCCCAACTGTTATGCTCTCCTTCTCACAATCCTTGGTATCAACCCCCAGCGCACATCTGTCAGAAGACAATGATAGTATGTGCCTCTCTGTCAGTCCATTTTCCCTTTAACTCCTTGGGAAATTTCAGAAAAAGGATATTGGCCATGAACGAGCCCCATCCAAATTATGTCTGGAAAAGTCGCAGGATTAGGTCTTTCTTCCAAGAGAGACACAGTCTTGGAAATAAATTCCCCAAGATCTGTGTAGGAAATCTCTTTTATTTTTGTTTTTCAATTTTCTTATCAGTTTTTCAGTCTGGGGATGGGGTATCCTATCGGATGTCAAACATTCATCTGCTATCTCATATTCCAACCAACAAATCTTTTTAAGATTTTAACCATTCCCTTAAGTGTAATTCTTTTAATTGCTCTTGCACTTGGTTCACTGGATATATTTGCCAGGTAGTTCTGGAAATTCTTTTTCATGAGTCAATTACTGGAATGATAGAAATCTTCCCAAGATTCCAGTTTCTTTTAATATCGTACATAAAACCTTATCTTTTCCCTCTCAACTTCTCTTTCTTGTCCCATATGTCATTATGTCAGGTTTAATAGCTCCGTTTTCAAGGTACGTGGCTGTAGGAAGTGTATGATTTTGGTATGTAATCTAGTATGTCTTGAAAAATTTGATTGATGATCTAATCGATATTCAAATATTCCCTTTTCCGTAAAGAAGGAGTTTGTTAGTAATTTGCATTGGTGCAGCTTATCAGGTTGATTAGCTGTAACGCTCTGTCAGTAAGGGAGCATTTCCAGAAATTTAAACATTCAGCATCATTGGTATACCAACCACAGGGTTTTTGAATCTTTTCAAGACAGTTTGGAAACTTATGTGACATGTAGTCACCTCAAAATTTTGAGATTCTATTACAAACGTTATTAATAAGCATTCTTTTTATTTGTTTAAGGTGGTTAGATTGCTTCGCAATATAAAATGTTTTCTGATTTGGCTTATGATAAGGTTGATATGAATTGGCATTTAAGTTAATGGTGATGTCTAGAAAGTGAATTTTTTGTCATTTTATCTATGGTGATTTTAAGTCCAGTTCACTGAATAATCTCTGTAGTTTTTTCATAATTAAATTAAAGGTTCTACTTGTACAATGTATAATGCATCATCTCTATATAATCCTCTTTCTAACTCAGGAATATTTCTTTCCATTTAATACAAACTACCAGGTCTAAACTTGAGCTAAATCTGTTGAGCCATAGTAATATCAAAATTTCTATCTCTATCATCACGGGTTCATAGTTTCCTCCTAGCAAGTTTCACAATGTCCATTCCAAGTTAGTAATGTCGGTGTGTTGTTTAGCCATTTGTATAGCTTTATCCAAAAGTGATGGGGTAATAGATGAGTGGTATGCATCAATATAAAAAAATTCAATATGGCGTAATGGAAAAATAAAAAGGTATTTGCAGCTTCTCTTTCAATTTTCGGATTTTAATCATGTCAAATCACACTTCAATTCCATTTGACAGATTGATTGTCGCTATTTCTTCTGATGAGTTAAAGGCATAATAGATTCACTGATTGATATAATAATCAAGTGATTGATTTTGCGCTACAAAATAGATACTGTCAAGAATTGTATAAGTCAACTGAATTAAAGGAATAAATTATAAGATGGTCAACATCATAAATTTTGGAATATAACTTTGTGTCATTTATTATCTCTCTCTATACACACACACACACACACACACACACACACACACACAATGGTCCTGCCAAATGTAATGCCTCCTATTTTTTTTATTCTGCCCAAATAGATTAGAGGAGATTGCAAACTGCATTGTTATGATGACTGAGTTTATGCATTCATGACCTGAAAGTTTCATCTCTTTGTTACAGATATTTACAGTGTGAGACTCTAAAAAAGCAACCCCTGTCATGGACGTATATCAGAAGTAGAAATGCATCACTGAATTCCTTACTGCAGAAAAAATTTCACCAATCAACATTCACAAGTGCTTGTTGAACATTTACAAAGAGGATCAAGTTGATATCAGCATAGTTAGGAGATGAGTTTGTCAATTTCAGAATGGCGGCAGAGATATGAGTGACAAAGTGTGCTCCAGATGCCCATGCACAGAGACCAACCCCAAAACATGCTGATCGGTGGACAATGGTGAATGAAATGTATGTAGAGTTGCATGTGAATATATTGTCATCCCTAGGATACAGCAAAGTGTATGCTAGGTTAGGGTTCACGAGGATCAAAAGCACCACCAACAGGATGTCTGTTAGAACTTGTTGAATCAATATGAAACTGAAAATGACAGATTCTCCAACCGCATCATCAGTATTGATGAAACGTGGCATCACCATGCTGAGTCAGAGTCCAAACAGCAGTTGATAGAATAACACCACTCACACTCCGCAGCAAAGAAGAAGTGCAAGATGCAGACAGCTGCAGGTAAAGTATGGTTTCCGCTCTGCAAGATCTACCGCAGATGTGCTGACGGTTATATCCCACAGGATTAGTGAATGTCTTGACAAAGGCTTCCTTTCTAGGGCAATTGCTCTTGACATATCAAAGACCTTCGACAAGGTATGGCATAAGGGTCTACTTCACAAGATTTCCAGCTACGGTATGACTGGAAATGTTTTCTCAATCATTAAATCATTTCTCTCCGATAGGCTCATAAGAGTAGTGGTAGATGGACAAAAATCGGAGGCCTGCAATATAAATGCTGGAGTCCCTCAGGGGTCAATCCTAGGCCCAACTCTCTTCCTGATCGACATCAATGACCTCCCTAAACACATACTTAAATCATTCGTTGACATCTATGCTGATGACACGACCATCTACGGCAACACATCAAAGGCTGTAAATGACAAAGTTCTCTCTGATTCTCTCTCCTCTGATCTCGAGCGCGTGGTTCAGTGAGGGAAGATGTGGCTGGTTACCTTTAATGCATCCAAAACCAAACTCCTATCCTTACATCATCAACGCTCTGATCCCCATCTGGCATCAATTGTGATGGATGGCTCTCGTCTGGGAGAGGCCCCGTGTTTTGACAAGCTTCTGGGTTTGACCTTTACTCCTGATCTGAAATGGAATACATACATCAAGTCTGTTGCCAAGGTCGCTGGGAAGATGGTGGAATCCTTCTACCGCTCCAGAAGATATCTCACTACTGATGCAATTCTCTATCTATATAAAAGCCAAGTACATCCAAGGATGGAATACTGTTGCCATGTCTGGGCAGGAGCTGCAAAAAACAGCCTATCCTGCCTTGACATAGTACAAAATAGACTTCGTAGCTTAGTGGGGGATGCCCTTTTCTCTACCCTGCAACCTCTCTCCCACAGAAAAGACGTTGCGAGCCTATCCTTGTTTTATCGTTATTTCCATGGCAGGTGCTCATCTGAACTTCAATCTCTGGCCCCCGCCCCTCGCCAATCTTTCACGAAAAACACCCGTCTAGCTGAATCCACTGTGAAAAATTTCCCCCACTCTTTATCTGTGCCTAAATTAAAACGTGTATTCCATGAACAAAGCTTCTTTGTTAGAACTGCACGCCTGTGGAACTCTGTTCTGTCTGCCTGCTTCCCACCGGACTACAACTTGGATGTGTTCAAGTCCAATGTTAACAAATTCCTAATGAACCGCCCCCCTTAAGTAAACACTTCATCAAATCTCCACACTAACGTAATGTACTTGCAATAACCCTTATCCCTGAGTGGCTTCCGGGCCTTGATAAGTGGTGATCACTGTGTAAAAAAAAAAAAAAAAAAAGTGATGTGTGCAATTATCTAAGACAAGAAAAGCATCATCCTCCTGGATTTCTTGAAATCAGATTTGACTCAATTTTGCCTGTTACATTAAAACGTTGACTAAGCTGAAGGCCCAGATTGCCTTTGTCAGGGGGAACATTCTGTTTGCAACATGACAAATCAAGGCCACACAAAAATTTGAAGACCATGGAATGTGTGGCACACACTGTCTCACTAACCATATAGTCCCTAACTGGCACCATAAAATTTCAACTTGTTCGGATCTCTGAAAAACGCATTACGTAAGCAGCGACTTTCTAAGTAAATAAAAAAATGAGCTTCGAGGCAGAGCCAATATTAACCGTATGTATCGCTTGAAAAAACAACAATAACAAATCTAAATTTATAAGCGATAAAAATAAACAGCAAAATTAATCTAGGGTTTGTGGCCTAACGGTTAAGGCACCGGACTGTGGTAAACATGGTCTGAGGTTCTATCCCTAGAAACAGTTGAACTATGCTGATGAGAGGTAACGACCTCAAAACACGCGTGTTACTAGATTACTGTTTTAAAAAAATAATAAATAAATAAAAATGTTATATACGTCCAAGCAAATTAAAAAGGGCGACTTTCTAAGTAAATAAAAAAATGAGCTTCGAGTCGGAGCCAATATTAACCGTATGTATCGCTTGAAAAAACAACAATAACAAATCTCTCTCTCTCTCTCTCTCTCTATATATATATATATATGTATATAGTGAGAGAGAGAAAGATGTTATTTTTTCTAATACTAATAATTTTTACAAAAAGGCTGATTTTGGATTTTGTCTTTATATTTTTAGAGATTTTTTTTTGTTAACTAGCTTTGCAAACTCACTTTTTCAAATTCAAACAATCTAACTTGAGTTCAATGGGTCAACCAAGAGGTCACATTTTTCGTTAAGCATCTATCAAATTGTATAACTTATTCATTTCAATAACTTGTGCAAACCTGAAGTTGTTCAAATAAAATACCCTTGAGCCTGAACATGGAAGAGGATGTTCTCCTGACATAATGCGTAAAAAACTATAATTTAATCAAAAGGGGTAGAGAAAAACACACAGAAATAGGCGGAACCAGTCAGTTGCAAGAGGTAGGCAAAGTGCTTATTAAGGCGGGACATCATCCTAAATATAAACTTTTATTACAATTAGAACTTGAAAAAGTCAAAACTCAACCAGACACTTTTCTTGTTTCTTTAAAAAAAATTTTTTTTTTATTTAGACGTTTGGACAATTTTTACGAACATTTTTAGTTCAAATTAAAAAGAGTTAAGACATGTGATGAAGAAAGCTTATCAGAGCTAGTAGTATACTCAATCCTCCTTGACGATCTACTGAATTAGTATCTATAATTAGCTCTCGACTGAGCTCCAATCTATAGTTCTCCCACACTTCTTGTAAAATACTCACAAAAAAATTGTCTAGACACAACCATTGAAGATAATTTTAATTTCTTTCTCTGCGTACCTAAAACTAAACAAATTTTCCATGAGCAAGCGATGATACTATGAGGCTGCTTCCTAGTTGAGTACAACATAGTTGTTTCTAAGCCCAATGATAACAAATTCTTCTTGAGTCATCCTCTTCATTAATAAAATTCTCTCCAGTTTAAACTTTGATCATTAATCCTTAAGGTGTCGTCTCACAGTCCACCTGACAACCTTTTATTCTCGAGTGGCCTTTGGTGACAAACTAGTATATAAAATCTTTCTCTGATTCTCCAATCTATCCTGTCAGATTATAAAAGTTGGACCTAAAAAGCATTTAAACTGACAAATCCAAATTTATGCAGTAATCCAAATTGTATTGGATTTTTAATTTCAATCTATTTGTCAACTGTATAAGTTCGACTTCTTTTTACTGAAACACAAACTCTTGTGATCATTTCGTCTTGAAAACACTTAATCACTTCATATCCTTTCATCTGGATTTTTAATTCATCTTTTTATTTTTCCATTCTTTTCTCCATTTTAATGAATTTTTTCAACAATTATTTTTTTTTTCATTTTCTCTGATACGAAGAATTTCTTTGAAACTCTGTGGATTAAGGAAATTTTAGTATTTCTTATTTGAGAATCCTGTTGAACAATAATTACATGTAAAATTTTACAGCCTTAAATTTTGTTCTTATAAACAAACATTGTTACAAACAGAGAGCTTTTCTTAATTTTTCTGATATTTTTGTGTATATATAAAAGGTATTAATAAATGCCATATATATATATATATATATATATATATATATATATGGCATTTATTAATATATATATTAAAATAAAAGGTATTAATAAATGCCATATATATATATATATATATGGCATTTATTAATACCTTTTATAATATATATATATGGCATTTATTAATACCTTTTATATATATATATATATATATATATATATATATATATGGCATTTATTAATACCTTTTATATATATATATATATATATATATGGCATTTATTAATACCTTTTATATATATATATATATATATATATATATATATATTTATAAACTATGTTTTTTTTACCATCCTCTCTCCACCTCCCCTCCCTATATCCATATATCTCCACCCACGCTTACCTGAATCTGCTACCCCCCACACACACACAATACAAGTTAATGTATCTTAACCTTCAAAACTGAAATATTGTCAATACCCGTCTCCCTCCCCCCTTATTATCTCCTACCTCAACCCCCCCTTTTTTTCTCTTTTTATTTTCTCTTTCGTATTTCTTCTAAAACACTTCTTCCTAATACTAACAACCACTTCTGTAAGGTCTGACGAGGCTATTGGATCGTAAACATGGTCCAACATCTTAAACATATGTAACCAAACAGATAAAACGGTAATAAAAAAATAAAACACATATTTGCTCTGCAATAGTATTGAACACTCTCTCCAGGTTTTTACTAATGACCAGTTTTACCATATATATATATATATATATATATATATATATATATATATATATATATATATATATATATACTAGCGTTGCCTGGGTTGACATGAAGTTCTGTTTGGAACACACCTGCTATACTAATCATTTTCATCATGGGCAACGTGGATACTCGCACAACAATTCCAAAAATAAAAGAACGGATAAAAACATCGCCCCAAAAAAGAAGTATGTGATAATCTTCTCCACCAGATATTTCAGCAGAAGGGATACAAAGAGAAGAAACTATTCTCTGGATATTGAGCACTGGAAAGAACCCCCCTCCCCAAAAAATGATTAAAAATAAATGATTACAATTTTTGTTTCAATAAAAATAGCAACGAATGCCCGTGCGATCGCAAAAAAAAAAAAAAAAAAAAAAAAAAAAAAAATTAGCCAAGTAGGCAGAACCCCTAAAAAAAAGTGAAGATCTTCCAAAAATTAATTCCAAAAGCAATGAAATTTTTCGCCATTGTAGTGCCCACCCCCAATGTAATTTGTCATGTTTTGGGGTTCGTTTTGTTTATGAAATTGTTAGGTGAAAGTACAGAGTGGTCTCATAAAAATTAATTAAATTTATCGTTATTTTATGTTTTAAATGTAATTCCCCCACCACCACCGCCAAACAAAACAAAAAAAATTGTATTTGTCATGTTTTGTTCCCCCCCCCCCTCCCTCGATCGCCAAACTTGAAAAAATGCTGGAGGTGACATGTCTTGTTAACGCTTGGTGGCCAAAATGTGGGTGCTCATTTTACGTTAAGTTAATATGGAAAAGTGATCCCCCACTCTAAAATGTTCATTTTCTTTCTTTTCAAAATTTCTTTCATATTATTTATAAAGGCTATTTAAACGTATTAGGCCAAAAAAAGTAGATCTTTATTTTTTTTCTAGGTGGGTCAAATCGTAAAAAATTTACCGATTTCTGTATAGCCGTTTATAGAATAATAAAAACAAACACATGAAATCTTTTCTTCAGGTTTTTGTAAATGTTTCTTTATTTTTTTTTTAATATTTAAAAAAAACAATAAAAGCCAAGCATTTTTCTATCTACTCGAAATTATTTTTTCAAGCTAGAAATTTATTGAGATTACCAAATTATTTTATTTGGTGATAGTTTTTTTTTTTGTTTATGTTCTGAAGGGGTAAATAACTCTAAAACAAAGATTTAAAAAAAATGGATGTTGGAATAATTCCAAATAAATTTAATTAAATATGTTATCAATATAATTATTGTTTCAAATTTATTAAATAACGATTTTAAATAGAACACTTACAACAATTCTCTCGTTAAAAACATTAACTAAGATGCCGCTATTTTTCTTAATGTAATATGCAAATGAGATGATCTCTTTATTGTATCTAGTTTGCAAGAATGATACTATATATAGAAATAAATGAGAGAGTAAAGTAGGGAACCTTTTATATATTAATCAAATTGTGAACAAACAAGCAAATAGAGAGGAATATGAATTTATATATATAGAGATAGTATTTGGTTGACAATCCATACTGTGCCAATAAATATAAATAGAGTGGTTCGAACTATTACACAGAGCAAACTCCAAAAATCATTTAAAGATTTTGGAGTGTCTATTGCAGTTCGAAAACCTTCTTTATGCCAGCAAAAGGAGACAACAAAAGCGTTATTTCTCTTTGGGGAACTTTGATCCCCTTTTTCATTCTTTTTATTTTTAGTCGCTTTTAAACGCTGTATATATATATGCACACACATATATATATGATGATTGCTGCTTCTTAACAGAAGTTTGCCATCTCTTCAGTAAACTGTTGTGCGGTTGTGTGCGCGTAGGTGACTTTTTTAACCAAACTTCAGTCCTACATGAATGTGCACAATGTAAAAACTTTCCTTCTTGTAAGGATGTTTACATGATGATATTGTGAATCCTCGAATGTGGTGTCAGGCCACTTTTAGATTTTCAAATATGACAACTAATCAGGTGCCTTCAATAAGTTTCCAGACTTTTTTGTACAGGCATTTAAAATTGTTGTAGACTCTTGAAAATTCAGTATGTTATTCCTATACATCTTATGAGATAACTGACCCATTTTTATGATTTCAGATTAAAATGAATTTTTTTTTTAATCAACTGTCACACACACACACACATATATATATATATATATATATACTCCTATAAATTTGGGACTTTTTATGTATTGATATTCATATTAAAAAACTATTTTCTATTTATTTAAAAAGAAAATACAACTTTGTTATGTATGGGTCATGGAATTGTATTTATCTGCAAAAGATCTAGCTAATTTGCATATTTTTTTCAACATTCATTTTAATTAATTCCCTATTAGTTTTTTTTTTCAGTTTTCTGATGGGATGATCATCTTTATGTGTAATTTTTATAAAAGTGAACGTGTGTGCATGTATGTGTGTACATTTCCTTACGCAATAACTCTGTCAATTTTTAGTCTACAGACTCGAAATTTGATATACAGGGTACTGAGATTTGGGGAAATCTTTGTGATCGGTTTTCGGCCAGAAATTTAGCTGTTAAGGGGTCAAAGTTCAACGATTTGAAAACTCTACCAAACTCCTCTGACAATTTTGGATCTAAACACTTGAAATTTTAGATATAAGTTCCTTGGACATGGATCTAACTTAATAACTTGATTTGAGCCTAAAACAATAAATTTTAAGGGGTCATAATAGGGGTCAAATTAAAAATAATTGACTGCTATTTTTTTTTCTTTGCTCAACATACACCTCCAAACACCTGGGCAACGCCGAGCACCCATGCTAGTATATATATATACACACACATGCATGCATGAGTATATATATATATATATATATATGCACACACACACACACAAATACATATATACATACACAGTTGTATATACATGCATACATACACACAGACGTGTATATCTATAATATGAAGCTGTGTGTGTGTGTGTGTGTGTGTGGTTACGAATAGGCTCCTATATGGTTGACTATTTTAAAAAACTGATTAAAATAGTGATAGAAGATGTATCGAGACACAGGAATGGGTATGTTTGATCTGGCAGAACGGTGGTTCATTAAAATTGTGGGGTCTGCGTACGTGCCTGGTCCACAAAGTATGGAAAAAAAAATTTTTTTTTAATTAAAAAAAAACGCTTACAAGTGTTTTTGATATAGATGTACATAAGAATACTTTGATAACTATCTTTTAACTTAAATAGGGATGGTATAATAAAATTGTGAGGTCTGCGTTCGCGCCTGGCCTCCATAGAATGGAAATAGGCACAAACTTTAATAAAGACTTTAATAAAGACTTTTCATATCTATCTGCGTAAGTATATTTTGATAATTATGTTTCAGTTTGAAGAAATATGGTATAATAAAATCATGGGGTGTTCGTTCGCGCCTGACCTCCATAGAATGGAAATATGTCACAAAGTTTAACAAGGTTTTTTAATATAGATCCACAGAATATTGTGATAAGTGTTTCAGTGTGAACAGGTATTGTATAATAAATTATGGGGTTTATCTATTTTATTTTTACTTTCATTATATTTTGCTTTGGTTTTGATACCCCCAAATTCAAAGCTATCTCTTTACAACCCTTCCTTTTCATAACCTATCATACTTTCATAAATCAGAGTTCATTTTCTGTAGGCTGTTTTTGAACCCAGTCAACGACGGGTACTTTCGCTAGTATATATATATATATATATATATATATGTATATATATATATATATATATATATATATACACACACACATGCACACATATGCACATGTATATATCTATATATATAAAAATGTAACTCTTGGTTCGTTCACAATTAATAGTCTAAAAAAAAACAACTGGACGGATGGCTTCCACGTTTTGGTATAATATGTTTACTATAGCCATGTGTGTTTTTATGTATTTCTTTTTAATTATAACATTATACTTAATTTTTCTATGATAAATAGGTGGTTTTCTTTGTACCGATAGGCCATTTTTTTTATTTAGGGACAATTATTTATTACCGCTTCTTGTCACGTGACCAGTGTTTCCAATTTAGCGGTTTTCCTGCTAGATCTGGTGATTTCGTTTGCAATCTAGCGGGAAATTCTAGAAAATCTAGAGATATTTGGCACCCACACACCCGCAATTTTAGATTAAAAAATAAAGAAAAGCGCTTGAAAATACTTTAAAACATAAAATAAACTCATTCATGTAAGTAAAAAAAAGTAGCATTTATTGCCTTTGGTAACAATTATTTATTGATTATTTGTTTTGTTTTTCACCTTTTTTTCGGCTAACCATTCTTAAATCTTGCTATAAAATCGATTTTTCCAAGTACATTTTAGGTGGGGTGGGGGCATTCCAACCTCCGAAGTTTAGTTTAAAATACGATTTAAGCAACCCCGCTTAATTTAGAAGTATTTAGTCGAAAATTGTAAAAAGCTAGAAACAACAGCAAAAAAAAAAAAAACAAAACAAAAAAAACTCATACCAATACAGTAGAATCTAATTATCTACCAACCTAAATACTTTTAACATGCTAAAGCAAAGTTTTTTTGTTTTTTATTTTTCTAATTTCAAAATATGTTGCACCATTATTGTGATGTTTAATTTGCAGTATATTTCAATTTAACTTTTATTATAAAAAGTTTCAGTTTATGATTTGTTTCTTGCAAAAAAAAAAAAAAAAAAAAAATACCCTCTCTGAAAAAACAGGTAAAACTAGCTGATAAAATATGTAAGCCTTCTGGGGAGCTAACCGCTTCAATATAATTCCAGAAACATATAGTGAGAAAACACGGAAAATTTTATATATTGAATATACTATATTTATAATTTTTTTATGGTAGGAAGTTAACATATGGAGTTTTTCTTTGGGGGGGGGGGGTGAATTAGCGATTTTCTGGACATTTCTTTCTCCTGATCTCGCGGGTTTTTTTTAAATCTCAGTTGCCAACACTGCATCACGGAAAGGATATTTTGGTCTCAACACTACAGGCTTAATGTAAACAGAATGTGTTTACAATATCGGTAAATTTTCAATAGGTTTAATCACATGATTATTGATAATGTAACCATGTGATTGAAATTTAATTTAAATTAACCACACGTGGTTGCTTTCCTATCAAATATTCATCGAAAAATGGTAGGTAGAGACAAAATGAATGCCGACGCTCAAAGTGTATAAACATTTTGACTCCTCCCTTTATTTAAAAATTCACCAAAAATCAGGAAATTAACCAATTTTAATGAAAATTTCAGTATTTATCAAATAATGATCGCAGAATATAATGAACTAATTATTTTTACTTAACTCTTAGTGAAAATGTTTTATTTTGTGTAAACAAAAAATACCTTTACTAAAGTTATGGTTTTCAGTAGTAAATAAAAAATGCAAGAATTTATTTTTGCTTTTTTATAAATAAAGCATCGTAATTTGTAACAATAAAAAATAATTTTTACAGCAAACATTACGAAAAAAAGCCCCTAAAGTCTGTATTAATGAATTCGATATAACTCGAAGAAAAATGAATTTCTCGCATTCTATTCAGGAAATTAAAGATTCAATTAGATTCCTATTTCAGTCACCTAAATTATTTAGGGTGAAATGAGTTTAGGAATTTATAGCCAAACCTAAATATTTTTTTTTTTTTTTGGTTAAAAAAAATAGCATTAATACAGTAAGTTAGGTAAAATTTGCATAGAATGCTCTGCTTTACAGTTGTTGTAAAAATGGAACGGAAATTTGAATTTCGTTCCCTTTTAAATTCAGTACATTTTTACATTACATCCAACTCATCGTTCACATTCGACACGTCAACTTTTATAGCTTTTCGGGTATGCTGGCGAGGTTAGGGGTGTCTATTCCGAAAGCCGTTCTTAACATGGGTAGATTGATAGGTGTGTCAGAAATTTCGTGAAAAATAGTGAATAATTCCACCCCGTCTTTCCAAGCTTATAACTCCTCGAAAAATGTAACTCAAGCCCTAATTTTTTGTTTCAATTAAAGGAGCAAGGACCAAGGTTTCATTAAAAAAAAAAAAAAACAAACAAACAACGTGTTTTTTAAAAAAAAAAAAAAGGTTTTAAACTTCGGACTTTACAGGTAAATTTCTAAAAAATACTACTTTTTTTTTGTTTTAAATTTGAATATATTATTTATTGACCTTTTCTCTTCAATTTGTGATATATAACACTTTGGTGAGTAAATTATTTACTTTTTAATAGACATTTCAAAAATGGGAGGCGTGAATTATTCGACCCCCTGTCTTTCCAAGCTTATAACTACCCAAAAAATGTAATTCAAGCCCTAATTTTTTTTCAATTAAAAGGAGCAAGGACCAAGGTTTCATAAAAAAAAAGAAAAGAAAACGTGGTTTAAAAAAAAAAGGTTTTAAACTTCGAACTTTACAGGTAAATTTCTAAAAAACACTATTTTTTTTTGTTTTAAATTTGAATATATTATTTATTGACCTTTTCTCTTCAATTTTTAATATATAAAACTTTGGTGAGTAAATTAATTATTTACTTTTTAATAGAACCTTGAAATGGGGGGAGCGTAAATTTAAATTGGAAAGAGCATAAAATTTCACATTAACCCTGAAAATATCGTAAAAATAGAATCAATAGAAAAATTTTGATAGATTTTTAAAGTTTAAAAATTGAAAAATATTGAGTTCGTAAAATTCATTACTGTTTAAAAAAAAAAATTTCTATTACATTTAAAACAACTTTAATAGTTTATTTTGGAAGTATAATTCATAAAGAAAATAAACAACCCACTTTTAAAAGAGAAATCATGAGTTTTTTTATATTTTATTTGCAGTTTCGTGATAGGGGTGTCAAAAATTTCCACAAAAATTCTGATACATCTACTAGATTGGAGTGTTTATTCGTTGTAAACGTACCCGACAACCTATAAATGTCGACATTTCCAATGTGAATGGTAAGCTGGACTTATGTAAAAAATAACAAAAAGATATACCAAACTGACTTTTTCGTTTAAAAATGGAATTATTTCCCTTTCGTTATTAACATTTTTTTTCATTTTTTTTTTTTTTTTTTTAAATATTTTGTGTTTTATATACATAAAGTACAATTGTTGAATGTTACTGTTTTGATTATATTCGTTTGGGGGGGGGGGCACAATTAAAAAATTAAGAAAGATTAAAATGGAGCGAAATTTAAGTTTCCATTCCATTTTTACAACAACCGTAAAACAGTGCATATTCAGCAAGTTTTATCGTAATTTATAAGCATAATGTTGAAACACTAAATCAACATTTTATTTATTTTTTTGCATAATTAATGATGTAAGTATTTTTCTGTTTATTTTCTGAACATCTATTAAAAAAAATAATTTGTACATTCTCTTGAAAAAAAGAATCAAACTTTTCTCTACTTTCACATAACTATTTACAGTGTTCATATAAAGCATTCATCTGTTCTTTTTATAATAAAAATTCCGTTTTCAAAGAAAAACGTTTACTGCCAAATTTCTTTTTTAAAAAAAAAAAGTGCAAGTTTTCCTGAAAAAAAAAACCTTTCACCTAACAATTTATGGTAAAAAATTAATCTTTTTTTGGGGGAAAAAATAACAACTTTTATTGATTAAAAAAATTGCAAAAAATAATAAAAGTAAATGAATGAAGAAAATGCAATTTTTCTTGATGAATGTGTTCCATTTTAACAAACTGCGCCACAGCAACGCATGGCCAGGTACAGCTAGTATATATATATATATATATATATATATATATATATATATATATATATATATATACACACACACACATGCATACATACATACCTGTATATATATGATGAGAAATATGGAAATAGTATTCCGACAAAATAGAGAAATAAAAAGGAACACACCATATTATGTGTTCATCAACGTTTCGTCTTTGTTTCATCCAGAGGAACTCTCGAAACAAAGACGAAACGTTGATGAACACATAATACGGTTTATTCCTTTTTATCTATATATATATATATATATATGTATATATATATACTAGCTGTACCCTGCCATGCGTTGCTGTGGCTCAATTTGGCGTAATGGAAAATTCTAATATAAAGAGAAAATGCATGTTTCTTATATTCTTAGTACAGCAATCCACTCTAAAAAAAAAAAAATAAAATAAAAAATGAAAAAAATGGTACTCTTGCAGAATTGGATCCTGATCCTCAGGATTACCGTCAATCATGGCTTGGGCTCGACCAACAATCAGTGGATAAAGCTAACGTTGAAATGCTAAATGTTTTTTTTTTTTTTCTGTATACAAAAATGTGAGTTAGTAATTAATATTTGAGTGATGGGGGGGGGGGTTACTATACACAGATTCGAAAAAGTTGTCCGAAAACAAATTAAAGCAAAGGTAAGGTAAGTTACATTTCTACCTAACTGGATAATTGTTTAGTGTTTTTATGTAAGGTAAAATGTTTAATCGGCTGGAAAAACAGAAATGGTTGCAGACTGTTGAATACGTTAAGTTTGGGAAATTAAGTTGAAAACTAAAAACTATACAATACAGTGTCAAAAACCCACCGAATATGTTACCATGACATAGGCTGACATAATCGGTGGGTTTGCGACAGTATTTTGTATAGTTTTTTAGTTTTAACTCACTTTCTCAAACTTAACAGTATCAACAGTGTCCGCCACCATTTGTATCTTTCAAATACACTGATAAACACTGTTTTTCGAGCTGACTAAACGTTACATTAAATGAAAAGGGTTCGTATTAACAGATACAAAGAAGTTGTCAAAAAATGAATACATAACAAATAAATGTTATCAAAGGCAAGAAAAGTAAATGTTCTACTTAACTGGATAAGATTGTAGTGTTTTTATGTAATGTATAATGTTTAATCAGTTCAAAAACATGCAGTGTTTATCAGTATATTTGAAAAATACAAATGGCGGCAGACTGTATCGAACACGTTAAGTTTGGGGAAATTTTGGGAAAATGAGTTTAAACTAAAACACTATACAAAATACTGTTAGGAACTCACTCAATATATGTTACTATGATGTAGGCTGACATATAATCAGTGGTTTTAAATTTTGATCGATACAGGTAACGACTTTTAAGAATCCCTTTTAGTGATTACCTGGTTTGAGGATATTATACAACTAAATGGCAAATCTGCCCCAAAAATGCGGTATTATTTTACTTTAAGGCCCGTCTCATGTTCGTATATAACGAAATATTTTATTGTAGATTTCAGTGTACTAAAAACGAATCTGCAAACCGTTTCCGTCGCAAAAAGAAAGTTTTCATGATATGGAGAAATTACTTTTTTGAAAAGTGGGTAATCACTTTTCAATTTAAATTTAACTTAGAATGAGAACCCACTTTCTGGCCACCTGAGAGAGGGGCAATTTTCTGTGTGTGTGTGTGTGTGTGGAGCGGGGTATTTTGGCGGCCGACCCCCCACCCCTCCAACCAATTTAAGCAGGTAATTTTAAAGGATTTTCCAAGGGTAGAAATAAAGCCCCCACCCCAAAAATCGTGGCCACAAAGTGGGTGATCATTTTACGTTAAATTATTACGGAAAAGTGATCCTTCCCTTTTTTAAACTAACATTTCTTCATATCTTGGAAACTACTCGTTTGCCTTAATTATAAAGGTTATTTTCGTTTTTAGCGACCCCGAAAACCTATAGGAGTGGTAATTTTAAAGGAATTTTCGAGGGTGGAGTAATTTCTCATATTTACCTTTTTTTTTTTTTTTTTTTTTTCCAATAACATAAGAAATTAAGAATTAGACAAATTTATGGTGCTAATGCACTTACCGATCCGTACTATTTTTTAAATCGTATTTCCAAGTTTAATTAAACTTTTTTATTTTTTTAATTCAATTGTATTCTAAATAATGTTAATACTTCTGTACTGTTCCTTGTCTGCTTAAGTTTAATTTTTGTTTATTAAATTGTTAGGTGAAAGTCCAGAATAGTTACAAAACACCCTCTTCTCCCCATGTTAAGAATGGCTTTTTAAATAATAACGTTATTATTTCAGCACGGATCAATAAGTGCACGAGTACCCAATTTCTTTAATAAAGAAAAAGCATTCATATTTTAGAATAGATGCAAAATTCCCTCCCCATGTTAAGAATAGCTTTCTAAATAACGGTATTATTTCAGCACGGTACCTTCTCTGCATAAGTACTATCTTTTGTTTATTAAATTGTTAGGTGAAAATATAAAATAGTTACAGAACACTCTCCCTTTCCCATGTTAAGAATGGCTTTCTTAATAGCGTTATTTCAGCACGGTACCTTCTCTGCATAAGTACAATCTTTTGTTTATTAAATTGTTAGGTGAAAGTATAGAATAGTAACAAAACGTCCGCCCCATGTTAAGAATGGCTTTCTAAATAACGTTATTATTCTATTATTATAGTACTTTCTCTGCATAAGTACCATGTTTTGTTTATTAAATTGTTAGGTGAAAGTACACTACTCATGCAGAGAGTGATCCGTGTTGAAATAACGTTATTATTTAAAAAGCCATTCTTAACATGGGGAGGGGAGGGTGTATTTTAACCTTACAATTGAATAAAAAAACATATAATAAAACTGTAATTAAACCTGGAAATACGATTTAAAAAATAGCGCGGACAAAAAAAAAACTGTACTTTACCAACCAATCTTATATCGAAAAACAAAAAAAATACTCAAAAGCAAGCGACAAACTTTTTTTTTGGCCTTATATAATAAAGAAAAAATGTGTAAATTAAAAAATTTGGAAGATAAACAAATGAATTATGTTTTTTTTTGTTTTTTTAAATACTTATCGAGTAAACAGAAAATGAAATCTTTCGTCAATTTGTGGCTGTGAAACGAATCGAACCGGAAGTTCAGTTTTATCAACAGAACAGATTCGCACTAATGGTTAAAAAAATATATTTATTTTATTTAATATTTTAATAATTCGCGAGGTAAATTTATTTTAATAACATAAAAACATGCCTCGACTCTAAAGATGGGTTTCTGAAAATTTCAAATAAATTGGTAACGTAGAAATATGGTTTTATTCACTTTTAACAAACCAATTTTACATTTTTATATATAGATATATGTATATATATATATGCATATATATATGTATATATATGTATATGTATATATATATATATATATATGTATATATATGTATATATATATATGTATATATATGTATATATATATGTATATATATATGTATATATATATATATATATGTATATATATATATATGTATATATATATATATGTATATATATATGTATGTATATATATATGTATATATATATATATGTATATATATATATATGTATATATATATATGTATATATATATATATATGTATATATATATATGTATATATATATATATATGTATATATATATATGTATATATATATATGTATATATATATGTATATATATATATATGTATATATATATATATGTATATATATATATGTATATATACATGCATATATATGCATATATATATATATGAATATATATATATATGCATATATATACACTTGTGCCCGATATTATTCATACCCCCCTTGAAAATTGAGTTTATTAGGTGTAACTTTTGTAAGAATTTATTGTTTACGTCCATATTGATACATATTCTTAATAAACCTCTTCTGATCATTTTCGTCATTTTAAAATCTCGGGATACTTGTAATAAAAGAAATATACAGCTATTTATAAAATCTGCAATGTTCAAAAATAATCATACCCCCTTATTTTTTCAGTATTAATCGAGTTTCTGACTGTTTGTTTTCTGTTTGATTCTTATTTTGAATGCTTTTATACAACCTTTGATTAATTTCATTTCGTTTTTTGCATTTTTCAGAAATTAAAATGATATCAACTGAAAACCAATAAAAGAATAAAAATTATTAGAATGGGGAAGAAAAAAGAGCTTAGTAATGATCTTAGGACTAAAATTGTGAATTCACATAAGGATGGTTTAGGTTACAAGTCAATTTCCAAGAAATTTGAGGTCCCTACAGCAACAGTACAGAGCATCATCAAAAAATTCCAGAGCCACCACACAACAAACAACTTGGTTGGTAGAGGAAGGAAAAGGAAACTGTCTGCTAGAACCACCAGGAATATTGTAAGAAGTGTTAATGCAAATCCAACCACCACTAATAAGGACATTTTAGAAAATCTGGAGTCTTCTGGCATAAAAATATCAAGGCAAACATTGCAAAGGACTCTGCATGAAAATGGTCTGAAAGGAAGAAGACCAAGAAGGACTCCATTGCACACCGGAAAACACCTTGCAGCACGTCTAAAGTTTGCTAGGACCCATGTGAATTCTCCAGAGTCCGTTTTCTCAAGTATTTTGTGGACTGACGAAACAAAAATTGAATTGTTTGGCCATATGGATGCTTCTTACGTTTGAAGGAAGAAAGGAGAAGCTTACAACCCAAAGAACACCATACCCACGGTGAAACATGGTGGTGGTAGCCTAATGTTTTGGGGCTCCTTTTCGGCTAGTGGTCCAGGTAGTTTGGTCAAGATAGATGGAACCATGAAGAAGGAGCAATGTTTGGAGATACTCCAGAAAAACATTAGACAGGATGCGGAGAAGCTCCATTTAGGACCAAACTGGGTCCTTCAACAGGATAATGATCCAAAACATACTGCCAAAATAGTCAAGAAATGGTTTGAGGATAATCAAATTAATGTTTTGGAATGGCCTAGCGAGAGTCCCGACCTGAACCCTATCGAAAACCTCTGGCACATATTGAAAACTGAGGTTAAAAAGCGGAAACCTAGAAATTTGAGGGATTTGGAGAACTACTGCATTGAAGAATGGTCAAAAATCAGTGTTGATGCTTGTAAAAACCTTGTTGATAAATATCCCAAACGGTTACAGGCAGTTATTAAGAATAAAGGGCATGCTATTGACTATTAGTAAGAGAGGTATGAATAATTTTGAACTAGTGCCATTATTGTTTTTCTTTGTATAATGTTTCAAACTTGCATAATTTATTTATTTGTTGAGTTTAAATTAAATGCTTATGCTTGATTTATTGTTTGAAATCCCTTTAATATTGTCTACCTTCTGGTTTGAGCAATATTCTTATAGAAATCTCAAAGATCCGAGGGGTATGAATAATATCGGGCACAAGTGTATATGTATATATATATGCATATATACATGCATATATATGCATATATATATATATGAATATATATATATATGCATATATATATATGAATATATATATATATATGCATATATATATATGAATATATATATATGCATATATATATGAATATATATATATATGCATATATATATGAATATATATATATATATGCATATATATATGAATATATATATGCATATATATATGAATATATATATATATATGCATATATATATGAATATATATATATATGCATATATATATGAATATATATATATATGCATATATATATGAATATATATATGCATATATATATGAATATATATATGCATATATATATGAATATATATATGCATATATATATGAATATATATATGCATATATATATGAATATATATATGCATATATATATTCATATATATATGCATATATATATGAATATATATATGCATATATATATATATATATGCATATATATATGCATATATATATATGCATATATATATATATATATATATGCATATATATATGAATATATATATGCATATATATATATATGCATATATATATGAATATATATATATGCATATATATATATATATATATATGCATATATATATGAATATATATATGCATATATATATATATATATGCATATATATATGAATATATATATGCATATATATATGAATATATATGAATATATATATATATGCATATATATATATGAATATATATATATGCATATATATATATGAATATATATATATATGCATATATATGAATATATATATGCATATATATATATGAATATATATATATGCATATATATATATGAATATATATATGAATATATATATGCATATATATATATGAATATATATATATATATGCATATATATATATGAATATATATATATGCATATATATATATGAATATATATATATGCATATATATATATGTATATATATGTATGTATGTATATATATATGTATATATATGTATGTATATATATATATATGTATATGTATATATATGTATATATACATGTATATATATTAGTGTTGGGATGATTCCTAATTTTTATACGATTCCGATTCCGATTCCAGGAAAATACTGATTAACGATTCCGATACTAAGTACGATTCCGATTCCTAGGGAATTATTGTTTTGAAATATACCAGGTAGTTTTATACTTACGGTCGGTAGTTCCCAAATATGTTCCCTAACTTTGGAAGATATATTTTATGTCTACACCGTCGTGTTTTGGTTTAAATAAAATTATTATATAGTAAACTAAACGGAAAAATTAGCAAAATTTATTTTAGAGAAAATTTATTTTACTTAATTGGAATACAGAAAAAAAACAAATAAAATAGAATTTATATAACAGAACAAAAACAAGAAAATTAGAGAATAAATACACACGATTCATTATTTTGGTCCTCATAATTAACAGATTTAATGAATTAAATAAAAAAAATATAGTGGAAGAGAAAGAAAATATATACTAATTAAATATAAAAAATGATAAATATTTAATTTAATAATTTATAAATGAACGTGCGTAATGAAAAAAACAATATACCACGTGACATGGCGCTGTAGATACAAAATAACCCTTCCAAAGTTAATGACCATATTTGAGAAATACCATTAATCGAAAGTTTTTGTGTTTTATACCAAAAGGTAGGTATACCGAAAAGTTACAAGTAAAGGAATTTCAAAAACGATTTTTTGTTTGGCTATTGATAGTTGTATTTGTGACGGCAGTTCTTCAGACCTCCATAATTCACAAAGAGTAGTTAACACCTATTGTTTTTTCTTACTTTTTCATTACTTTTACACGTTGTTTCTAACATGAAGAATAAGTTTAGCCAAACTAATTTTGAAATAGGGTATATCAAAGGAACACATAGGGTATATCAAAGGAACACATATAAAAATGATACCACTAAATGAAATACTAGATAAAATTGAGCAAAAATAGTTACCAAAATTACAGAAAAAGATAAAACAAAACAAAAAATGGTGAAGTTTGTTGAGTGAAATGAATTATTGAAAGAAAATTAATTGAACTAATAGAAATGTTAAATAAAAAAAATGTCACATTTCAATATTTTTTTAATAATTAAATTCTCAGGGTTGTCGAAATTAAAAATTACGTGATTTTTTTTAATTAGACTTATTTCGAAGCTTGTTACCTTGAAAAATACATTTTAAACCCTGTTTTTTTTAATAAATAAATTGAAAAAAAAAAAAACGCAATTAAAATTTTTTTATTGATAATTGAAACTTTAAAAACATTAAACATTGAAAAATTACTTATCTCACAAATTAACGTCCAATAAAGTAGATCCAGTCTTCATACAGGAATTCGGTTATAATAAATATATCTTTCCCAAACTTAAAAATTAAATCTTTTTTTTTTTTTTTTTTTGGAGAGAGAGTGCTTTAAAATCGCCGGGGAATGCCGCCTAAAATTTTAAAGAAGTAAATTTTAGGAGTTTAGTGCCTTTCAAAGACGGTTATCATAATTTATTATCATCCTTTAATTTCCTTTTTTCCTCCCCCACACCTTTCCATGTGGTTCAGTAGTTAACCAGTGCTCCTGTTGCTGTCAGTCAGCTATCTT